>NC_077233.1:149783097-150097784 GCF_027887165.1 Monodelphis domestica
GGAAACCCCCACTGACCCATGGCTGGAGACTGGAAAAGTAGACACCACAGAGTCTATGAGTGCCAGGCCCTGATGATAGGAAATCAAGCCTTGCTGCTAACAAATGAGGGATTTTGGAACTCTATTTAGGGAAGGAGTACTGAGAAAGAAGTGTATACTAGTGAGTGTGGCTGCTGAGGAAATGGAGCCCCATCAGCCATGGTCACCCCTAGGAGAGTAAAGTCCTTGGTTGCTGCCACAGGGCAAAACAGACTGACTGCTTGCAGTTGCAGTAGCAGAACTTCCTGAGGCCTCTAGTTGGAGTACCTGAGATCAGTAATAGCCTGGGGTTTGAGTGGAGGACTGGGAGTACATCAGAACCTGGACTATAAAAACTGAAATAACTAAATAGGATGCAGGAAAAAACAAACATGCAAAAATTCTGAAACCTAAGGTAACAACTCCAGCACCTTAGGAACTATTGGATTTCAGTGAAAAGTCAATAATTACATCTATTCATCTAGCTGATAAAACTATTAAAAATAAAAATAAATGAGCAAACAAAGGACAGAGAAGACCTCAGCTCAAACCCAAAGGACAGTGAAGTAAAAAATACCTACTTCAAAAATAGTAAAGAAATATAATAAATAATCAAAAAGAGCTTTTGGAAGAGCTTAAAAAAGACCTCAAAAACCAAATGAGAGAGGCTGAGGAAAAATGAGGAAAAATATAAGAGCAATGCAGGAAAATCAAGAAGATTATTAAAGAAAGACCACCCAAATGGAAAAAGAAGATACTCATGGAAGAAAGCAATTTATTAAGAATTAGAATTAGACAAGGGGAAGCTAATGATTCCTAAGACAAAAAGGAATAATAAAGCAAAATCAAAAGAATGAAATAACATAAGAGAATATGAAACATCTTATGACAAAAACAATTAACTAGAAAATAGATCAAGGAGAGACAATATAACTAGAAAATAGATCAAGGAGAGACAATATAAGAATAATTGGGCTCCCAGAAAATTACAATAAAAAAAGAGTTTAAACATCATAATCCAAGAAATCATCAAGGAAAATTTCCCAGAAATTCTAGAATAAGAGGGTAAATTAGAAATCAAAAGAATCCGCTGATTACAACCTCGAAGAGACCCAAAGATGAAAATGCACAGGAATATCATTGTCCCTTTGTAATTCCCAGGTTGAGAAAATACTACAGATAACAAGAAAACACCAATTTAAATACTATGGAGCTACAATCAGGATAACACAAGATTTAGCAGCCACAACATTAAAAGAATGCAGGGCATGGAATATTGCATTTTACAGAGTAATAGAACTAGGCTTACAACCAAGAAGGACACATCTAAGCAAAGATGAGCAAATTATTTAAAAAATGGATATTTAATGAACTCATGGAGCCTTAACTATTCCTGGGGAAAACATAGAACTCAGCATAAAATTTGATTTATAAGAAATATACAAAGGTAAAAAAAGACTAATCATAAACAACCCAAAAGGTCAAACTGTTTGATTTCTGTATGTCATCTTTGGCTCTAGGAATGGCATCATTGCTTGGGTATTTTGAAGGGGCCTTCTAAGTTCTTTTGTGCTGGAAAATCACTTTACCTCATCTTTTTGTAGATTATGTTGAAGCAGAATTCATTCTAAGGCATCATATCATAGTTTTTTGGATGGTAATTTGATAGAGATCAGATGAGCACCTGTACCTTCACTATCTTGACTCTGCACATCATCCAGATTTTTAAAAGAAAAACTAAATTAGATATCAATGGAAATAGATAAAATAATAATAGTGAGGGATTTTAATTTTCCCCTTTCAGAACTAGATAAATGTAGCCAAAAAAAAAGAAGAAAGAAAGTAGGTAAAGAGATGAAAAGAATCTTAGATAAGTTAAAAATGTTAGATATTTGGAGAACCCTCACTCATCTGCATAAGGTTAGTAGTAGATTGAAGCCTGAGCATACAGATAATCCAAACATAGTTTCTATTGAGACAATAATGGTTTAGTCAGCATAAATATTCTTCAAAAGTCTTACTTTAACACTCATTATGAAGGTAACCCTACATTTTTTTTAAAACCGTTACCTTCCGTCTTAGAGTAAATACTGTGTATTGGTTCCAAGGCAGAAGAGTGGTAAGGTCTAGGCAATGGGGGTCAAGTGACTTGCCAGGGTCACACAGCTGGGAAGTGTCTGAGGCCAGATTTTAACCTAGGACCTCCTGTCTCTAGGCCTGGTTCTCAATCCACTGAGCTACCCAGCTTGCCCCCATAACCCTACATTCTTGAGGGGTTGTTGCATTGAAATAAAAGTTCCATTGGGTATGATCAAACTGGAAAAACTTGGTTTCGAAAAGAGTATGATCCTGACAACAGTCTGTATCTATTGCCTAAGGACCAATTTAGCTAAATATGGTCCTACCTAGTAATGTATATTAACTCAGAACCAGATGAGTTAAGTTGACCAAATTAAATGCTGATAGGAACATGGAGAAACAGTTTCAACATTACATTGTTAGAGCAGCTGTGAATTTTTTTTAGATGGAAATATATATTCAGAGCTTAAAAGACCTAGGGATCCCATTACTAGGATTAGGCCCTAAAGATATTATTGAGAGGATAAAAAGTTGTGCATTGTAAGGGAGAGATAAAAGGGGTTTTAATAAAAGATTGGACTGGATTATTCAAGAATAGGGTTGCCAGGAATTTATGAAATTCCAAAGAGATTTTATTTAGAATTTATTTACAAAATATAGAAAGAGCGAAGTAAGAAAAATCAGAGAGCGATAGGGTAAGATATCTAGTCTAAGCACTAAGTATTTTACTCCTGCCTTTGGCCCAACCCAGGCAGGAGAGAGTTAGTCCTTACCCAGAGGGGCCTCAGCCCTTGTAGTCGAGGACCTGGGGATGCAGGAAGCCTCTCTCAAGAGGATAGGTCTCTCCTGAAGATAGTTTCTTCAGAAAATCCAGGCAAGGAGTCAGCTCTTTCACTCACCACATCAGTCCAAAGGGAGAGATTTAAGAACAGTCTCATCAAGTACAGGGTCTCAGGTCCAGTCAGCAGATTCTTCACCAGCCTCCAACTCAAACTCAGAACTCCAAAGAATGAGAGCAGTCAGAAGTCCCAAGCTCGAAGAACTTGAGAACTCCCAGAAGAAGTCCCCACAGGAAGTTGTAATTCCCTTTTAAAGACACTTTCTTTTGTGTCACCTCCTGTGCCTTCCTCTACTTTTACATCTACCAATTACAGCTAAAGCTTTGCTTAGGCCTGCCCAGAGGCAGTCAGTTTAATTTGGATTTGTCACCCACTATTGCACACGTGGGTCACAGACCTCCCCCACTCAACGATTAAGTGGGATGTTTACACTTTTGGTGATTAAATCCAAAAAATGGGCAGGAGAGTTAATTTAATCTTCACAGTATATATGAAAATATTAATGGAAGATTTGTTTGTAATGACAAAATAACTGGAAAAAACAAATGCAATGATTGGGAGAAATGACTAAATAGATTGTAATATTTGAATGTGATGGATTGTATTATACTATTAGAAATGACAAATATTGGAAATGTAATGAAAATAAGGGAAAGATATTGGACTGGAAGAACCTCCAAGAACTGATAAAGAGTAAAATGACTAGAACCAAAAGAACATTATACACAGAAAGTGAAACTTTGTGGAACAATACGATGTAATGGACTTTGCTAATACAAGACAATCCTAACGGACTTATGAGAAAGAATGCTATCCACATTGAGAGAAAGAACTGTGGAAGTAGAAACACAGAAGAAAAACAAATGATTTATCATTTTTAATGGATATATGATTTGGGGTTTTGCTTTTAAGAGAGTGCTCCATTGCAAAAATGAATAATATGGAAATAGGTATGTGATAACATTTGTATAACCCAGTGGAAGTGCTCTTTGGATTCGGGAGGAGAGAGGGAAGAAGAAAGGGAAAGAAAATGAAATGTGAAAACATGGGAAAATATTTTAAAAAGAAAATAAAAAAAGAAAAAGAAAGGAAATATATGAAGAGATGAAAAAAGAAGAAAAGATAATACATACTATGATTACATTAAAAAATGACAGCCACAAAATCAAGAGGAAAAAATAACAAAGTAAAACAAATCCAAAGGAAACTTAAAAACATAATGCTTACATTAGCACACATATATAATTTACATATTTTAAAACAACTTGTGAACAATGTGGAGTTTGTGGCTTTACACTTTTTTGTATGCATTTTTTATTTAAAGTTTTTTTGTTGGTGGTATTTATTAAGTATGTAATTTAAAATTTTAAAATGAAGATGAATAAATTTTTAGAAAGAGTCACTATGGATAAGTTAAAAAAAAAACTTTGAGGAGAAATACTACATCCTGTCTTGAAGTCACTATGCCAGTTTGGGATCACTAGAGGCAGAAGCTGGGGAAAGAATCCTTTTTGGAAAGGAAAGAATAAATGAATCTTTTGTTGTTATGCAGAAAAATTAGCATTCTTATATTTCTTTTTACCCCCCCCCCCCTTTTTTTTAAACTATTACCTTCCATCTTGGAGTCAATACTGTATATTGGTTCCAAGGCAGAAGAGTGGTAAGGGCTAGGCAATGGGGGTCAAGTGACTTGTCCAGGGTCACACAGCTAGGAAGTATCTGAGGTCAGATTTGAACCTAGGACCTCCCGTCTCTAGACCTGGTTCTCAATCCACTGAGCTACCCAGCTGCCCCCATACCCCCTTTTTTTGAAGAACTTTTCTCCCCAATTACAAGCATTTATCTTCTCTCCTAACCTATTTCTACCCAACTTCCTGCCCCATTCAGAAGAGGAAAAAGACCAAAAACAAAACAAGCAAAACAATCAAAAACAAATCCCTTCATTGCCCAGTTTCAAAAGATACATGTCTCCTTCTACATCTTGAATTTATCACCTTTTGGTGAAGAATTGGGTAGCAAAGATTGTTATGGGGTCTCTAGAATTACAGTTGGTAATTATATTCATCAGAGTTCTAACATATTCCAAAAGGGCTTGTTTTTTACATTGTTATAATTGTAAATGTTGTTATATTTGTAAAATTGTTGTTATTAGAATCATAAAACTGTCCCGTGTTTCTGCATACTTCACTTTGTGTCAGTTCATATCAATCATTCTTCCCAAGTACCTCTGAACCCTCTCCTTTATCATTTCTTATAGTATGATAATATTCCATCACAGTCACATACCATAATTTGTTCAGCCATTCACCAGAAAATGGATACTTCCTTTATTTCTAGTTCTTTGCTACCAAAAAAGAGCTACTACAAATATTTTTGAACATATGGGTCTTTTTTCCTTTCTTTGGTCACTTGGAGTGTTATTTTCTCCCTTTAAAAAATGGACTAAAACAATATTTATAAAAAGGAACTAAAGAAATATAGGAGAGTTGCTTACTCCTTAGGAATGATATATTTAAAGTAGAATAAAAACTCATGGTAAAGTCCTTTAAGATTTGACAAACAACTTCATATGGTTTCTCTTTGAACAAGGCAATAACAAATGTGTCTAACTTCGAAGTTGGATCACAATGCTACTTGAAGCTGTCTTTAACAAGCCACTAGCAGGGCAGTTCGGTGGTCTGTTGGATGGACATCTTGGTGAGGTGAAAATATGCCCATCAGGTGCTCCAGAGGCTCCCTGTTCATCCAAGTGACCAGAGAATTTCCTTGCACTTAGGAAAGCTGGTCCTTAGAAGATGCCTTTACACGGCCAAGATGCCATCTAAAAAGACTTTGGTGACTTCCAGAGAACAGGACAATTTATCCTTCCTTTGGCTTTTCTGATAGAGAATTTTTTTTTTTCAGAGAGAAAGTCTTCCTATTCCTTGTGGTTTACCTTTGTCTTAGAAGGGAACCAGTTTTCTCCAGAAAGAGAAAACCAGCATGTTCATTTGGCCTCAGGGCATGGTTGTTCTTAGAACACTTTGGGGAAACTTTTTTATACTGTGTGCATATTTATTACAAAATCAATCAACTCTATTTATGAAAAAAGAAATGGTCAGGAATAGTCTCTTCAACAATGTTTTTGGTCTGTACCTTTGCAGAAAGCTTCCAGAAAGGGAGAGTGTTAGCCTTTATTTCTTATCAAGGGTTGTAGCATGGTAAGGTTTTTGGATTTGCTATGGAATAACCAGGTAGTTCATTGTGCTGGCAGTTCCTCACAGGGTATAAGGTCTTGCCAAACCCTTTTCAAGGCTCCTTATCCAACTTTGGTGTCCGGCTCTCACCTGTGGCTCCAAGAAACTGTGGCATGTGTAAAAACTAAATAATATTTCTAATAATAAAAATATTATATTTTATGAGGTTTATTAAGGATCATTAGAAATCAAGGAATAAAGAAGATACAAAATAAAAACTACATACCCCTGGCTGATTAGCCCATTTAAAATCTCCACACTTAGCTTACCACTATACTTGCTACATCATTACAAAGGAAGAGAGTGGGGGAGGTGTTACTGCCAGTTAAATACCAATTGTGATCTCACCAAGGTGGAGACTCAGGAGAGATTATAGGGAATTCTGGGAAATACCAAGGACTTCTGGGAAATGAAGTCTAGGGTTCAAAATCTCCATTTATACACATTCCATGTGGCCACACCATGGTAAAACTGTCCTGGCAGACAGGCTAAATTAGGTTGAGGGTAACAGACAGGCCTCAAACCCACTTGTGGGTTAGGGGGATGTCTATTCCAAGCAGGTGAAGGCTTCCCCAGGTAGAATGGGTGGATGAGAACAATTCATTCCAAAGGCCATGAAGGCAGCTGAAGCAGGGACTGTGGAGTGCTCAAGGTCATCCACTGAATCCCAGGTCTTTGTCAGTCATATTCACTTTTGTTTTGCCACTAGATTTTGATGATTCTGGAAAAGAGAGTGAGACTTATGACTTTGTGCAACTCTGTCTCACTTATTCCCACACAAGTCACAACATCACTTTGTGATTTCGTTGATCCTTTTTGAAAATGAAGCATAGACAACAACAGTTCTTTGTTGAGTCCTGGTGTCTCTTCTTTGAGTGCATCTGATCTTTCTGCCAATGTTCAGGCAAATTCTATTTTGCTTTAGCTTTTTCCTCCCCAAAATCTCTTGATTCTGAACATCTTGTTGGAAGAGGAGGCTGCCTCCACCTCTGATTGCAATGGCTAGATAAGCTAAAAAGCTGTCTTGTTTTTTTTTTCCACACAACTCTTATATACCCTTTCCAAATTTCTCAGGCTCTAAGGTTGTATCACTGGATGTTGGATTCTCAAAGGTCATGTGAGCAGAGGGCAAATTCTAAAGGATTCTAACATGCTGGAAAATATGTGTTTGAATTGAATTGGTTTCTTGATTGATTGATGGTATCCCCCAAATCTTAAAAGACTTAGAAGAAGGACTTCTACATGTTAAATAGATCTACTGCAGAGGATTTCTGGGTGCGTATGGCCCAGCGACCGATTGTATTCACTTTCTGAGCACTGGATTTGCCAAGTGGAGAGAGGCTTATTACTACCATATTGACAAGTTGGTGGTGGATTTTTTGACTGTGGCAGCTTATGAAACAAAGAAAAATGCAAAAAAGGACTTCAGTGGTCCCCTTTTGCTTCTGCAAGAATGATATCAGAGTGGTGGAAAAGAGAGCAGAAGGTGTTAAGAATTGCCTAATTTTTAGACCATCTATATATGAACTTTGATGTGGCATTGGTTCTCTAAATGCAACGTCATTGTCCAATGACCAACAAGTAGGCTACTGGAAGAACTGAATTGTATCAATCTTACTCTTCTTGATATAAATCAAACAAAAAGTAGTAAGTTTCAAATAAATGGAAGGAGTATTCACTGACTCTCCTCTGAGAAAAGAAAGGAATTGGTGAAGTTTAGTTTCTTCATATGTCCCAAAGTAACAAGACACTATTACATGAGATATTTGGTCTTCTGGAATTATGATGTTTATAATAAGTAATTTCTAAAGACCACCATGAAAATAATTGCAGTTTATGCACCAACATTGAATGTAAAAGATGAAGAGGTAGAACAAAAGAGCATCAAAAAGCCCTCCAATTAAAAATTTAAAAGTACTTTGAAGTAATAAAAACAACATGATTATATCAATAGATGCAGGAAAAAGTCTTTGACAAAATGCAACACTTGTTCCTATTTAAATCTTAAAATAATATGAAGAAGCACCTACCTAAAACCATTAGCAAGTATCATTTGTAAAGGGAGAAGCTAAAAGTATTCCCATTAAGATCAGGAGTGAAACAAGAATGCCCATTATCATCAATGTTATTTAACATAGTATTAGAAATGTTAGCCATAGCGATGAGAAGAAAAAGAAATTGATATTATTTAACATAGTATTAGAAATGTTACCAATAGTGATGAGAAGAAAAAGAAATTTAAGGAATCAGAATGGGCAAAGATATAATAAAACTCTGTTTGCAGATGACATGATGTGGAAAATCCTGGAAATTCAACTCAAAAGTTAGTTGAAACTATCAATGATTTTATCATAGTAGCAAGATATAAAATAAATCTATATTCATCATAAGCATTTTTATATATTACTGACAAAGTACTGTAAGATGAGACAGAAAGAGATACTCCATTTAAAACAGCTACAGGTAGAATAAAATACCTGGATATACCTGACAAAACAAATCCAGGAACTATGTGAACATAATTTATAAAACATTTTTTACACAAATAAAGTCATATCTAAGTAACTATAGAAATATCCATTATTCATGGATAGGCAGAGCCAATATAATTAAAATGACAATCCTACCTAAAATAATCTACTTATTCAATGCCGTCCCAATTAAATTACAAAAAAAAAATTTTTATTGGGTTAGAAAAAATAATTAAAGTCATTTGGAAGAATGAAAAATCAAGAATATCAAAAGAATTAATAAAAAACACAAAGGAAGGAAGTTTAGCAGTACAGATTTTAAATTGTATTTTAAATCAGTAATTATCAAAACTATTTGGTCCTGGCTGAGAAATAGAAAGGTAGGTCAGTGAAACAGAATAGATATATAATAAATGGCAGTAAAAGATTATAGTAATCTTGTATTTGACAAAATCATAGATCCAGGTTTTGGGAATAATAAACCACTATTTGGTAAAAATTTCTGGGATAACTGGAAGCTAGTTTGGCAGAAACTAGGTATAGATTAATATTTCACCATTCATTAAGATAAGATCAAAATAGATAAATGATCTAGTCTTAGAAGGGGATGTCATAACTTAATTAAAAGAACAGAAAGCTTAATACCTATCAGATTTATGGATAGGAGAGGAGTTTATTAATCAATAAGAGATTGAGAGCATTGTGAAATACAAAATGGATAATTTTGAATACATTAAATTGAAAAGTTTTTGCATAAATAAAACAAGATTACTAAGGGAAGCAGAAAATGGGAAACAATTTTATAGACAGTCTCTCAGGTAGAGGTCTCATCTAAAAGATGTAGAGAATTTTGTCAAATTTATAAGAAAATTCATTCCCCAATTAATAAATGGGCAAAATATATGAACATTCAATTTTCAGATGAAGAAATTAAAGCCATATATAGGTATATGAAAAAATGCCCTAAATGAATACTGATTAGAGAAATGCAAACCAAAATGACTCTGAGATATCACCTCATACCCATTATACTGACTAAAAGGCAAAATGACAAATATTGGAGGGGATATAGAAAATGGGGACACTAATGCGCAATTGGTGGAGCTGTGAACTGATCCTAGCATTTTGGAAAGCAATTCAGAATTACAGTCAGAGTTATACAACTGAGTGTACCCTTAGACTCCCAGCACTTTCATTGCTGGGTCTGTTTCCCAAGGAGATCAGGGAAAGAGGAAGAACTTATATGTCCCAAAATATTTATAGCAGTTCTCTTTATGATGGCAAAGAACTGGAAACTGAGGGAATGCCTATCAGTTGGGGAATGGTTGATCAAGTTGTGGCATATGATTATGATGGAATACTACTGTAAGTAATGAGAGCAGACAAACTTTAAAACTTGGAAAGAACTACATAAGATACTGAACAGTGACATGAGTAGAATCAGGAGAACATTATACAAAGCCACAGAATTAATGCTGGAAGAATAAACTGTGAAAATTACCTCCAGAAAGTAGAAACATGAAAAACCCAATTTGTGTATGTATGATTATCTCCCTGATGTTATCTTCTGTGATCAGGGAGGGTGGGAAGGAGCTGGGACACTTGTGGTCAGGACTTATTATGTAGCTATGAAGAAAAGAAAGCTAAACAATTGGAATATGTGATTTCATTTGGGAACTATCTTCTTTTTCTTTGGATATGGAAATGCTTGTTTTGTTTGATTTTTGTAAAATTTGGCCACTTTGATATTTGACAAGGTCAAAGACTTTTGAATACTTTATTTTAGAAGAGAATCAGTAGACATTGTACATATTGAGTACAGAATAAAGTCATGAAAATAAAATTAATTACTCTATAATTTTACAGAAAATTATTTACTTTTTATCAAAAATTTAAAGATTAACAAGCATTTGTTTTCCTTCCCTCTTATCTCTGCCCCTCATTGAAAAAGAAAAAGAAAACCCTTATAATAGACATGCACAATTAAGCAAAACAATTTTCCACTTTGGCTATGCCAAAAAAAATACATCACAAGTGTAAAACTAAGGAGAATTGTGCGTTGGCTACAGGAGGAGGTTGGGAGGAGAGGAGGGAAAGAGCATAAATCATGTAACCATGGAAAAATTCTCTTAATTAATCAACTAAATAAAATTTAAAAAATACATCTCATTCTTCATCTTGAATTCATCATCTCTCTGTTGAGTGTTGGGTAGCAATGTTTCATCTTCTCTCTTCTAGAAATATGGTTGATAACTGCATCCATAGAGTTCTCAATTCATAGTTGTTTGAAAATTATTAATTTCCATCATTCCCCTATGAAAATAATTCCTGAATTAATTGCCTGTGTACACTTAGACTACTGGCTTGTAAGAACAAAGATCAAAATGAGTACAAAACTAGAATATGAGAAAAAAATAAGGCAGGCAAATAGAACAATTCAATTCTGACCTATTCAAATATCTGATGATAGAAAATGAATGATGAATGAATAAAAAACCGTTAGTAACTGTTGACTAGAAACAAAGCTTTGTGCTAAGTGATAGGGAGTGAGATAATACACAGGATTTACCTTCAAGTCTGATGAAAAGACCCCCCAATCCTTAGAATATAGCGTCAAAGGAGATAATGATTTTTCTTTAATATCACTTCTGCTGATGACATTACATCAGTTTCTGATGCTGAGTCATTTGACATTGCCAAGGATTTAGATGTCAAGAAATTTCTTTTCTGGGTTTTCAATAATTGCAGCTGCAACATTTGCAAAACATTTTTTATTCTGCTTCTCCACAGAGATTGCTTCTCTGGATGATGTGTTTAAGAACTAGCCTAAGATGTGTGACCATGCCTAAGGCTCTTGGGCTTACCTGTAGATTAGTGATAGTTTTTTTTTAGCAATTGGTGTGGTTGTTGGTAAGGAAAGTGGGACCCTCCTCTGCTCAGTGATTTCTCTTAGGGTTAGGGCTGGAATTAGGACTGTTCTTTCTGACGTTGTTGGGTTCAGGGTCCTGGGCTATTTCCATCAGGTTAAAGAGGATGCTCCAGTCAGGTAGGGAGTGGCAATTTGATTACCTGGCATATGCTGCCTCCTGTCTCTCCTTCAGGGAGCCATGTTGCTTCAGTTAGAATGGAGGGAAGGTAGTTGGTGGAAATAGATGACCCCTCCTACATAGGAGTTACTTCTTTGGATAATGGCTGTTGGGGATTGGTTATGAAGGCTGGACTTGAAACGGGACAACAGGACTAGAGATCTGGAACATATTACTATTTCTAAAGTTCTTGGATTCAGGTTCCATTTGGATCTAAGAGGTGATAATCAAGGTGGTTGTGGTGGTTTGATTCAATTCTACTGAAAACTTGGAGGCTTAACATTAAAAACCAACCAACCAGACAAACAAACAAACAAACTCCCAAATCTCAAAGACCGTGGCAACTGGTCCCATCCCCTTTTGGCAAAAAGAGGGAGAAAAAATGGAAACAGGGTCAGCTTTTATATGGTTAAGCCAAAAGATCATTGCTGTCATCAACTGCAGCCATGGAATTAAAAGATACTTGCTCCTTGGAAAGAAATCTATAGTTATTTGGGGGCATCTAGATAGCACAGTAGATAGAGCACCAAACTTGGAGTCAGGAGAACTTGGGTTCAAATATGGCCTCAGCAGACACTTTTTAGCTGTGTGACCCTGGATAAGTCACTTAACTCAATTGCCTAGCCCCTGCTGCTCTTTTGTTTTAGAATTGATACTAAGAAAGAGCATAAAAAGGAGGGATCACCTTGACAAAGGTCTGGATAGTTAAAACTCTGGTCTTTCTGGTAGCAAGGTTTGGCTGTGAGAGTTGAACTATAAGGCGAATGTCACAGAATTGACCTTTTAGAATTGGGGTCCCAAAGAAGTCTTTTGAGAGTCATTGAACAGCAAGGAAATCCAGTCAGTCAATATTTAAAGAAACTAATATAGACTACTCCCTGGAAGGATGAAAACTGAAGCTGAAGCTTGGCTACTTTGGCCACACACTGAGAAGGCAGGACTCATCAGAAAAGACCCTCATTTGGGGAAAGATTGAAGGCAAGAGGAGAAGGGGATGGCAGAAGATAAGATAACGTCATGGCAATAATGAGCATGAACTTGGACAGACATCAAGAATTAGTGGAGGATAGAAGGACGTGGTGGCTGTGGCTCATGGGATCATGAAAGTTTGGATACAACTGAATGACCAGACAACAGTACCTATATGGTACAGACAATAAATGTTCTTGGTCAGATTTGTGGTGGAAAGAATGTAAGATTTTGGAGTTATAGGATCAGCTTTGCCACTTACTATTTGCCTGATCTAGAATATCTTCTCTCTCAGCCTCAATTTTCTCATCTTCAAAAGAAAGGATTGGGCTTGACCTCTAGGGTTTCTGCTAGGCCCAAAGCACAATTCTCAAGAATTCTGATTCCTGTGGTCAAAATGATCTATGAATATGGGTCAGCCCCGTTGAATCACAACCCCAACAGTTAGAGCTATCTGACTACACAAGGCTAGCAATGGGCACCATTAACTCCAGCTAATGGCTCATATGGTTAAAGGGCTAGAAAGTTAGAACTTGCCTTGTGTCCTGTGTCCAGGAAATCCAAATCTCTTGAGGATTACCAACAACTGGCTGACATGAATGAAAGGAAAATGGCTAAGTATAAGTGAAAATGTAGAGAAAAGGGGCAGCCAGGTGGCGCAGTGGATAGTGAGCCAGGTCTGGAGATGGGAGGTCCTGGGTCCAAATCTGTGGGACCCTAGGCAAGACCTCCGTTGCCCAGCTTTTATTACTCTTCTTTCTTGCAGCCAATACTTAACATTGAGTCTAAGGCAGAAGATAAGAGTTTTTAAAAATATAGAGAAGAGGGGCTTGTGGAGGATGAGTTAACAATCCTACATATAAATCAAACTTAGCCTGGTGATTAGTTCTTTTCCATCTCTACCCAGGACTGAAGAAGAAATGGGAATAAGTCCAAACAAAATTAGGAATTCAAGCTATCCACAAAGAAGAATTTTGTAACACTGAACAAGTGGTATATGAGTAATCACTTCGATGTTTTTGCCTTCCATTCAGGAGATGGTGGCTAGTAAGGAACATAATTATGCATGCCCTGCAAGAAGAAGTTTGGAGAAGTAGGACTGGCTCTGACATCTGGTTTAAAAGCTTAGGATCCTGGAAACTAAGATGGTAGAGTTCAGGAGGCAACCCAGATTTAAAATTTAAAATTAAAAAAAAAAATTTAAGTCGATTTATTTAATTAATTTAGAATATTTTTCCATGGTTACACAAATCATGTTCTTTCCCTCCCCTCCACTCACTTCACCTCCTATAGTCAACACACAATCCCACTGGGTTTTATATGAGTCACAATCTTTTTGCTGATGGAGGGTCTTGCCTCCATGTTGGTGGCTGCTGACTGCTAAAAGCTGGGGTAGCTGTGACAATTTCTTAAAAAAAGATAATGAAGTTTGCTGCATTGATTGACTCTTCCTTTCACTTAAACACTTAGTGACCATTGTAGGGTTATTAATTGGCCTAATATCAATATTGTTGTGTCTTAGGAAATAGGGAAGCCTGGGGGGGGCAGAGAATGGCTGGTTGGCACAGTCAGACCACATAGAACATTTATTGACTAAGTTTGCCATCTTATTGGGGAGTGGTTTGTGGAAATCCCAAACAATTATGATAGTAACATAAAAGATTACTGATCACAGATTACCATAACAAATTAAATAATGAAAAAGTTTGAAAAATTGTAAGAATTACCAAAATGTGACCCAGAGACACATTGTGAACATGCTACTGGAAAAATGACAACAGTAGACTTGCTTAATGCAGGGTTGCCACAAGCCTTCAGTTTTTAAAAAATACAGTATCAGTGAAGTACAAAAAAGCAAAGAACAGTAAAATGAAATATATCTGTATAGTCTTTTCCTTTTTTCTGCCTTTTTGGTGAGATGTCTAATATGGCAATATGTTTTATATGATTTCATGTGTATAAGTGAAAGCATATTATTTGCTTTTTCAGTGGTAGGTGGGTAGTAGGGAGAGAGAGAATTTGGAACTTAGAATTTAATAAGAAAAGGATATTTAAAATAAATAATAAAAAACAAATTTCAGGACTCTGCTTAGTTTATTGAATGTGACAAAATATACACACTATGCTTATTTCCTTTGAAATGCCTAGTATCTGATTGTTGATGACTTTTTTTTCGTTTTTAAACATTGTTTTATTTGGTTATTTTCATACATTATTCATTGGAAACAGAGATAATTTTCTTTTCCTCCCCGCCCCCTCCTGCCAACCCTCCCCTAGCCGAGGCACGATTCCACTGGGTATCACATGTGTCCTCGATCCGAACTCATTTCCATTGGGGTGTTCATTTGGAGTCTCTCCTCAGTCATGTCCCCTCAACCCCTGTAGTCAAGCAGTTGTTTTTCATCGGTGTTTTTACTCCCACAGTTTACCCTCTGCTTGTGGATAGTATTTTTTAGATCCCTGCAGATTGTTCAGGGACATTGAATTGCCACTAATGGAGAAGTCCATTACGTTCGATTGTACCACAGTGTATCAGTCTCTGTGTACAATGTTCTCCTGGTTCTGCTCCTCTCACTCTGCATCACTTCCTGGAGGTTGTTCCAGTCTCCATGGAATTCCTCCAGTTTATTATGCCTTTGAGCACAATAGTACTCCATCACCAACATATACCACAGTTTGTTCAGCCATTCCCCAATTGAAGGGCATCCCCTCATTTTCCAATTTTTGGCCACCACAAAGAGCGCAGCTATGAATATTTTTGTACAAGTCTTTTTGTCCATTATCTCTTTGAAGTACAAACTCAGCAGTGCTATGGCTGGATCAAAGGGCAGACAGTCTTTTATCGCCCTTTGGGAATAGTTCCAAATTGCCCTCCAGAATAGTTGGATCAATTCACAACTCCACCAGCAATGAAGTAATGTCCCAACTTTGCCACATCCCCACCAGCATTCATTACTTTCCTTTGCTGTCAAGTTGGCCAAGCTGCTAGGTGTGAGGTGATACCTCAGAGTTGTTTTGATTTGCATCTCTCTGATTATAAGAGATTTAGAACACTTTTTCATGTTCTTATTAATAGTTTTTATTTCCTTATCTGAAAATTGCCTATTCATGTCCCTTGCCCATTTATCAATTGGGGAATGGCTTGATATTTTGTACAATTGATTTAGCTCTTTGTAAATTTGAGTAATTAGATCTTTGTCAGAGGTTTTTGTTATGAAGATTGTTTCCCAATTTGTTGCTTCTCTTCTAATTTTAGTTACATTGGTTTTGTTTGTACAAAACCTTTTTAATTTGATGTAGTCAAAATTATTTGTTTTACATTTTGTGACTCTTTCTAAGTCTTGCTTGGTTTTGAAATCTTTCCATTCCCAAAGGTCTGATATGTATACTATTCTGTGTTCACCTAATTTACTTATAGTTTCCATCTTTATATTCAAGTCATTCACGCATTCTGAGTTTATCTTGGTATAGGGTGTGAGGTGTTGATCCAAACCTAATCTTTCCCACATTGTCTTCCAATTTTCCCAGCAATTTTTATCGAATAGTGGATTTTTGTCCCAAAAGCTGGGGTCGAATTTGTCATAGACTGTCTTGCTGAGGTCATTTACCCCAAGTCTGTTCCACTGATCCTCTTTTCTCTCTCTTAGCCAGTACCAAATTGTTTTGATGACCACTGCTTTGTAATATAATTTGAGATCTGGGACTGCAAGGCTACCTTCCTTTGTATTTTTTTCATTATTTTCCTGGATATCCTTGATCCTTTGTTCTTCCAAATGAACATTGTTATGGTTTTCTCTAATTCAGTAAAAAAGTTTTTTGGAACTTCAATGGGTATGGCACTAAATAGATAGAAAAGTTTGGGTAGGATGGTCATTTTTATGTTAGCTCGTCCTACCCATGAGCAATCAATGTTTTTCCAATTGTTTAGATCTAGTTTTAATTGTGTGGAGAGTGTTTTGTAGTTGTGTTCATATAGTTCCTGTGTTTGTCTTGGCAGATAGATTCCTAAGTATTTGGGGGGTGTATGGGGTATTCAGGGGTGTATGGGGTGTTCATTGGGTATATGGGGTGTTCAGGGAGGGGTAGTATCTCTGATATGGAAGCTTGTCGTGCCCTCCTAGGGCAGCTCTCCAGCCTCTGACCCCCACCTGACACCCAGCTCTCACTTGTGGCTCCTAGTAGCTGCTAGCATGTGGCAGCGGCCACACCCCGGGCAACAACTTCGACAGGCCGGCTAAACCTTGTGAGGGTAGCCATTGGGTTGTTGACCCCTGGTGAACCAGGGCTTTGCTCACCCAGCATGTGAAGACTGCTTCGGCCAAACAGACGGAAGAAACCAATAAGAAGGTTCAACGGCTGAGATGGCGACGCAGCAAAGCACTGTGGAGTGCTTAAGGCGTGTTGGAGCACAAAAGACAACAAGGCCATCCAATGCAGCTGAGGAAGTCTCCAGGTGTAATGACTTTTCATACCACTGGACCCAGGTTTCCAATGCCGAGAGAGTGGGACTGTCTCTGTGCATCGACTTTTCCACTTAAATCTCCTTCACGCACAAGTATCTTTGTGCACACTCATCTATCCTAACCCCGTTCACCCTCTTCAAGACCTGCGGTGATGGGGGAGTGGCGATGCAACAGGTGGAGGTGACCACTGGAAGTTGTAGTCACGATCCTGCACGTAGGCGGCCCACGGACCAGTGGTCGCTTGGCCCTGTAGGGCAGCAGGGACATTCGGCAGCATCCTGGGCGACTGAGGAGCCCTCTCTAGGACATCACTGCTCACCCTAATCAAGGGAGGGGACTAGAAAAGGTGTCCCAAACATTGCCTGCCCTACAAACACCCGGTCAGTACACCGCGGCTGGTGGGTCATCCCTTTAAGCGGTCGAAACTAAAGAAAACATAATACAAAGAAACTCCTACTAGGAGCATGGAACATCAGAACATTACTTGATAGAGAGAATACCCCAAGACCTGAGAGAAGAACAGCTCTAATCGGTAAAGAACTGGCACGATATAACATCAACATCACAGCCTTAAGCGAAACACGCTTACCAGAAGAGGGATCACTCAGCGAACCCACCACTGGATACACCTTCTTCTGGAAAGGTAGAGCCTCAAATGAAGACAGAATTCATGGTGTTGGCTGGCTATCAAGACCAGTTTGCTCAAACAGCTGCCAGACTTGCCTGTGGGCATCAGCGAGAGGCTCATGAAGATCCGTTTGCCTCTCAGCAAAGACCGGTATGCCACAATCATCAGCACATATGCCCCAACACTGACCAGCACAGAGGAGACCATCGAGCAGTTCTACTCTGACCTGAGTGCTGTCCTGCACTCAGTGCCCACAAATGACAAGCTGATACTACTGGGAGACTTCAAAGCCCGTGTTGGCCAGGACCATGAAAGATGGAAAGGAGTGCTCGGCAAACACGGCGTGGGCAAAATGAACAACAACGGCCTACTGCTACTCAGCAAATGCTCAGAGTTCGAACTCACCATCACGGACACTGTTCAGAATGGCGGACAAATATAAAACAACGTGGATGCACTCACGATCAAAACAGTGGCATCTCATTGACTACATCATTGTACGCCGGTGAGACATCCAGGATGTACAGATCACCAGAGTCATGAGAGGAGCTGAATGCTGGACAGACCACTGATTGGTGGTCTTCAAATGTGCATTGTGCCTCACCATCCAAAACGCGCCCAGATAGTTCGCGCATTTTACATGAGTCGTCTTAGAGATCCATGTTATTTGCAAACATTCCAGTCCTGCCTGGACAACAAGCTGTCTGCCAAGGGACCACTCACTGGAAGCTCAACCGAGAAATGGAACCAGTTCAGAGACTCAGTGAAGGAAACATCAAAGGCAGTCCTAGGCCCAAAACAGCGCAACCACCAGGACTGGTTTGACGAGAACAACACTGCTATTGAAGACCTATTGAGCAAAAAGAACAAAGCCTTTATGGAGTGGCAAAATAACCCAAACTCTGCTCCTAAAAAGGACAGATTCAAGTCTCTCCAAGTCACGGCGCAGTGTGAGATCAGGAAGATGCAAGACTGATGGTGGGAAAAAAAGGCAGAAGAAATCCAGTGCTTTGCTGATACAAAAAACTACAAACAATTTTTCAGTGCCCTCAAGACTATCTATGGGCCATTAAAACCCACCACCACTCCCTTGCTATCCTCTGACGGTGACACTCTCATAAAAGATAAAAAAGGCATCAGCAACAGGTGGAAAGTGGAAAGAACACTTCAGTCAGCTTCTCAACTGACCCTCTTCAGTTGACCAAAGCGCCCTTGACCAGATCCCCCAAAACCGCTCCATTGAACAACTTGACGTCCCTCCTTCAATAGAGGAAGTCCAAAAAGCCATTAAACAAATGAGTGCAGGCAAGGCACCTGGTAAAGACGGGATCCCAACCGAGGTGTACAAGGCCTTAAATGGAAAGGCGCTTCAGGCATTCCACATAGTGCTGACCAGCATATGGGAAGAGGAAGACATGCCCCCAGAACTCAGAGATGCCTCCATTGTAGCCCTATACAAGAACAAAGGCGCACGAGCAGCCTGTGACAACTACAGAGGCATCTCACTACTCTCCACTGCTGGAAAGATCCTCGTCCGTGTTATACTCAGCAGACTCCTGTCATTTGTTTCAGAGCAGAACCTGCCTGAATCACAATGTGGCTTCCGACCAGATCGTAGCACCATCGACATGGTCTTCACGGTGAGGCAAATGCAGGAAAAATGCCTTGAGCAGAACCTGAGTCTCTACATTGTCTTCATAGACCTGACAAAGGTGTTCGACACAGTGAACAGGGACGCATTGTCGGTGATCCTTAGCAAGCTCGGTTGCCCAGCAAAATTCGTCAAACTGATCCAGCTCTTTCATGTCGACATGACAGGGGAAGTTCTATCTGGTGGAGAGACTTCCGATCGCTGTCCTCGCTCCGGTACATAAAAGCACATGAAACAGCTGGAGCAATTCCACCAACACTCTCTCCAGTCAATCATGAGGATCCGATGGCAGGACCGAATAACCAACCAGGAAGTCCTCGACAGAGCCAACTCCACCAGCATTGAAGTCACGGTCCTCAAAACCCAGCTACGATGGTCTGGACACGTCATCTGCATGGACCCACAGCAAATACCAAGACAAGTATTCTATGGTGAACTGTCAGCTGGACTCAGGAAACAAGGTCGACCAAAGAAAAGATTCAAGGATCAGCTAAAGTCAAACTTGAAGTGGGCTGGCATTACACCAAAGCAACTAGAACTTGCTGCCTCTGACAGAAGCAGCTGGCAAACCCACATTCACCATGCCGCCGCCACCTTTGAAGATGAGCGACATCAATGTCTTGCCACTGCGTGTGAACACCCACACCAGGCCACAACCACACCTCCCATAACAACTGGCGTCCCATGCCCCATATGCCACAAACTCTGCGCCTCAGTCTTTGGACTTCAAAGCCACATGGGGGTACATCAATAGATGATAATGCACAAAGACAATTGTCATTCTCGGTCACCGAGGGACTACCACTACTACTACATAACCTGTTTTGGAGAATCATATTGTTTAATTTCCAATTAATTTTTGATTTATCTCTCCATGTACCCTTACTAATTATTATTTTCATTGCATTGTGGTCTGAGAAGGTTGCATTTATTATTTTTTCCCTTTTGCACTTGTTTACAATGCTTTTGTGCCTTAATATATGGTCAATTTTTGTGAATATGCCATGTGCTGCTGAAAAGGTGTATTCCTTTTTGTCCCTATTTATTTTTCTCCACATGTCTACTAACTAATTTTTCTGAGATTTCATTCGTTTCTCTCACTTCTTTCTTATTTATTTTTTGGTTCGATTGATCTAGTTCGGATAGAGGAAGGTTCAGATCTCCCACTAGTATAGTTTTTCTATCTATTTTATCCTTGAGCTCCTCTAGTTTCTCCTTTAGAAATTTGGATGCCTTGCCATTTGGTGCATACATATTGAGTACAGATATTTCCTCATTGTCTATACTGCCTTTTATCAGGAGGTAATTACCTTCTCTATCTCTTTTAACTAGATTTATTTTTACTTTGGCTTTGTCAGATATCATGATTGCGACTCCTGCCTTCTTTTTATCAGTTGATTCCCAATATATTTGGTTCCATCCTCTTACTTTCACCCTATGCGTATCTACCTTCCTCATGTATGTTTCTTGCAGACAGCATATGGTAGGGTTTTGGATTATTCTAATCTACTCTGCTATTCACTTGCGTTTTATGGGTGAGTTCATTCCATTCACATTCAGAGTTATGATTACTAGCTGTGTATTTACAGTATTTTGATTTCTACTCCTGGTCCTGCCTATTCTTCTTTCACTATTTCCTTGTACACCAATGTTTGTTTATAATCAGTCCCCCTAGTTCCCACCCTTATTTTACTTCCCTTTCTACCCCTCCCTTCTTATTCCCCCCTTATTTTCCCCTGTAGTCTTTTTAAAATTTCCCCCTACCCACTCCCTTCCTTGTACTGCTTCCCTCCCCACCAGTCCGTTTGTTACCCTTCTACTCCCCTATAGGGCGCAAATCTATTCTCTGCCCCAATGGATTGGATTGTTCTTCCCTCTTTGGGTCAGTTTCAAATCACGTAAGTGTTGAGTATTTCCTATCTCCAACCTCTTTACCCATCCAGTGTATTGATGTTCTCCCCCCTCCCACCATGAGCTTTTTTGTGACATATAAATTTACCCCCATTTGTTTCTTTTCCCATTTCTTTTAGTATTAACCTCTTTTTTTTTTAAAACTCTGGTTGTGTATACACACACACACACATGTATATGTATCTATACATGCATATATCTATATACCTATTTTGTCTTGTCCTTTCATCCTATACAGTTTGTCACTGTTCCTTCTAAGTGTAATTCTTCTAGCTTCCCAGATGATAGCAACAGTATTTAAGTTACCAATGACCTCTTTTCTTATAGAGATACATATTTTAACTTATTGAGTCTCTTAAATTTTTTTGTTGTTGTTTTGTTTTTTTTTCTTTCCCCCCTCTTTTTTAATTACCTTTTGATGATTCTCTTGAGTTCTGTGCTTGGACATCAAATTTTCTGTTCAGATCTGGTCTTTTCTTTATGAATGCTTGGAATTCTTCTATTGTGTTGAATGACCATACTTTCCCCTGCAAAAATATAGTCAGTTTTGATGGGTAGTTGATTCTTGGTTGTAGACCTGGTTCCCTTGTTTTCCAGAATATCATATTCCATGCCTTTCGATCCTTCAGTGTGGATGCTGCCAGATCCTGCATTATCTTCACTGTGTTTCTGTGGTGTCTGAATGGCTTCTTCTTGGCAGCTTGTAATATCTTTTCTTTGGTCTGATAGTTTTTAAATTTGGCTATAACATTCCTGAGTGTTGTCAGTTGGGGATTAAATACAGGAGGTGATCTATGGATTCGTTCAATCTCTACTTTCCCTTCTTGTTCTAGGATATTGGGGAAGTTTTCCTGAATAATTTCCTGTAGTATTATATCCAGGATTTTTCATTTTGTCATGGTCTTCTGGTAGACCAATGATTCTTAATTTGTCTCTTCTCAAATGATTTTCTAAATCGTCTGTTTTGTGAATGAGATGCTTCATATTTTCCTCAACTTTTTCATTCTTTTTGTTTTGTTTTATAGTGTCCTGCTGCCTTGTGAGGTCACTTAATTCCAGTTGTTGTATTCTGGTTCTTAAAGACTGGATTCCATCCCTGGCTTTTTGGTCATCCTTTTCCATCTGGTCTGATTTTCTTTGAAGGTCATCTTTCATCCTCTTTACCTTGTCTTTCATCTACTTTACCTCATCTTTTATCTCCTTCGCCTCATTTTCCAGCTGGTTGATTTTGGCTTTCAAGACACTATTTTCTCATTTTAGTTCAAATGCCTCTGTTTCCAGATGACTTATCTTAATTTTTAAGTTCTTTTCCCAATTGTCTTCAGCCTCTCTTAATTGTGTTTTGAGTTCTTCCACAACCTATATCCAAATTGCTGGTATTTCTGATTTATCATTTGCTGATCTCTCCCCCTCTGTTCTGTTTGCTGAATAGAAGCTGTCTATTGTAGTTTCGTTTTTCTTTTTCTGTTGTTTGCTCAAATTCACCCCTTCTTTACTCCCCGTATTTGTCTGTGCTCTTTCTCCTCTCATTTTTTTTTTGTTTTGGGGGCTCCTGTCAGTTTCCCCTCTTGGAGCTTTAACAGGAGATCTCTCAGTGTAGTCTTGGTGGAGGTTTGTTGGGGTTTGAGCTTCCCTATCCTCTGGAGGCTTTTGATTGAAGTCCAGCAGTCAATGAGGATGGGTGTGGAGCCTGGGCTTCCCTGAGTTCTGGAGACTTTTGATGGGATTAAGTTCAGCTTAGTTGGGCTGGGTGTGCTCTGAGTCCAAAACTTCCTGGAAGGGTGGAGCAAATATGGAGGATCTCCACAGCTCTGGCCAGGCTGCCAGGTCTATGCTCCCTCTCTAGCTCCTTCCCCGCCATCTGTGCTGGATGCTCTGAAATTGACACTGCCCTGCTGGCAAGGTACGCCCTTCAGACCAGCACCTTTTCCCACCCAGAAGTTCCCACTGCCGCTGGAGTCTCAGCGCTCTGGGTGGGAGGGGGGATGGGTCCTGGGACCTTCTTTCTGTCTTCCCCTTAAACCCAAGTGTTCTCGGATTTTGGCTTTTCGGGGGAATACCTTTTGAATTAGGTCCAGCAGGAGGGTTCCTTGGCTCTGTCTTGTTATTAAGTTTGTTTTTCAGTCCCCTGGGAGCATTCAGTTTGTGATCAGTTAGGAAGGGTATTCAGAGGTCTGAACTTCTGCTCCTTCTAGGCCGCCATCTTGACTCCTCCTGTTGATGACTCTTATTATAATCTCTTTGTTTGCTCCCTTGCCCACAAAATAACTGATCTTCACTGTAAAATCTTCTCTCCCTTCTCACTTGCCATAAGAACACTGCAGTATGCTTAAGAATATTTTTCATTTTTGTAAAATGAGTTTCCAGTCAAGATGGCAGCTTAGAGGTAGCAAAAATTCAGACCTCTGTAAATCCTTCCTCACCGATCAAAAACAGTGTTTCCAGGGGACTGAAAAATCAAATTTAACAACAGGACAGAGCTAGGGAACCCTCCTCTTGGACCCAACTTAAAAGGTATGCCCCCCAACACCCTGAACTCTACAATATGTGGGTTTAAGGAGAAGGAAGAAGGAAGGTCCCAGGACCCCTCTCCCACCTACAGAGCTGAGCCTCCAGCAATGGCTAGAATATTTGGGCCAGCAAGGGTGCTAATCCAGAAGGAGAACCTTACTGGCAAAGCTGTGCCAGGTTCAGGGTGTAGAACACAGGCAGTGTAGAGGCGGCTGGAGAAGCACAGAGCAGGCAGCCAAATCTCAGCCAAAATGCTTCATCTTGCCTCCCTCCCCCCTTCTGGAGGTTTTGGCCTCAGGGTACAGCCAGCTTTACAGATCAAATCCTCTGTTGTGGCTGATTCTCATCAATATGAGCAGATAAGAAGCCTTCAGAGGGCAGAGAAGCTCATGCTCCAACACACCTCCCCCACAGACTCATCTGAGAGCCTATTTGACTGAGCTCCAAGGGGAAAAAGCAGCAATAAACTACAGGCAACAACACTGACCACAGGGTGAGAAGCCCAGCTCCTACTCAACATCTGCTGTCAGCTGGGGAAGATCATACCACCTGACCAAACAGCAGAACAGCCCAAACTTACAGATCCAGCACAAAATGAGAGAAGCAAGACTATAGGCAACTACAGAAGGGGAAAAAAAAGGGGGGGGGATATGAGTAAAGAACAGAAAAAGAAAACAGAAATTACTATCAACAGCTTCTATCCAGGCAATGAACAAAGAACAAATGAAACAGAGGAAGATAAAGGAACACCAAGCAATTGGACACAGGCTTTAGAATAACTTAAAATAAAAATTCCAAAAATAACTAAGAGAGGCTTAAGACAACTGGGAAAAGAACTCAAAAAGCAAAATAAGTCATCTGGAAACAGAAAATAGTGTCTTGGAAACCAAAATTAATCAACTTGAAAATGAGGCCAAGGAGATGAAAGATGACCTCCAAAGAAAATCAGACCAGAAAGAGAAGGATGACCAAAAAGCCAGGGATGAAATTCAGTCTTTAAAAACTAGAATACAACAACTAGAAGCAAGTGACTTCAAAAGGGAGCAGGAAACTATAAAGCAAAATCAAAAGAATGAAAAAATTGAGGAAAATATGAAACAACTCATCCACAAAACAAAAGATTTAGAAAACAGGTCCAGGAGAGACAACTTAAGAATCTAAGTCTACCGGAAGACCATGACAAAAGAAAAAGCCTGGATATCATTCTACAGGAAATTATCTAAGAAAACTGTCCTGACATTCTAGAGCAAGAGGGAAAAGTGGAGATTGAAAGAATCCACAGATTGCCTCCTGTACTTAACCCCCAACTGACAACACCCAGGAATGTTATAGCCAAATTCAAGAACTACCAGACCAAGGAAAAATATTATAAGCTGCTAAGAAGAAGTAATTCAGATACCATGGAACCACAGTGAGGATAACACAGGATCTGGCTGCATCTATACTGAAGTACCAAAAGGCATGGAATATGATATTCTGGAAAGAGAACCAGGTCTACAAGCAAGAATCAACTACCCAGCAAAACTGACTATATTCTTGCAGGGGAAAGTATGGTCATTTAATAAAATAGAAGACATCCAAGCATTCATAAAGAAAAGACCATACTTGAATAGAAAATTTAATGCCCAAACACAGAACTCAAGAGAATCACCAAAAGGTAATTAAGAAAGGGGGAAAAACAAAAAAAAAACTTTTAAAAAAGACCCAATAAGTTAAAATGATTGCTATCCCTACAAGAAAAGAGGATATTGGTAACTCTTAAAAATTGTTATTATTACCTGGATAGCTAGAAGAACTATACTTAGAGGGAACAAAGACAAAATGTATAAGATTAAATGCCAAGACATAAATATGTAAATATGTATGTATGCATAAATATATATATACACATATATATGCATATACAAAACTAGAGGTATAAAAAAGAGTTTACTACTAAGAGAAATGGGAAAAGAAACAAAAATGGGGTAAATTTATATGTCATAAAGAAGCACATGGTGGGAGTGGGGGAGAATACCAATACACTGGAAGGGTAAAGAGGTTGGAGATAGGAAATACTTAATTCTTACATTCATTGAAACTGACTCAAAGAGGGAAGAATAATCAAATTCATTGGGGCAGAGAATTGATTTGTGCAAATAGAGAAGTAGAAGACTTTTGTGGAGGGAAGTAATACAATGGAGGGAGAGGGTGAGGGGTTAGTTTAAAAAGACTGTAAAGAAAATAAGAGGGAATAAGAATGGAGGGGGAGCTGAAAGGGAGGTAAAATAAGGATGGGAATTAGGGGGACTGATTAAAAACAAAACACTGGTGGAGAAAGAAATAGGGAAAGAAGAAAGGGCAGGGCTAGGAGTGGAAACCAAAATGTTGGGAAATACACAACTGGTAATCATAATTCTGAATGTGAATGGAATGAACTCACCCATAAAATGCAAGCAAATAACAGAGTGGATTAGAAACCAAAACCCTACTATATGTTGTCTACTAGAAACATACATGAGGAAGGTAGACATACATAGGGTAAAGGTAAGCAGATGGAGCAGAATCTATTGATTATTAACTGAGAAAAAGAAGGCAGGAGTCACAATCATGATATCTGACAAAGCCAAAGTAAAAATAGATCTAGTCAAAAGAGATAGGGGACAGCAAAGGAAAGTAATGAATGTTGGAGGGGATGTGGCAAAGTGAGGACATTAATTCATTGCTGGTGGAGTTGTGAATTGATCCAACTATTCTGGAGGGCAATTTGGAACCATGCCCAAAGGGTGATAAAAAACTGTCTGCCCTTTGATCCAGCCATTGCACTGCTGGGTTTGTACCCCAAAGAGATTATAAGGGAAAAGACATGTACAAAATATTCATAGCTGAGCTCTTTGTGGTGGCAAAAAATTAGAAAATGAGGGGATGCCCTTCAATTGGGGAATGGCTGAACAAATTATGGTATATGTTGGTGATAGAATACTATTGTGCTAAGAGGAATAATAAAGTGGAGGAATTCCATGGAGACTGGAACAACCTCCAGGAAGTGATGCAGAGTGAGAGGAGCAGAACCAGGAGAACATTGTACACAGAGACTGACACATTGTGGTACAATCGAAGATAATGGACTCCTCCACTGGTGGCAATGCAATAATCCTGAACAATCTAGAGGGGTACAGGAGAAAAAACACTATCCACATCCAGAGGAAAAACTGTGAGAGTAAAAACACTAAAGAAAAACTATAGCTTAATGACATGGGTCGAAGGAGATATGAATGGGGAAATAGACTCCAAATGAACACCCTATTGCAAATACCAACAACATGGAAAGAGGTTCTGATCAAGAACACAGGTGATACCCAGTCAAATTGCTCATTGGCTATGGGAGGTGTGGGGGAGGGGAGGGAGGGAAATAAAATTATTTTTGTAACCAAGGAACAATGTATGAAATTAAAAATAAAAATAAAAAAAGAGATAGGGAAGCTAATTGCATCCTGATAAAAGGCAGTATAGACAATGAGGAAATATCAGTACTTAACATATATGTACCAAATGGCCTAGCATCCAAGTTTCTAAAGGAGAAACTAGTGGAGCTCAAGGATGAAATAGATAGAAAAACTATACTAGTGGGAGTTCTGAACCTTCCTCTATCAGAACTAGATAAATCAAATCAAAAAATAAATATGAAAGAGGTAAGAGAAGTGAATGAAATCTTAGAAAAATTAGAGTTAGTAGACATGTGGAGAAAAATAAATAGGGACAAAAAGGAATACACCTTCTTTTCAGCAGCACATGGTACATTGACAAAAATTGACCATATATTAAGGCACAAAAACATGGCAAATAAATGCAAAAGAGCAGAAATAATAAATGCAACCTTTTCAGATCACAATGCAATGAAAATAATAATTAGTAAGGGTACATGGAGAGGCAAGTAAAAAATTAATTGGAAATTAAATAATATGATTTTCCAAAACTGGTTAGTTAAAGAACAAATCATAGAAGCAATTAATAATTTCATTGAAGAAAATGACAATGATGAGACATCTTTTCAAAATCTATGGGATTCAGCCAAAACAGTACTTAGGGGAAATTTATATCTTTGAGTTCATATATTAACAAATTAGGGAGGGCAGAGGTCAATGAATTGGGCATGCAAATAAAAAAACTAGAAAGTGAACAAATTAGAAATCCTCAGATGAAAACTAAATTAGAGATCCTAAAAATTAAAGGAGAAATCAATAAAATTGAAAGTCAAAGAATCATTGATTTAATAAATAAGACCAGAAGCTGGTACTTAAAAAAAAACCAAATAAAATAGACAAAGTACTGGTCAAAATAATTAAGAAAAGGAAAGAAGAAAACCAACTTAACAGTATCAAAGATGAAAAGGGAGACCTCACCTCTAATGAAGAGGAAATAAGGCAATCATTAAAAAACTATTATGCCCAGTTATATGGCAATAAACATGGCAATCTAGGTGATGTGGATGAATACTTACAAAAATATAAATTGCCTAGACTAACAGAGGAAGAAATAAATTACCTAAACAACCCCATATAAGAAAAAGAAATTGAACAAGCCATCAAAGATCTCCCTAAGAAAAAATCCCAGGTCTATATGGATTCACAATTGAATTCTATCAAACATTCAAAGAACAACTAATCCCAATATTATACAAACTATTTGACAGAATAAGCAAAGAAGGAGTTCTACCAAATTCATTTTATGACACAAACATGGTACTGATCCCAAAGCCAGGCAGGTCAAAAACAGAGAAAGAAAACTATAGACCAATCTCCCTAATGAATATAGATGCAAAAATCTTAAATAGGATACTAGCAAAAAGACTCCAGCAAGTCATCACAAGGGTTATCCACTATGACCAGGTAGGATTCATACCAGGAATGCAAGGATGGTTCAATATTAAGAAAACCATCCACATATTGACCATATTAACAAGCAAACCAACAAAAATCACATGATTATTTCAATAGATGCAGCAAAAGCCTTTGATAAAGTACAACACCCACTTCTATTGAAAACACTAGAAAGTATAGGAATAGAAGGGCCTTTCCTAAAAATAATAAACACTATATATCTAAAACTATCAGCAAAACTTATCTGCAATGGAGATAAACTAGAAGCCTTCCTAATAAGATCAGGAGTAAAACAAGGATGCCCATTATCACCTCTATTATTTAATATTGTACTAGAAACACTAGCAGTAGCAATTAGAGAAGAAAAAGAAATTGAAGGTATTAAAACAGATAATGAGGAGACCAAGCTATCATGCTTTGCAGATGATATGATGGTCTACTTAAATAATCCTAGAGAATCAACTAAAAAGCTAGTAGAAATAATCCACAACATTAACAAAGTTGCAGGATACAAAATAAACCCATATACGCCATCAGCATTTCTATATATTTCCAACACATCTCAGCAGCAAGAATTAGAAAGAGAAATTCCATTTAAAATCACCCCAGACAATATAAAATACTTAGGAATCTATCTGCCAAGACAAACATAGGAACTATATGAACACAACTACAAAACACTCTTTACACAATTAAAATTAGATCTAAACAATTGGAAAAACATTGATTGCTCATGGGTTGGACAAGCTAACATAATAAAAATGACAACCCTACCCAAAATAATTTACTTATTTAGTGCCATACCCATCAAACTACCAAAAAACTTTTTTACTGAATTTGGAAAAGAAAAAACAACAAAACATTTGGAAGAACTAAAGATCAAGGATATCCCGGGAAATAATGAAAAAAAAATGCAAAGGAAGGTGGCTTTGCAGTGCCAGATCTCAAACTATACCATAAAGGAGTGGTCATCAAAACAGTATGGAACTGGCTAAGAGACAGAAAGGGATCAGTGGAATAGACTTGGGGTAAGTTACCTCAGCAAGACAGCCCAAAGATCCCAGCTTTTGGGAGAAAAATCCACTATTTGATGAAAACTACTGGGAAAATTGGAAGACAGTGTGGGAGAGATTGGGTTTGGATCATAATCTTACACCCTACACCAAGATAAACTCAGAATGGGCAAATGAATTGAATTGAATATAAAGAAGGAAAGTGTAAGTAAATTAGGTGAACTCAGAATAGTATACATGTCAGATCTTTGGGAAAGGAAAGATTTTAAGACCAACGAAGAGTTAAAAAATCACAAAATGTAAAAATAAATAATTTTGATTACATTAAATTAAAAAGATTTTGTACAAACAATGTAACTAAAATTAGAAGGGTAGCCACAAATTGGGGGGAAAATCTTCCTAACAAAAACCTCTTACAAAGGTCTAATTACTCAAATTTACAAAGAGCTAAATCAATTGTACAAAATATCAAGCCATTCCCCAATTGATAAATGGGCAAGGGACATGAATAGGCAATTTTCAGATAAAGAAATAAAAACTATTAATAAGAACATGAAAAAGTGTTCTAAATCTCTTATAATCAGAGAGATGCAAATCAAAAAACTCTGAGGTATCCCCTCACACCTAGCAGCTTGGCTAACATGACAGCAACAGAAAGTAATAAATGTTGGAGGGGATGTGGCAAAGTTGGGACATTAGTGCATTGCTGGTAGTTGTGAATTGATCCAACCATTCTGGAGGGCAATTTGGAACTATTCCCAAAGGGAGCTAAAAGACTGTCTGCCCTTTGATCCAGCCATAGCACTGCTGGGTTTGTACCCCAAAGAGATAATAAGGAAAAATACATGTACAAGAATATTCATAGCTGAGCTCTTTGTGGTGGCAAAAAAATTGGAAAATGAGGGGATGCCCTTCAATTGGGGAATGGCTGAACAAATTGTGGTATATGTTGGTGATGGAACACTATTGTGCTCAAAGGAATAATAAAGTGGAGGAATTCCATGGAGACTGAAACAACCTCCAGGAATTGATGCAGAGTGAGAGGAGCAGAACCAGGAGAACATTGTACACAGAGATGATACACTGTGGCACAATCGAATGTAATGGACTTCTCCATTAGTGGCAATGCAGCGATCCTGAACAACTCAGAGGGATTTAAGAGAAAGAACACTATCCACATTCAGAGGAAAAACTGGGAGCAGAAACACAGAAGAAAAACAACTGCTTGTTTACATGGGTTGAGGGAGATATGATTGGGGAATATAGACTCCAAACAATCATCCTAATGTAAACATCAACATGAAAAAAAAATTTTGACCAAAGATACATGTAAAACGCAGTGGAATTGTGCGTTGGTTATGGGAAGGGTTAAGGGTAGGGGGAGGGGAAGAATACTATTCTTGTAACCAAGGAATAATGTTCTAAATTGACTAATTAAATAAAATGTTAAAAAAAGAATTTTTTCCATTGTTACATGATTCATGTTCTTTCCATCCTCTCCTCCCACCCCTCTCTGGTGGCCAATGAGCAACTCCACTGGGTTTTACATGTGTCATTAATCTAGACCTATTTCCATATTATTATTTGCAATAGAGTGATGATCATTTAGAGTCTACATCCCCAATCATATCCCCATTGTACCATGTGATCAAGCACTTGTTTTTCTTCTGTGTTTCTGCTCCCACAGTTCTTCCTCTGGATGTGGATAGTGTTCTTTCTCATAAGTCCCTCAGAATTGTGGTGGATCATTGCATTACTGCTAGTAGAGGAGTCTGGTGGACATTGTTGATGATTTCTTCAAGCTAGTCTTATAATTCTACCAAGGGGTAGGGAATGAATATACAAGTAGACAAAGAAAAGAAGGGATGACATTCCTTTATAGTTGGACAGCAAAGCCAAGAGGATGTAGATATCTTTCCATGTGTCTTTTTTTGTGTCGTACTGACACTTCCCACTTGGGGAAAGAATTCAGGTGGGTATGACTTGCATGTTTATTCTTGAATTGCTATGTCTTTTTCCACACTAGTGAGCTAGCTGCCTGGAGGTCCCACAAAGCATACTACATATTGTGAAAAAGTCCCTAAGTTGAAAGGTCAGACAGGTTTTTAATCAATGCAAAACTGGCATTACCTTATCTGAGAATATCCTGCCATCATGGTACCTCTCCCTACACTTTCCTTATGACTGTGCTGGAAAAAGCTTGAATCAGCTCTGAGAGTTGATTGCTAAATTCTCATTGTGAGTATTTTATCTCGGGAACCAGCAAATATTACAAATCAGGGTTTGGTTGGTTGTTTTGGTGATTGTCTGGACTTAAGAAAGTGATGGAGAAAATGTTACTAGTGCAGATTAAATTTAAGTGTACTATGAATATATACCACAAAAGAGTCAGTTGTTAAAAATTTACCCATAAAGGGGCAGAGAGGTGGCTCAGTAAATAGTCAGGTCTGAAGAGGGTAGGACCCAGGTTCAAATTTGACCTCAGACACTTCCTAGCTGTGTGACTCCAGGCAAGTCATTTAACCCCAATTGCCTAGCATAACAGCTCATCTGCCTTGGAGCTGATACTTAGTATTGATTCTAAGATAGAAGGTAAGGGTTTAAGAAAAAATTTGCCAGCATGCCACTGCCTCAATTCTTGGTTTTATCCCTCTCTTAAATCTGTTCATTCTTATCAGAAACTTTCAGGAACAATTAAATAATTATCTCAACCAGGAAAAAGAATACTTGACTTTTTGTGGGGGAGGGGGTGAATGCAAGGCCTGTTAAGAGGTTCCCCTCAGAAGCCAGATGTAATTTTTTGTAGAACAGGACTTTGAGATCCAAGTGAAAGAGCATACTTTATAACTGGGGTGGCCTGAAGGCTAGTGGTGTGGCTAATGGGCTAAATACATTCTGGCTCTATTTCATTCTAAAGGACTTGTAAACTCTTCCCTGAAGAACTCGGCAGCAGAGGGAAATGACGCCAGTGGCCCCGAAACAATGGGAGATCTGATGGGAGGCTGGAGGTGGGGACATCTAAGGAATGAGGCACAGGACCCTAAACAGGAGTTTATTTGGCACTTCGTACTTCACTGTCTTTATCAAGTTGGTGCTATCAGTCTTTTATGGACTCAAGGTAGGGTATAGACCCAAGGTAGGGTAAAGTTCGAAACTTGAGTGAACCCCAACTTTGTTCCCCATACATTAGATGGGTCAATAATAAAAAAAGATAAAGAATGTAGAACTATTTAAATATTATTTTGCTTTTTTTTTTCAGCCAAGGAGAATAATCTTTGAACAATAAAAACCAGATTTTTTAAATGGCTAAAAGGGCACTATAACCCAAGAGAATTAGGGAGATGAGAGAATAGCAACCTCATTTTTTTTTTAAATCTTTACCTTCTGCCTTAGAATCAATACTGTGTATTGGCTCCAAGGCAGAAGAGTCTTAAGGGCTAGGCAATGGGGGTCAAGTGACTTGCCCAGGGACACACAGCTGAGAAGTGTCTGAGGCCAGATTTGAACCCAAGACCTCCCACCTCTAGGCCTGACTCTCCACTGAGCTACCCAGCTGTCTCCTAGATACTTTTGATAAGTTCAAGTCATGAGGCCCAGATAGACTGATAGATATTAGTGCTGGACCTGTCAAATGATAAGAGAAAGGGTAGATGCCACAGAATTGATAAGAGGGGATGTTCTGATTTTCAATGAAACTTGCAACCTACAAACTAATGTGCTCAACTTCTTTCCCTTGAAGGGTTCTAGAGAATGTATTACTAAAGTGGTAGTTAATGAACATGTAAAAAAGAACAGATTATATGATATATCACAAAGATCATAAACTAGGACTAGGTGAGATTTATGCCAGCAATGCAGGGGTTGGCTCAATAGTAGGAAAATTATCAGCATTAAATGACCACATCACTAACAAAACCAACAGAAGTCATATGACTAACTTAATATAGAAAAAGCTTTTGACAAAATAAAATGCTCATTCCTATTAAAAACACTAGAAAGCATAGAAATAAATGGATCTTGCCTTAAAATAGGTAGTATATCTTTAAAACCATCAGCAAGCATTATTTGGAATGGGCATAAGCTAGTTTTACCAATACGATCAGGGACAAAGCAAAGATGCATATTATCACCTATTATTTAGTGTTGTACTAGAAATTCTAGCTATAGCAGTAAGAGTAGAAAAAGAAATGGAAGGAATTAGAATAGGCAATGAGGAAACAAGACTATCATCATTCTTTGCAGATGACATGATGGTATAGAGATTCCTAGAGAATCAACTAAAAAAGTAATTGAAGTAAATTACACTTTAGCAAAGTTGCAAGATATAAAAGAAACCCACACAAATCATCAGCAAAATCAGCAAGAGATAAAAAGAGAAATTCCACTTAAAATAACTGTAGCCAATATAGATTAGGGAGTCTATTGCCAAGACAAATCTAGGAACTATAACAACATAATTATAAAACACTTCATACAAATAGATCTAAATAATTGGGAAAACAGTAATTGTTCATGGGTAGGCTGAGCCATTATAATAATTCTACCTAATTTATTTACTCAGGGACATACTAATCAAATTACCAAAAAATATTCTATAGAGCTAGAAAAAAATAAAATTCATTTGAAAAAAAAAAAGTCATGACTAGCAAGGGGAACTAATAAAAAAATGTGAAGATGGCCTAACTATACTAGATGTCAATATGTATTATAAAGTGATAATTGTCAAAACAATCTGGAATTGGCTAAGAAATAGTGTTGAATCAGTGGAATACAAGTACACAAAAAATGAGCAGTAAATGACTGTAGGAATCCAGTTTGATAATTGCAATGATTCATAATTTTGGGACAAGAACTCACTATCTGACAAAAACTGCTTGGAAAATTGCTTGGGAGAAACTAGGTTATGTTTCAGTTTACATTAGACTTAAAGGGTGATACCATTAAGTAAATTATGAGGAGCATGGAATAGTTTGCTTATTAGATCTTTGGATAAAGGAATAATTTATGACCAAGCAAGGGAGAGTATTACAAGATGTGAAATGGATAATTTTGATTATATTAAATTTAAAAGTTTTTGCACAAACAACAAATACAGCCAAAATGAATAGGAAAGCAGAAAGTTGGGAATTTTTTTACAGCAAGTATCTCAAACATATGAGAATGAAGTCAAATTTGTAAGAATAGAAGTCACTTCCGAACTGGCAAATGGTTAAAAGATATGAAGAGTTTTAAGATGAAGAAATAAGTTATAGTTATATGAAAGTTCTAAATTACTAGTGATTAGAGAAATGCAAATTTAAACAATTCTCAGGTACTATCTCACACCTTTCAGATTGGTAATTGATCCAACCATGCTAGAAAGCAATTTGAAACTATTCCTAAAGTGATAAAAATCTTTGCATATTCTTTGACACAACAACAGTACTACTGGGTCTGTGTCCCAGAGATATTTTTTAAATGGTAAGGACTTTGCAAAGAATTAAAAATTGAGGGGACACCCATAAGTTGGGGAATGGCTGAGGAAGTTGGAGATGATTGTAATGTAATATTATCATACTTTAAAAAACTAGCAAGGATGCTTTCAGAAAATCATGTAAAGACTTACATGAACTGGTGCAAAGTGAGCAGAATCAGAACACTGTACACAGTAACATTAATATTGTACAATGATCAACTATGAACGACTTAGCTCTTCTCAGCAATACAACCCAAGACACATGATAAAAAATGCTATCCACCACCAAAAAAAGAATTGATGGAATCTGAATGCTGATCAAAGCATATTTTTTTTCCTTTCACATGATTAACATAGCTTTGCATGACTACACATGGATAAATCTATATAAAATCATTTGTCATCTCAGAGGGGGAGAGGGAAGGAAGGAATTTGGATCTTAAAATTTAAAAAACTTGTTAAGCCTTTTTACATATAATTGGAAAAAATATCTGAGAACAGGTTGTACTAAAGTAACTTGATTTTTAAAAACAAGGTTATTAGATGGATCAAAGAAATGCTATATGTAAATACATGTATACCCAGATTTTAATAAAGTCTTTTAACTTCTCTTACATTATTTTTGTGGCTAAGATAGGAAGGGCTAGAAAATATGTGGAATCCATTAAGTGGATTCAGGACTTCAAATTCAGTTCTAGTCATGGAAGGCAACATGGCATAATGTAAATGATGCTTTATTTAGAGTAAGATGACTTCAGTTCAAATCCCTAGATTGCTACTAGTACTACCCATGTGTATATATGGGCAATTCATTTAACCTCTTTGGGCTGGAATTTTCCTAATCTGCAAAACTAGGGGGATTGGATGAAATAACTTTTGTGATCCATCCTAGTTTTAAACTTATGATCCTATAAATTGCCAGATCCAAAGAGTAGTTATTGTAAACTTGGAGGTTTAGTGGAGAATATTAATGATCTGTGCTTGGTACTTGTAGAATTAAAGGGGAAAAGGTAGTAATGGGGAAAGTGGGAAAGATCAAGGTCCTTGTGGTCATATTAAACCACCTGCCTGATAAGCTTTAAAATTTGTCTCTTGAACAAAGTACTGCTTAAAGTTTTCTGATAAACATTTTTCCATCATAAATACAACCAAGAGCAATCTAAAATCCCAGTACTCTTTAAAACAATTTTCAAGCTGGCTGCTGCTATGTATATATGATCTCTCTCCATGTTTGCCAGGATTCAGAAAAGGAATGAGAACAGCCCTCCTCCTCCTCCTATATACCTCTTTGACTTAGAATTGTTTGAATCCCAGAATTCCTCATCCTATTGGCTAAACTTCTACCTCTCATTTTCTACCCTGGCATAAACTATTTATTCCAAATTCACTCTCCTCTTTATCATACTGTTTTCTCCACCTGGAATAAAACTTTTCCAAATTCTGACCATCCTTTTGAATCCTGTTTTGGATCTTATGAAGGTTTGTTTGTTCCAGTCCAGTTTTCAGAGTGCTTCATTGCCAAGAGTATTGGTCACAGCAATTCATGAAAATTACACTTGGGTATGGAAGGGCTACAATTTGTTGGCAAAGGAATGCCACACCAAAGAAATCATAGATCTTTTGCTGAAGTTTTGAAAAAGTCAAATGACCCCTGAGTTGCCCCATTACTAGTATTAGATTATTATCTAAGATTTCATTTCAGATAAAGATGCAATTAAATTTAAACACAAGGTACACTTTTTTACTCTTTATCCATGGTAATGTACCTTATGACTGGAACTAAAACTTCATTAAAACAATTTTATTTTTACTGAACTTTGGGTAGAGAAAGGCCTGATTTCTTCTAATCAGATTAAAAAGAAGAATCTTGTCAATATAGTCATGTCAATGGTGATATTATGAAGACTAAACACAATAAAATAACTGAGTAGAATGAAGCAAGAGTTGAATAACTCTTTCTATATGAAAAGTAGTTAAAAAGCTATACAAACATGGCAGATGTTCTGAATTCACAACAAAGTTTAGTCTCTCCTGAAAGATGGAATTAAGATTACTTTGTAGTCATAAAAGTTTTGCTTTTTTGTTTTCCTACTTGCATTTAACTACTAAAAGAATAATGCACATTCAAGAAAAATATTGACTACAACCCTGAAACTAATGAAAAGAATCTATACCATAGACTCAAGGGTACTTTTTGAGATTGCTTTATGCAAATACAACACAATTGAAAAGTTTACTGAAAACTTTTATTGTAATCAAAAAGTGACATAACAGGGCTGTAATGAATTCTGCAAATCATTCTGCTGATATTTTAGAACGGATACCAGCTTTTTCTGCCAGGCAATTAAAAAAAATCCAAATGTGAAAATTTCACAGTACAGTAAACTCCACCCAAACTAATTAATGGTGGTTAAAAATAAGATGCCCCAGGCAAAACCTCTCATGTTACATGGTCACAACTCACAATTCTGTACAAAAAGTTCGTGTTATAAAGCTCTGATGTAAAAATCAAATAATCAAGCAGCAATATTTTAAGTGCAGCACAGGGTCTTCCATGTCATTATTTACAAAGCTTGAATCTGTTTACATTATAACAAAATTTAATACAGATGACTTAGTAATTAAGTCAATTTTTTAATCTGTCATTTTTTATACAGTGACAGATTTAACTTTTTGGTCATCCTTTTCCTTCTCCTTTTCTTTATCTTTGCTTTTCTTGGATTTTTTCTTCTTATGCTTGTGTTTTTGGCTCTTTTCCAATTCTAACTCAGTGCCTGTGTGTTTCTTATGTTTCTTATGTTTTTTATGTTTCTTGTGCTTCTTTTTTTCCTTTTTCTTTTTCTTCTTCTTGCTATCCTGACTTTCTGCTGAGCTAGCACTGCTGCTGTGGCTTCGTGTTTGGCTTCCAGAAGGGCTATGACTGCGACTTCGGCTAACACTAGGACTACTTTGACTCTGACTTCTTATACCTATTTGGCCAACTACTGTTGTCTCCAGGGTCTCTTTAGCTTTCTCTGCCACCTTTTCTTTCAGTTCCTTAGGATTTTTCCCCAAAGTTTCTTCCTCTTTTGCAGACACATTACTCTCACTGTCACTTTCATTATAGTCTGGTACAAAAGCAGCCTCATCAGTTTCTCTTGTTAAGTCTGAAGAAAGTCGAGAGGAATGACTTAACTGGGGCTTAGGTTTGACAACAGTCTTATCATTTTGCCCTGTAGTAACATGCTCTTTTTCAATTTGTGTATCTGGTGAGCTATGCTTACAAAATAATTTATTTCCACTTAACTCTTTCTCTTTATTGTTCTTTGTTTCTGATATATGCTTTTCTCTTTCTTTAACTGGATTTTTGTCCACAGACTTATTGTCATCATTTGAACGTTTGGAATCATGAGCAGCTTTATGATCATATGGTCTCCTATCCTTTGAAGGACTAGAGTTGCCTCTTTTTGACTCTCCAACTCCCTTTTTAGGTAAATCTGTCCTCTCATCCTTCAGTTTATTTTTCTGACCCAATGAAGATTCTAATTTAGTTCGAGAAGGAGAATCTTTTCTTCTTGTTAAGTCACTCCTTTCATCTCTCCGTTTGGAACCAGAGTGATCTCTGTTATCATAGTCTATTTTTTTGTCTCTATTAGGTGTAAAGTCTTTACTTGAGGAACCACGCCCAGAATCATGTTTATCTGAAGTTCTACTGTCTTTGGAAGATTGAGAAAGACTTTTAAAGTTTCCTTGTTCACTTATACGATCTACAGTAGTATCTTTTTCTGTCTGAATGCTGCTTTTCCTTTTTTCAGAGTTTTCCTTATCTGACACAGAATGATCCCGATCTTTGGTTTTTCCTTTATCACTGGATGAACAAGTTTTGGAACTTTTGGCCTCATGCTGTACACCTTCGTGGCTTACTTCTTTTGTGGGTTTCTGAATTTTCTCTGATGGCTCGCTTTCTTTTTCAATAAGTTTAACAGGATTTGATGGCTTAGTGCTAACATTTTTTATAACACTAGCAGGCTTTCCTACACTTGACAAAGCTTGTGTAGATTTAATGTCTTCCTCTTCAGATTCAAAGTCATCTTTGTCCCACTTTGATTGAGGAACCTGAATCATAATAATAACATCTTCAGCGGGAGCTGTATTATCATTATTATATTCTTCCATGGTCTTAATGACAGTTCGTTTTGTGTCTGTTTTTTCTTCACACTTCCTTACAGGGCTACCTCCAGTAGAGCTGGTACTAAAAGAAATAAAAACATTAATTAGGGTATAAAATTTAAATATTTTCACAAACCAATTAATTTTCATTAAAATAGGTCCACTGAAATATCAACTTTTACTTAAAAATGTTTAAGTTTATCCTGGTCTAATGTTCAGCTCCAGAACAGAGAGACTTTTTTCTTCCTCAGTGGAATGAGCTGTTTCACTGCTTACTCCAGTTCTGAGGTGGACTAGGCTATACCCTTAGTCTTTATTATGACTGGCAGGATCCCATTAAATGAATATCAATATAGTACCTGTTTTTATATTAGGCAACTATGGGCAGACAGGCCTCAGTAATGGTAATGGATACCTAATCTTGCCAGACCAATACAGTATTCACAAAAATACAAATACAAAATAAAAATCTGATGACATCCATGAAACCCTGTTGTGATAATTACATGTATAACATTTTCCAGGGAACTAAACTACTCCCTTTAATATTGATCCTCCTAAAATCTTGCTTTCTAAGGTATCAATGAATCACAATAAGCAAGAAAAGCTTTAATTACTAGGTAACTGGTAGTTTATATGCATGTGAACACAGGCTATATAACATAAGCTTGATGAACCAAACCAAGTTATCTGTTGCTGCCTCAACCATAAGCAAAGAGTAGCAGGCACTATGCCATACCTTAATTCTCAATAGCTTTCTTCCAATCTCTACAACCTATAAATCAATTATCTTTTTCCTTTTTAATTGAAAATTAGGGACAAGCATGGATTATATATAGCAACTCAAGAAATGTTAAGGAGAATAGTGTAGCATGAATTCTGAATTATCTTAATGTTCATTTAATTCAGTTTAATCTCACTAATTCAGACAAAATGGGGAAAGCCCAATTATAATTAGTAAATTATTATCAAAGACTGAATTGCAAGATAGTCAAAGAACTACAGTTTTTACTAAGTTATACTAAGGAATTCAAATTAGCCTAAAAATGTTGACTAGAAGTTAACACTTAGAGCAGCGATTCTCAAATTTTTGGTCTCCAGACCCATTCATACTCTTAAAAATGATTGCTGAAGGGGTATCTAGGCACAGTGAATAGAGTTGCCAGGCCTGGAGTCAGAAACACCTTGGGGTACAAATATGACCTCAGAAATTTCCTAGTTGTGTGCCCTTAGGCAAGTCACTCAATCTCAATTGTCTAGCCCTTACTATTCTCTCTGAGAATTTCAATTCAAAGACAGAAGGTAAGGGTTAAAAAAAAATTGACTACCCCACCAATCCAGTCCCTCCACAAAGGGCTTTTATGGGAAGCTATTGATATTTACTATATACTTATCATTATAACATCTTATTATAGTTATGAAAATAGTTTTGCCTTTATGATCTCTTCCTAAAAGGGTTTCAGGGATTCCTGAGGTTCCCCACAACACATTTTGATGACAACTGAGTTAGATGAATTATTTAGATGATGATTTAACAAGAATTAAAAAATTAACAAAGGGTATATTTCTAAAAATGAATGCTGAGTAATGTTTCTCATATCCCATTGGAAATGCAGCCCCTACTTTCTGACTGATAAGCTCCCAACATTCCTGATGAGTTCCACTTAAGCACCTTCATAATTAGAGAAATTACTATTTTTTTAAAAAGCGCATTCTACTTTTGACTAAATCTGTCATGAAGTTTTACTCTATATTGAGCCAAGGTCGGCCTCCCTGTAAGCTTTCACCCATTGGTCCTGATTCTGTCCTCTAGGATGAAGCAGAAAAATCTTTTTTCCATAATGTTGTCGCTCATATGCTACATGGAATCAAGATATTAAGTTATTGATTGGTAAAATATATGCATTCAACAGATGTATAAATGAACTTTATGAGAACATGCTTCTAAAAGTTCATATTTTTTCCTAAAATCTTTTTTTTCTTAGCAAATCCACTTCCCCAGAAAACATGGACATGAGCCAGCACAGCAGATACAGAGCCAGGCCTACTCAGGAGGATCCATCTGGCTTCAAATCTGACCTCAGACACTTCCCAGTAAGACCCTAGGCAAGTCACTTAACCATATCTAGCCCTTACCACTTATCTGTCTTAGAACTGATACTAAGACAGAAGGTTAAGGTTTTTAAAAAAGTGAACCAAGTCCAAATTACAGCAATTCAATATTAGAATTATTATAAATGAGATTGAATTGTATTATAGAACTATAGTGAAGGGGAAAAAAATTACCTGGTATAATCCACAAGAGTTGAGCTAGATCCTTCAGTGGCTGTTACTTTTCTTCTTACTTTTCCTTTAACTTTTTCTTGTTTGATTTTACTGGATGTTGGCTCCAATTTTTCAGTGAGTTCTTTTGCATTGGGCAGGTTTTCTCCACTTCCAATTTTTTTTCCTGTTTCTCTGTTGAGCTTAATTTTTTTGGCTGGGGCAGTTAACACAGCTTTGTCTTTTTCTGGTGTCCTATCTGTTTTCTCAGCATCTGGCTCAATTTTCCGCTTTGGTGATGGCTTCATCATTTCAGCAACTTCTGGTTTAGAGCTTTTCAACGACAAAATCTCATGTTCTTTATCAACACCCTTTTCTTCAGCTTTTCTTTTTCTTTTTTCTGGCTTGGCATCAGCTGGCTTACTTTTCTCATTAGTCTTTTTTGACTTTTCCTCCTTGTTAGCTAGCTTTTCTTGTTTGGCATCTTTTGAATATTCTTTTTTAACCTTTTCCTCCTTGATGGATTTTGTTTCTTGATGTTCTTTCGTCACCTTAGGGTGAGTTTTTCTGGGTGTACTAATGGTCTTTTCATCTTTCTGGGAGGAGGATTTAGTACTTTCTGTCTTTGGCACCTCCTCTTTGGCTTTTTTGGATGGTGGTTCAGATCTTGGAGATTTTTCACGTTCTAGATCTGTTTTCTCCTGGGATGCTTTAACAGGTTTTGCAGTGCTCTCTTTTTTTGAACCAGTAGTCCCTTCATTTTTACGTTTAGTCTTGTCGCCTTTTGCTTTTGGTTTGTCTTTTTCTTTCTTCTCCTTTTCTGATAAAGGTTTAAAAGTTATTGACTCTGCCTCCATTGGTTCATCTCTAACAGGGGTGGCATCATCTCTACTGGGGAGAATGAACAAGGAGTCTGTTTTAATATCTTCCCCACCTACAGGTTCTCTTTGTTTTCTAGAACTCTCTAGCAACTCTGTGTTAGGAAATCCTTCATTTTCTTCTCCCTTTCTTCTCTTTCGGTGTTTCTTATGTTTGTTTCCCTTTCCATCTCCTGGTGGATTTTCACTCTCCTTCTCTTTTGACTTGGCACTATCCTTCATGGTGTGACCATCTCTTGCTGAAAGCTTTTCTGGGTAATTGCTACCTATGTTGCGACTGCGGTGACCTTGTACACCAGAATAATCTTCTCTGCGACCTCGAGCAAAGGGAGAATTCTCTCTTCTGTTGCCCAGTGGTCCAAATCTCTCTGGAGAAAAGTTCTCCCTATTTGCTGGAGGTCTAGGTTGTGCTCCAGCAGCATAACCCTTGTAATATTTTTCATACCACTCTCTGTAATTTCTTTCCCATTCTCTGTAACGTTCTTTTTCAAATGGGTCTCTAAAGTCAACATTCCTACCATAGTAAGCTTTTATATCATAAGGTGGTGGGACTTCTCGGTATCTATTAAAATATTCACGTTCTGTTTCTCCTTGAGGTACATTTCGTTTATTAGGAGATTGTCCCCTAAAAACTGGAGGTGATCTTGATCGTGAATGATATCGTCGATATGGGGGTGACCTAGATCTGGAGCGGTGATATCCATGAGATCTGGATCTTGAACGATAATTTCGACTTTTCCCTCTGCCTCTTCGGGGATATGGAGGGGATCGTGAATAAGAACGAGAGTGTGAACGACTAAAGGATCGAGAATAGGAACGGGAACGTGAGGAACCAGATCTTGATTTAGAATAGGTATATGAACTTCTTGAATAGGAGGAGCCACTATATGGTGATTTAGACCTGAAAACAAAACAAAATAAAACCCAAGATTGAAGAATACAAATCAGATACAGCCTTCTTTAGTTATAATACCTATCTTCTTTTCACTTTTCTTTTTCTGTAACTGTCATGTTTTAATGTATCTAAGGAGATAGTGACCTCTACTGGTGATGAGCACACAAGGGTGGATTCATAGAAATAAAGGCGAATTCCAACCAAATACCTGAGTGTAGTGCTCTAACATATAACATGCTGTGATGTGCCTAAATTGAATGTTTTTTAAAATAATACTTTGTCCAATAATAAAGCAAAAAGAATTAAAAAAATCACAATGAATTATAAATCTTAAAGATAAAATTCCTTTAAATAAACTTTAAGGAAAATGCTAATTCTGCTTTGCTACTAATAAAACAATCTACAGTATACTGTAGCTTCATAATTACTCAGGTTAATGTTCCAGCAAAAAAGGCATAACCTCATATTGAAATATTGCTCAAAAAATTTAATCTGTTTCACCATATATATTCAACTTCTACAGGGAACAACTCTATGGAAGAGTAACTTAATTCCCAAAATCTCTTATTCTGGAAAATAAGATTTACATAGAAAAATGTAAGTGAATCAACAAACAACAAGAAATGTTAGTTTTCTATTTCTATCAATCTAGACTGAATTTTAAAGACAAAAGTACAATATCGTATTTAGATATTTCTTTGAATATCCAGTCCCATTATTTTAGTATCTCCTATCTTGTGTCCTGCTAGATTACTTTTTATTCTATCATGAAGGCTTACAAAACACTAACCTTGAAAATGAGCGCCTACGCTCCTTTTGAATCTTTTTGTATTCCATCAATTCCTTAGCAAAATCATTTGTAAACTCATCTAGTTTGGACTTTTTCTTTTCCCTAGTAAAATAAAGTTAAAGAGTAAGTGTTAATAAAAAATTGTGTAAGAACTAACAAGACAAATATAATTAGATCATGAAGAAAATGAATGAAATAGTAAAGTTTTCCATTTAAAAACAGTCAATAGGAATCCCTAGGTAGGTTTCTTAGATACCTTATTTTAAATCTTTTTGTGGTTTACCTTTTTCTAAAGAGTACATTGGAAAATGTTTCCACAAGCACCCATTTAATAATATATACAAATCATCATTAAAATGGGGGAAAAATTACATACACACATACATAACTGCAAATTACTTACTCCTCTTTTAGTCGTCTTTGCTCTCTGTAGAACTCTTCCCTGGATAAGGGTGGAGCTTGTGTTGTTGGGATAGTATTTGAATGAGCTGTTTGTACTGCTGTTGATACCCAAGGTGTTGATAAATTTGTAGGTGCTGGAGGGAAACCTGGAGGAGGGACACTGTAGCCAGCAGGTGGTGGTTGCCCAGGTGGAAATTGAGGAGGGAACTGAGGTGGTGGAACACCTGGAGGGAGAGGAAGTGTGTGGGGAGGTGGTGGATACAAAGGAGGTGGTGGCACAGGTACAAAGACTGGTGTCGCTGGTAGTGATGGGCCTTGAGTTCTCTGTGAGCGTTCACCATGATGTCGTCCTCGATTTATGCTTCTAAAGAAAAAAATCCCAAGTCATAACTAGTTCATATTCACTTAGGGGGGAAGAGCATAGGATTCTGTTTTTAGGAATTAAAAACAAAAACCATTCTTTAGATTTTAGTATTTACTTTGGATCCCACTCATTCAGAATTGAACAGATTTCTTTATGCTATTAATATACTTGGCAAACCCAGTTTTGTTAGTGTAATTAAAACAGGGAAAGTATTTGGCCTACTTGGGAAAAACAAGTGCTTATAAGTAATTGTGACAGTTTAACATATTAATTCAATTCATCAATAAAGTGTTTATTAACACATTATGTACCAGAACTGGGTACAAAGACAAGTGAAACAATCCTTCCTTTCAAGGAACTTGCAACCTCTATATGGGGAAGGCAATAAGTATACATATATGCAAAATATACAAGTAAGACCACAAGGTTTTAGGGGGAGACAAAAAGCATTATTATTGGCTAAGAAGATCAGAAATGGCATTGTGTAAATGGCAGCATTTAAGGTGAGTCTTGAAGAAAATTAATAAAGGGCAGGAGAGAGATACACCATGAGAAAGAACAGAGATGAGACTGAGTTTCATGTATGAAGAATGGGAAGAAAGTCAGTTTATGCTGAAAGGGACCTTTGAGGTCTTCTAGTTCAATCTCCTCATTTTATAGATGAGATAACAGAGGCCCAGAAAGAGGAACTGACTTGATCAGAATCATTACATCTCATTAGCAACATAGCTAGGACTGGAATTGAGGTATTTTGGGTCCTGATTCAATTCTCTTTCTACCAAAGACTCTTTTTTTTTTTATTTTAAACCCTTCCATCTTGGAAATAATACTGTGTATTGGTTCCAAGGCAGAAGAGTGGTAAGGGCTAGGTAATGGGGGTCAAGTGACTTGCCCAGGGTCACACAGCTGGGAAGTGTCTGAGGCCAGATTTGAACCTAGGACCTCCCATCTCTAGGCCCTGCTCTCAATCCACTGAGCTACCCAGCTGCCCCTTCTACCAAAGATTCTTATACTAAAGCAGCTCTAAGATCTCGACAATTAACACATCTAATGACAATTTGAAAATTCACAAATTAGTAAAATTGTATATTTAGCATGCCAAATAACAATTTACTTAGATAAGGGAACAATTTATTCTAAATCAATGAGATCTAATAAAATTTAATTTTGTTTATAATAAACTGGATCAAATTAAACATTTATAATGAACATTCAACAAATAAGTTAGTTAAGTGCATATGTTCAATTACTTAATTCGAGAATAAGACTTTTCTTTTGCAAATATACTTACGGTTCCCAACCAGGTCTACCACCAGCAGAACGAGCAGCATTTATTCTTACTGGACCTTTTGAATAGATAAATAATGAAGTACATATCAAGCAAGGCTAAAAAAAGTTTTTCAAAAATGGTTTCAAACTAATGTTCTATTCTATTACTCACCAGTTGTAGGTATCAACTGTCCATGCAAAAGGGACTGCCCAAGCAAAGAAGGGGTTCCAAGTACAGGTACCTGATAGCCCTTGTGGAAAATCAAGAAGGGAGACAAAATAGCAAAAAACCAAAATGTCAAACAGTATTACTATTTTAAAAATCTGAATAGCTTAAAAACTCTGTTACTTAAGTAAAATTTACCTTTTCTTCCATTAGTGCACTAATTGCTATTGATGAAGAAGCTTTAGGATGATCTGATACCAAAGCTGCAGCAGGTATAATTTTATTATCAGGATCACTGGAAAACATAAAACGATTTGTGACAACATAAAGGTCCATAGTAGTGGTTTAAAGTAATAGTGTAGTAAATATTTTAAAATTATAAAATGTTAACTCTTTTATTTTACTATATCAATCTATGTTTCCATAAGTGCACTGGGAAAGTTTCAGTTAACTAAGACTCTCGGAGTTAACTAAATAGTATAACATTAATTATTAGACTATAGGTAACAATCACAGGCAATTTCTGGTACACTTCACTGATATGTTACATACTATGCACAATACAGTTTTTGTTGTCAAAAACTTTCTCTGCAAAAAAAAAAAATCAGCTACGGATGTATACATTTTTAAATGATATATGACCCTATAAATATTATTTGCTCAAGCAAGGACATGTCTCAATATTCTCCCTGAAGTTATGGTACCAAAAAGGTAAAAGCAAGATTATAGTTATAAATATTAAAATTAACTAAAAATTATATAAAATTTACTAGAAAAATCAGGATATCCTTCAACCTTAAATCAGCACTTAACACTGTGCAGAGTATAAGTACCCATTAAGAGTCTCTAGAAGAGTGACACAGTTACTGTGGAGGACAAGCAACAATTAGGAGGGAAAAAAACAAACAATAGAATCATAAGACTTCAGTTCTAGTTATGCCATTGCCATGGTTATATTTTAGACAAGCTAATTTCTCTTGGTCTCTGCTCACTCACCTATAACTGAAGTTAGGTTGGGCAATCTAAAGTCCTTTTTATTAAAAACAAAACAGAAAAACCCCATACTTTCTCTCTTAAAATTAATACTAAGTATTGGTTTCAAGGCAGAAGAATGGAAAGGACAAATGGGTTAAGTGACTTGTCTAGGGTCATATAGATAGGAAGTGTCAGAAGTCAGATCTTAACCCAGAATCTTCCATTTCCAGGCCTGACTATCAAAATGAACCACCTAGCTGTCCCTACTTTTTAGTAGTGGCAGACAAAAATATATTTATATATAGAATACTAAATAAAACTGTGCATTGTAAAAACTAGCAAGAAACTTGGAAATCATCTGTGACAGTGTGAGATTAAGGTACTCAGATTGTTTCATTGAGAATGAATAAAAATACTTGATCTAGCTTAGAGAAAAATGGGTATATTTAAGAAACAGGACCTTGGAAATGGAAAGAGGAAAGTAAATAATAATTCAAAATTTCATATATGGTAGCTAAGTAAAGGGATAACGATGAAAATTCAAATTAATAAGAATTCTGGGAGGCATATCTTCTAGGATATTTCAATCTAGTCAGTGCTATAAGCATGCATACACAAAAAAAATGTGATGGTGAAAATCAGAGATAAGACCATGTTTCAATAACTTATGAAAAGAAATACAAGAAATGGAGGTTAAAACAGAAAAGGCAGATGGAGTTTGCAACATTGTTTGAAAGTCAAAAACAAAAGAATAGATAAAATCTCTTAAGGACAGAATATAGATGAGAACAGAAAGACTAGTCCTATTATCTATGGAGGTTATGAGGATACCCCATAGTACAGGGGAATTTAAGAAAAGAAACAACCTTTTGACATTGAAGAATTAATATGAGTAATTACAACCCCGTCCCTATCTTATATAGAAAACAAAAACAAAAACAAAACACTAAACTGGGAGCCAAGAAATTCTGGCACTTCTCCATTACTTCAATTCTATTCTTCTTTCTGCTTCTTTAAGTCCCTCAGAGTCAAGCTCATCTATGAAATGAATATTCCCTTGACTACCTCAGCTTCTTGGAACTCTCACTGCATTTATTATCATACAACTAGCTTGGCACTTATTAACTAGGATATTATAAGTTCTTTTCACATCTTGGTTTTTCATGGTTGTGTTCCTTGTGGATGGACAAAGTCTTATAGTTCCTTTTAACTACAACTGGTGTTAGAAGTGCCCTCCACATACCCCCAAAACTAACAAATGGTGGCCAATGTGTATTTTAAAAAAGGAAGTAAAAACAAGGCAAAGAAAAATGATTATATCAACTTTTCTAACAGATTAAACACAAATAGTTACCGGAAAGGCCCATCTGGTTTTTCTGAATGGACAGATATGGACACTGTGGCAGTTATATCAGGAACTGGTGCTGGAGTAGTAGGTTGATTTATAGGTACAGCAGAGGATAGGGAAGACTGATTAGGAGTCATGGATGATGATATAGAAGTAGCAGCATGAGTAGATGCAGATGTCACTGGAATCATCAAAGGGTCCTGTTGTCTTGAAATTGGAGGTCTCATCAGTGGTTGTAGGTTCCGCTGAATCAGTGGTCTTGGAGGTGGAATTGGAGGTGGGGGTGGAGGTATTTGCTTCCGAAGCCTTTTAGTATAACCAGTTTCATTTTTGAAGTTATTAACAGCCTGCAAAAACCAAACCCTAGTATGTTAATACATACAGAATTTTCTTAGTAGTCAATGGAAAGATACCCTTTCATACTGAAGAGAACATATGGGACAGGATATATTTACCTGGCGCAAAAATTTGTTGGCAATTAAAGCATCAGGAGATACATCATTCTGATGACAAGTTGGACATGTATGTTCATCTGATTCTAGCAATGCTGTTCTTATACCTGTGTTTCAAGACAATTTTGAGTTATAGAAAGGATAATCAAACTTACCACTGACCTTATAAGCATACTTATAAAATAAGTTCTTTTATAAATTCTATGCTGATAAGTCTGTTATCTAATAATCCTATATCAGAGTGCTAATCTAAATCAGTTTCTCCTTTAGCTTTTCTACTACAACTCTTCTTTCTAAGATTTAGGATGTCAAATATTTCAGATTACAAATTGAGCTGATATTGACAATTATGGAAATGTGTGAATACATGAATGAAACAGGAAACAGTGTAGTTGACTAGTTTACTGCCTCACTCTAGAAGGCTAACCACGGTGATATATATTTTTTGGGGTAGAGGGGCACACATCTACATACTAACCATGGTGATATATATTTTTTGGGGTAGAGGGGGGCACACATCTACATATAAAATCATAATTTAATGTATGGATGGGATTTTTAAAAAAAATCACAAAACTCTTGAAGTACTAATCCCTGATACAGTCACTATTGGAGTAAAAGCAGAGTAAACTGGACAAAGGTATTGCACAGTATCAGAGGATTTAGTGTTGGAAGAGAGGGTCATCTAGTTATCAATTCCTACATTTTACAAATGAGGAAACTAAGGTCCAAGGACTTAAATTATTTGTCCAAAGTTATATAGATAATAAATGGCAGAACTGATATTTAAACACCCCTTCTAGTCCCAAATCTCATGTTCTATTATGTTAGAAAATTACTTTGCCTGTCTATATGATATACAAAAAAGAAACCATTCATTAAGAAAAAACCTATTAAAAAAAGTCCCCTCAAGAAATCTCTATATTTTTTAAAAGGAAAGGATAAAACTACCAAGGAGACAATGGTGGTCCAGAGCAAGGCTATTTGCTACTAACTAGAAATTAAGGCCAAAAAGAATCTGTGAAATACCTTACAAAATTTTTCAAAAAGCCAGTAAGAGTTTAAATCTACTAACAAGAGGAAACCAGCTAGACAAAGAGGAGGGTTGCTTACAATTACAAGATAATTCTAGGAATTAAAGACAAAGAATAACATTGTTTTCAACTTTCCTAATGAAGATGTTAATGAGATTCCTACTTTTAAAATGTCTCATAAAATAAAGTTTTTCAGAATGCTGATAAAAGCATAGGATCTTCTAGATCTAACCTGGAAACTAGCTGTAAATGAATTTAGAACTAGGTGATATCTACTCATGACTTTCAAAACAATTCAAGGGTGAAATTGGGAATGAAAGATTAAGTGCTGTTGGCTTTTCTATAGCCACTGCGCTAGAAGACTGGCAGACTGCCATAATTCTCATCTTGAAGAGAAAATAAATAATTGTAGATCTGGAAGTCTTTCTTCTATTTTGAGTAAGCCAAAATAAATGATCATAAAGAATATAATTTCTGGCTAAGGAAAAATAGCCCACAGGGGAGGGGGAGTAAGAGTTATGTCTTCATGAAGGAAATCCCACCCAACTAATCTACTAGAGTGATCTAAATTATCAAATTAGTGTTCTGATTAGAAGGAAAGCTAAATAGTTGTATGCAATTTAGACCATCTGAAATATTTTTAATTAAGATCCCACAAAGCCTTTTAAGAAAAAAGCACTGGGTCATTCCTAAGACTGGAGTACTGTTTTTATTATGGACAAAGGACAGCTTAAGCAACCGTTAAAGCATAAGGAATAAACAGGTACCCTCTGGATTAGTATAAAAACTTACTGTTTCTGTCCTATGATAAACTATGATTGATATTCATATCATCTCCTCCCAGATAGCATCACTGGTACTAGTTTTAATCAATACTTTCATTAATGGCTAGTCTTTGAATAATGAAATTATAGGAAGAGACTTAAAAGAGCAGGGGGGATGGTTGAGCAGACAGTTCCTGTGGTCAACTGCAGGTATTAAGTATTTTTTCTGTTCGATGGTGTGGGGTAGAGGGTGGGAGTAAGAAAAGAAACCACAGGATAGCTCTTGTAACTGGAAAGAAGTAGTTTTTTGATGGAAATGAAATTGTTTTAAATAATATAGGTAAAAGAATTTATCTCCAAAGATTTTACTTCAATTAATAGATGACACTTGTCAGCTAATTAAAATAAAACCAGGATCATGAATCACGTATCCCTAAGTTTCTTAAGTTGACAAAAGGAATGACAATTGTTCAATTGTTACAACACTGTCCAAAAGTGGGTAGGATCAGCCTAGACAAATGATGGGCTTGATCTATGAATATGACAATTTATTTTTATTAACTATAACCTCTACTTCTTGTTATAAATCACTCATTTTCAGGCAAAACAGTGATAATATAAATGGTTATAATTACCATCATTGCAAAAATGTACAAAGAATACTTTGAAGAAAATCAGTCTTAACAAATGTAGTTAACGCTCATGAAAGTAGATTTTACTTTGCTGAATATTTATCCACTCAACACTTAAATTTCTTACCTGTGATAAAATAGACAATATTTCACATTTCCTCATTTCATTGAATTACATTTGGTATACATAAAAATAACATGGGCATATCCCAATGAGAATATTTGGGAATACATATACCACTTCTAGATTTAACAGAACTTACATTCATCACAATAACTGTTTCCACAGCAAGGTATGACAACTGCATCAGTCATTATATCTTTGCAGATTAGACATAACAATTCATCTGGAATAGGGTCATCCTCTTCTGATGAAGAGGATGGTTCCTCTGGTAGGAAAGGTGGTTTTTCTTTCTTCCCTATGGCATATGCCTCTCTGAAATAAAAGAATTGAGACCTTTAAAAAGACTTTTGTCAGTAAGGTATAGCATTTTCTAAATCATGCCACATATTCCATTACATAATGGGAAGCAAATGTAACAACAAGCAATGAATTATAGCCACTTGAGTCATTCAACAGAAGAGCAAGTTAGACAAATATCATATGTTCAAAATGATCAGGGAAATAGTTTCTTTAAATAGCTCTTTGTAAACTATGCAAAAATGTTTTGGGGCAGTGGTTAATGTTAAGAAAATCAGAATCATAGAACTTTTTTTGGGGGGGGGGGAGGGTGGTAGAAAATGACAATGACTTTAGAGAGTCTCATGTTTAAACTTGTCATTTTCACAAATAAGGAAATTGAAGTCCAGAGACATTAAACTAGACCAAGATCATGAAGTCTGTTAGTGATAAAACATAGATTAGAACTTGGGTCTCTAGAAATATAGCCCAATCTATTACATTGTTTCCCTTATTTTTACTAATTTTCTTAGACTTTTTACTATTTGACCAATGCCAGTCTTTGTCAAATTAACACAAATAAAATGGAAAACTAGAATTAGTATTTCTATTACAATACAGAAGAGATAGTTTTAAGGGAAATATTTATATCATCACCATGCATATCTATTCATAGTAAGCAGCAGCAGATATCAAGACAAGTCTATAGTATGATCAGTGTTGAAAGAATGTATTCATCATTCATAGTTAGCATCATGGAATATTATTGCCTTATAATTGACTAAATGATTGGGATTTTGAACATGTGCTACAAAGAGATGAAATGACACTCCACCAGACATTCCTTGACAGTCTCATCTGGGTGTACAATGTGTTTAGTAGAAATGTATTATATTCAAATGTGCTACAGAAATGGAAACCCTTCTGATAAATTTAAATGATCACCAAAAAGCCATTAGATTCCAAACATTACTAATCCCTCCCCTGCAACCACCCCTTTTTCCCTTGCACAATTTGGCAAATTTGTAGAACAGGAATGTCAGGCCTTAAGTTTTTAAAGAAATGCCTTTCCATTTCATTTAAGGAACAGTGTGTAGCTCTCAATGCGGAAAAATGAAAGAATCTGAGCTGTACGTATTGGTAGTAGGGTACCTTAGGTGTGTTATTTGTGTTGCAGCTGCTCCATAGACATCACCACGATTCCAGAAATAAGTATCAATTTGCTTATGCCCCATTGTTCCCAATTTGTGAAAGAGGAGTCTCCCACTGCCCAAGAGAGAGAAAAAAAAAAGAAAAAAAAAGAAGAGAAGAGGAGGAGAGGATAGAAAAAAGAAAGAAACAGAAGAGTCTGAGTTGCTTACCAGCGGTGTTAGTGGAGAGGGTGAAGGTTTCATTTAAAAATATTTTGGTCTCCCATCTCTCCCCAATATATCTGTTGTGTGTTTGGCACAAAGGGGTTTTGTATTTCAGCATTCAAGAGGGGTTTCAAAAGCAGAGGTTAATTATTAGTTGGGGTTCACAGGCAATGTTAATTTTTCCACCACAACTTATAGTCTTTTAACCCATTTAAGTAAAATATAACTGAATCGGTCTGCTCTTAAAATATATAGTGTCTGGGCTGAAATCAGCAATTTCAGCTAAAATTTGTTTGGAAATTTCTATATAATGTCTTTGAAGTAGAGACAGTATATGCTCAAGCTGCTTTGATATGAAACCACAAAAACACAGGACAGTGATTGATATAAAGTGGATGATATGGGTAAGTGAGCAGGGTACAAGTGGGAGGGGAGGGTGAATTTAAAAAAAAGAAAAAATGTCAATCTAATTCTTATCTGTGAACTAAAACAAAACAATGATATTTTCCAAGTTTTTTTTTTTTTTACTATTTTAGGCTTTTCATTCTACTTCAAACATGTGCATCATTTTCAACATCTCCTACTGGCTCACTCACTGAGCTCCTATAACAAACATTTACTGAATATAATATTAAGGAGTGTTTTATTTCTGCACATTAAAACTGTATAGGGCAAGGGAAAAAAATCTGGAGAACAAGGGTTATTTGTATTCCATATTCCTCATACAGCATATATTTTCTTAAAGTCTTGAAGAGTTGTAAGACACCTTATTAGAACATTAAGGTGAACTTCTTCCTGATCCATAAATTCCCTCTCCAGCATCCTTGACAAGAGCACCACCATTCAACTTCTGTTTCAGTGTCTCCAAAGATAGTTTGGTTAACTTTCAAAGTTCATTTCTAAGTGTTAAGAAATGTTTCTTTACATCTCATCAAAATTCATGTCCCTATAGTTACCCATTTCCAGTCTGCCTTTCAGGATAAAGCCAAAAAATATATAAAATTTTCTATATGTGACAATTCAGATGTCAAATGGAACAAGGTTGTTGACAATACTTGCTAAACCAGCAGAAAAAAAATTTGAATTTACCAAGATGACCCTGACACTGTCCTACCGTATCTTCGTAAGGGTATATGACCCGAAAACAAAGTAATCATCAAATAAACTTAAAAAAAAAAAAACAATCAATTTCACCTAATATCTAACCTTCCTGAAGCTGAGATTTTAAAACTTACAATAAAATAATATGAAATTGTCACATTTTGGCTTAATGTAGTACTCAGTACATTTAATCTTCTAATCCCTAATACATAATTTGTTCCAAACTCAGTCAAAAAATCATTACCTCAGATTTCAGGATGATTTTTATGCAAATTCCCTTACTCTCAAAATAAACTGCTTACAACAAAAATAAATCTGGGGGAACATGTGCAAGTATGTATGTGAATGAGGAAGAAGGCAGGGAATGCCAGGAAAAGAAAAATTAGAAGACTACAAGGGAAGGGGCACCCACATGGACAATTTTACAAAATCCCAAAACCCACTTAAAATTTGCTTAAAATGGAGCAGACTGCAGCTTCTCTTCCTTAATATAGAAATGCAACTTGTGGAGACCAGAGGTCTTGGCATACAATGTTCCCTAAGGGATCTAAATCATCAACTCATAAGCAACAAAACAAAAGCATTGCACCCTGGGACCTATAATCTCCACAGGTCACATTTTTGCCCCACCTCTAACCTGAGTACTTACGCATCTATAGTTGGTATTGCATATTTTCCAGTGTTGGTAAGCATGGCACCTTTCATATTAGGATCTTTCACCTCCATCATAAAACTTCTAGGAATTCCAGTACTCTTTTTAATTCTGGGAACTGATTCAAAGTTTTTGTCCTAATCAGAAAAAACAAAAAACAAAACAAAACAAAAAATTTATCAAAATACAAAATATAGTTAACTAGCCAAACTTTATTTTTATTAATGATTACTTGGCATTTATATAGGCCTTTATGTTTTACATAGCACTTTAAAGATAGGCAGTGTAAATAATCACTTATACTTAATGAGATTAAATAGTTTGTCCAAATTTATGCAGCTAGTTAAAGTTAGAAGCCAAATTCAAGTCTTCATTTAACTCTAGAATGAAATCCCAACAAAGACTTTACCTTGGGGAAAAAGATTTAGATTTTAAAATGCTAAAGGCCCTTTTAAAGTGCTTTGGTTAAGCAAAAAGTTGCTTCAACTCAATAATTCTGATATCCCTCTTCCAATCAGATAAAATAGTGATAAAATGTCTCTAAAAAACTAAAATATCATTGATCAAGTTATCTCTTGTGGTTGTTGATTTACTCATTCAAGTTAAGAGGTTTCTTTACCAGTCTTCATATAATTTTACTTGAAAATAAACACATCCACACAACTAGAAGTTGACTTCAAAGTATAAACATTGCCTCCCAAATTAAGATTTTAAACAGGTGAGATCATCTTGTCTAAGAGCTTAATTTTACAGATGTGAAAACTTAGACTACCTCAAATTAAATGACTTGTCCGGGGTCACACAAGTACCAAAAGAAACAGGATGCCAAATCTGGTGGTTTTTTTCATTACTAAATGTCTCCTTCGTAGTACAATTTAAATCTGATTATCTAGGGTTAATAGTATTGAAAAATAATTTTGCTTAAATTTTATGTCCTTTTTTAGTGAAATGTTAATTTGAAAATAGAAAATAAGACTATTAATTACTAAAAGCTTAAGGATGAAAAATAGAATGTACATTACCAGGAAGTACTAAGGAAAACAAGTGTTTTCTAATGCCTACTTTAAAGGTGTGTGTGCGCTCGCATGTGTGTATGTGTGTAGCTAGGTGGCTCAGTGATTGAAAATCAGACCCCAAATCTGGCTTCTACCACTTCCTAACTGTATGACCCTGGAAAAATCACTTAATTCTCATTGCATAGTCTTTACTGCTCTTCTGACTTAGAACTGATAATACAGTATTGATTCTAAGACAGAAGGGTAAAGGTTAAAAAAAAAAGAAAAGAAAAGATGTGGGGTTAAAAATCCTGTCTCTTATACTTGTGACTGGGCAACCATTAAGCCTGTTGCTTCCATCTGTAAAATGAAGTTAAATAATATCTGTTTTAACTTCCTTATAAGGCTATTGAAAGGATCAAATGAAATGATGCATGTGAAGCCTATTAAAAATAATATAGATCTAAAGGCCAGTTACTTTTATTGGATAAGGTATAAAAAATAGTTCAGAAATAAGGATTTGAGGTCACTAGTTTTCACTAAATTTTACAACTCGTTTTCCCACGTAACTCAATACCTAGAAAGCTTTTGAAAATAAAAATATCTGATAAAAGCCATCTTCTATTTGTCTCACTATATAGCTCACATGGAAAACTATTAAAAAAAGCAAAATCTGAAATGATAAATAGGACTACATTTCATTTTAAATGTCTGTCTGTGCCCTAATATAAATGTTAAGCAATTAACTCTTAACTTAATGACTTCAATAATTTTTATCTGATTTAACATGACCTTATTGCCTCTCACTATACATTAGTGTCTCTCTTTCAGTTAACCATATGCAAAATAAGTAAAACTGAGAAAAAGAAGTATTTTCTATTATTTGGATTTTTGGCATATGCAAAAAGTCTCATCAGATTTAAATATTAAAGAATATTTTTAGTAAAGAGGCATTAGAAATGGTGCATTAGAAAGAGCAGCATATTTGGAAACTGAAAACCTGGATAAAGGCTCAGCTCAGATCCTGTCTAGCTAGTCTGTAATCCTGGACAAATCACTTAATCTTCATACTTTCCTCATCTAGAAAATTAGGGAATCAGCTAAGAGTCATTCTTAAGTCTTTTAATTTTGTGACAAACAAAACACATTAGCTTTAAAATTCCTTAAACTGTTTTAAGTTTTCTGTATTTGAATAGAACCAAAGACTCAAAAGAAATGGAATTAAAGTTAGGAGGCTAAGAAAAAAATTAATGTAAACCAAAATGAATTCTACAATTTTAGCCAAATTTGCTGATATTTTCCCCACTAAGGATAATAAATAAAAAATACAACTTCAAGCATATTAAGAGCTAACACTGAGCTCATATTTTATTACTAGAGTTCTAAGAAGTTTACCTAATGCTCAATGAAAAAAAAAATTATTCGTCAAGGAGGCTGGTTTTGAATTCCAGCTCAGCCACTTAATTAACTACCTATGTAACCTTGGGAAAGTAATATTTTCCCTCTGGGCTTGTTTTCTCATCTGCAAATGGAAGAGATTGGACTAGATGGAACTCCACCAACTTTAGGTCTATGATCTCCAAGTTCAGATAAAAGGTACAGTAAAACTGACCTTTAATTTTCCTTATTAGTGATATTTTTTTAGCCTATTCACATGATCTGTTAAAACTTCTGTTAGCCACTGAATTTTATTTAAGAAAAATCACTTGTTATAGTATATGAAGCTGAACTTAAAGACTGGAATTCTCATTAGTTACTAATTTATCCCACAGTGGGAACTGTTTCATTCTATTACTCAAGTATTAAAATAACATACTGCAGTGGCAATTAATTTTCATACTATAGTAACATTTTTTGATTTGTAGAAGCTTGAATGCTCATAAAATACATATCTGTAAGATTCACAACTTACCCCATTTGTTGGGCAATTCTTTATGTAATGGCCAGGTTTACCACACCGGAAACAGGTATAAGATGGTGGAGGTGGACCCAGAGGTTTCTTCATGTAACTGAAAGTTAAAAATAAGATATATAGACACACACAGGTATGTTCTCTCTCAAACACACACACATACCCCACCCCCCCCAAGGTATTTTTTTTTCTTTAAATACAGATAAAATCCCCACCCATTTTACTATTGCAAAGGATCAACTTAAGAACTTACTTGATTGGATCATATTCGTGGCCAGACTGTGACATCATTGCTTTAATTTTATCTTCTTCAGAAGCATTGGCTTCAGCCAGATTGGCAGTCTGTTTAACAGGTAATTATTTGACACACACATTAGAAACACATTTAAGTCCACACAGCCAAAGACAACACCACTCATCCAATCCTGTAAAGAGCAGCATCTAACTAAAGTTGCATCAAAAAAGCTACATATATACTCCTGAAGATGCTCTGGGGAGTTCCTTAAGCCATTACATGATGTTTGGGTGTCTGTTTACTTGAGAAATATTTCTTGGGGGCACTCAAAACCTTAGGCCCTGTTTGTACTTTATAATAAGACTTGTGTATCTTCTCTAAAACTTACTTATGACTGATGTTAGGTGCAGAAAGAAAAAAAAACCCCACTCTTTTGGATGTTCTTATCCTTAAATGAAGTCTTAAATTCCATATTATGACTATAATTTATTGGATTATAACTTTAGTATTGAAATCTCAATGTTATATTTTGAACTAGAAATTAATATTTAGATTATGATTATACATGGCTACAAGTTATAAGACAAGTGATTACTCATCATTTTAAGTCTAAAACATGTCAAACTACCTTTCAAATATTAATTAATTTAGAAAAGATTTACCATTTTAATAATTAATTATACACTAGTCCAGATACAAGCAGGGTCTAAGAGAGTGACTCCTAATCATCTGAATCTTCAAGCATCTACTAGCATTCAGGTCAGCCATTCATTGGGTTTACCTTTTTACATTCATTCACAAAACAAGCAACCAGTTTCAATGTTTTATTGTCAATTTCATATACAATGCTTTTCTTAACATTAACATAGCTCAGAATGACATTAACATTTACAGAAAATTTGATTACAGATGTTTAACAACTAATTTGTTTGAACCCAAACATTAGTTTACAATAAAGAAAAATGAAAAAACAAAACAAAAACCCTCCCAACCCCCCACCCCTGCAAAAACATTAGTAGGAATAGACCAAAAACTCAAATATGGCATTTATAATACATAAGAATAAAACAGTAAACTGTTAAAGACATTGCCTCTATGCTAAACCACACCGCATTAAGAGGTTAAAGTAAGTAACAGTTTTAACCTGCTTTATGTTATGAGGTTATCTGAATGTTTATTTTTCAAAAACAGAAACTTAAAAGAGGTTCACTCTTAGGACAGCTTTCACATTTTTTGGGGAAAAAAATGGACACAAGCTAAAACAAAACCATGGACAGGGTAGGGACAGCACTAATGGAGAATCCATCTTTTCAGCTCATTTTTGTGTTAATTTGGTTTATTATGGTTTGCCAAAAGCATGTAAGATTGTGAAAATTCTCAACAGTTTGGGGATTTGTGGGTGGGGGGGAAAAGAAGGGAACAGGAGAAGCTATAAGCTGGAGAACTTCTAGCTTTACCTTCAATAAACATCTCTCTATTCTGAAGTGAGAATTACTTATTGAAAAGTTGGTAACTCTATTTGTCCAGTGCAATCAAGTCACTAGTGCTTTCCCAAACAAAAGGTACACATTATTGAGCAGAATATGCAAGCAATCTTATAGCAAAACATGGCATATACAACAGTTTCAAAAGGTAACATTTTGCCCATATGCCAAACATATACATTGGTATATTCCTATAAACAGTTATATACACTTACACAATTTACATAGTCTGTGTTCAAACAAATTAGGTTGTTTAACTTGTCTACTGCAGACAGACTACAAGTCTATAATTTGAGAAAAAAAAAACCCCAAAAAACAAAGAACCCAAGCAACTGAAACATTCAAAATATTGGCCATCAGGTCAATTCAGAAATCCAAGAAATAATCATGTGATTGTCCATGTATTAAGGAAAAGCTTCTATTTTGGCTGTTTAAATAAGTCCACATAACATACAGCCAAACAGGAAATTCCTCCAGAACTTTGTTAGTTTCCAATGTAAAATTAAACAAAAATGCATGAGGAAAAAACTGCTAAATGTAGCTTCATGTGCTTCTTCTTTCTGTCTTGAAGATGAGCAATACTCCAACATTATGTTGAGGCTGATAAGGTACTCCCCTATCTTCCCAAAATTGGAACTACTCTTTACAGGATAGTAAAAAAATGAAGTACATTTTGTTCCAAATAAAATTAAGAATTTCCCCCCTTTGAAAAAATTTCCACCAAATACAAAATTATTCATAATAAAATACAAGTGGTTCAAGAATATATATGTATATATACCTTTGTAAGCTGGGCCAGAGAAATAGACGCAGAAGAGTCATCAATCTGTTCATAAAAAATTAAACACACATTCAAGTTCCACACTGAAAACATCTGTAAGTGATAATTAAGCCCCTAATTTCTGTTTAAAAATCAAGTACTGGGCATTTTCTTAAGTTCTCTAAAGAGCATGTTTTTTTCTACCATATGCCTTGTGAAGTTAAAGTGTAATTGATCCTATTTTTATCCCTCTCATAAATGTGTCTATATATATCTATGCAGATATATATCATACACAAGATAATATGTGAGAGTTTCAGTTACAGTAAAGAGAATGGGGATAGGAAAGAATATCAAATAGAAAGCTTATAATAAAAAGCATGAGAAAAACTGCACACCTTTTAATCCCCTATCTTTAATTGATAATGTTCATGACTGATTGATTCACACTGAACACACTCTTAAGTGCATAACTTCACACTGCCGCAACTGACAGTTTTAAAATAAAAGGTAGTCTAAGAATCAGAGAACTGTTTTTTAATATTGAAGAATTGTTCCCATCTAAATGTCACTTATTGTGAATACGTGTGCCTATTCTCCTGAAGAGTTTGACAATAGCTTCTTGCTTTAAAGGGAGGGAAGGGGGGAAGGAGAGAACAAAAAAGAAAAGCTATGTTAAAGGCAAAGATGCCAAATGAAATGTGGGGGGTGGGGGAGAGAGGAAAAATAAGACATCCTGTAGAGGTGAGGAAAATAATCACCATGAGGCATGAACCTTTTCATTTTTTACCCTTGGAGGAAAGGCACTTTTAAGATTTTCACTCTGTCTCTAAGAAAGTCACCACACTAGCCAAATGGAATTAAAGTGTACAACTGCTAGGAAATAAGGGACCTTTTACCCTAATGTATTTTCAATTATTCAAAACCTTTAATATTCAATTACCTAAAATGAGATTTTTAGTATCAGGTAGGAGGAAACACATCTCCATGATGTATGCTAAAGTTAACTTTGATATGAAGTCACTACAGAAATAATACGAGTATGTATATATAATGATCTGCTCATGTGTAAAATGTTATATGGGTAACGAAATTTTAGTCATATAGAATAAGTGATTTAAGATGTCAAAAAAAAAAAAGAACAAAGTTATTTGCCTAAAGCAAATATTTCAATGAGGAAATAGGAGAAAATAGTTCTTTATTAAATGTCTTGCTTATGCAATTTTTCCAAAATATGTAAGTTGGACCTATTCCATCTTAATAGTTAAACTGATCAAAATCTAAAAAAATTTGAATCTGACATCAGTTTTGGAGGAAATTTAAAGCATGGTATACTGTCAGCCACCATCTATGTTAGTTTCTAAATGGGGAAATAATAACATTAAAAAAAGTGGTTCATATTGTCTCTGATTGGATCTAAGCTGGCAATATGATTAAAATTTTGTGCTAAATTTTGTGAATACTGACCTGATTTCCTTGGGAGGGAAGAGGGTTATAAGGAATAATAATTTTCTTACCTCTAGAGGTTGTAAATAAAATGAGTGATTACTAATTGTAAGAATTAATTCCTTGGTGTATTTCCTACCCCCAGTACATCAGAAGATATGGCTACCTTCTCCCTTTTATACCATATCTCACCTTCATTTTAGTTTCCATTTTAGCCTCCCATTGAACATTACTAGGCATATCAAACTGTCTTCTCAATGAATTAGATAGGTTCTGGTTTATATGAAAAGAAACCCAAATTATTAAACAGTGATTTATTTTAACTGAGGTGTTGTGACACCTAAGTAGACTGTAATCCACAAAAGCCAAATTTATCATAAATAAAGTACTTGGAACTTAAAAAAAAACAAACAACTTAATTTTCCACATAGTTCAGGTTTTAAAAGTGGAAAATGGCAGTTAATTTAAAAAAAAGTTAGGAATTTACAAGTATTAGGTAATAATAAACCAGCAGCTACTGTCAAAGTATTTGAGTTAATGAAGTCTACTGCTTTAAGTCCCCCCAAAAGTGACAATGATTCATGTTATAGACTCAGTCTTGCTTTATATGTAAATTTCTGCTAAAATGAAAAGAACCCAACTTCTTTGCATCTAGTCAGTGGTCTTGATTCTGTGAGCAACTGTTTAAATCAGAGTATACACACCATTTTACTGGCTTTGTTCTCAATTTTCAAGTAATATAGAGAGAAACTTTTCATATCAACATGGAAGGATGACTAAACAAAATAAAAGGCAATCTAAAAAAGCCATCTTTTAGAGAACTGGTTAGGTGCCATATTTGTTTTCAACAATCAGATGGATAAATCCAGTCTATACTGTTTACACCTTAAATTTTGTATGTGCCTTCCATCCATGTAATTCTTAAGTTTTATAAAATGTTAGGCAGCAACTTTTAATAGTTATGCCCAGTGAATATATACTTATCTACTCTTTCTATAGATGGTCCAAACTGGTTAAGTTTTAATGTCATAAAGTATACCCCAAGTATACAAATGGGGATAAGAATTTAATTAAGGACTCCATTTTAGGTCACTTTTACCTATGTTAAATGGCTATTCCTTAAAGAATGCTTTTTTTTTTTAATAAAACAAATGAAAACCTAAAAATTAGCTCAAAATAAACTATTACTTAAAAGTGTAATACAGACATGCCAGGGAACACACGAGGCTAAAAGAATGTTAACTTTATTTATGAACATGTGATTTTGTGTTTATACACATGCTAGTAAACAAAAAAAGGAAAAGAATTCTGTTTTCAAGAAATAAAAGTTTCATCTGAATTAGTTCATTTACTGTAAATGTGGTTTATACAAATGCATTACATTAACTACTACAGTCACCGGGACAGTTAGGCTAATTTGTGCTAGCATTTGGATACACACTGATGCATTAAAATCAATTTTAAACCAATCACCAGCAAAAACAGAAATTTGGACAGTTTTACAGATTTATGCTTCAAAATAAAAAAAAAACAAAAAAGAAAAAAGAAAAAAAAAGAACCCTGAATATAGGAATTGTGAGCTTAGAATCAGTATTTTTAGTTCAGCGAGAACTAAAGGCTATATTCTTTATAGAATACAAGCCCAAAGCTCATAGACCTTTAAATATATGAGAACCAAGGGTATATATAGGGTTAGTGTAATGACATACACCATTCTAGATGAAGATCAATAAATATTTCTTAATATGATAAAATAAAATAGCAAGGAACCTGGATTCTGTATGGAGTTGGAAAAGTAAAACATCTAGAGAACCATTTATTATAGCCTTGTGTTTTGAATCAGATCAAGTTACTTTTTACAACTAAAAGAATACTGCTGCCTTCTACCCAAGCTGTTGTCAAACTGGTGGTATAACCTGTGATAGCTGACCTAAAAAAATGTTAACCAGGTTAAGAAAAACCACTGCTGACAAAATTACTACAGCTGGGGGGTCCCATCTACAGTTATTTAGCACCTTAATGACTCAATACCTCCAAATCCCTTTTTCCCCCATTCCCCCAAGAGGGACTGATTTTTAAAATCGGAATATTTAAGTCTACTCGCTCACTTCAGTGGAAGATCCAAATAATTAAAACTTCAGAAAACTACTTTGCATACCCAGTTAAACCAAGACCTCTTTGTACTAGGGGCACAGTTTCAAGGTTTATTTCATAGAACAGTTTTAAACAAAGAAAAAGAGCTCATATTCCAAATGCAGAAGATAAATAATTTAACTGCATCAAAATGCTCCTGGAGAGCTCTTTGCATGAGTGTTTAAATTTTAGGTTAGGAAGAAACATCAAACTTTTAACAATATAATAAAACTTCACAGAAGTTTCTATAGCATTTTTCAAGCCATTTGGCAGGCAGAAAAAAAAAATCTAACAAAAACTAAGTGATACAACGTGAAAATGGCAAGGTATACACTCCAAACATTTTTTATTGCAAAAAACAAGAAGCACACAACAACCTATACATACATACAAAATACTAACTATAGACAGACAGATGTAGAACATGGCATCATGTTCATTAGTGCAAACCTTAAACCTACAGGATCTAAAAAAGATCATACATTATCTGTACAACACAGAGTCATACAGGAAGTCTATCATATTCAATATGAAATACAGTGCTTTTCCTGGCACAAGTTATCAGTTTCTACAATAGAAGTGTGCAAGTTGTGGTATAAATATAATATTCAACTAAACTGTAATCAAATACATTGTATTTACAAGATGTGCTGCAGTGGGAAAAATGAAAAGTTCTAAAACGGATTCACATTTCACTGCTACATTAAATGTTTTAAAGTTAAATGCAATGTGTAGAAAAAGTGTGAGATTGTGTTTTTACATACTGCTTTTGAGGTTCCACTCACTGGTTCAGTTCGACTTCTAAAAAACAAAACAAGCCCTGTTAGAATATCCAATAGATTCCCCCCCCCAGTGTTAAAATATTTCATGAACATCTATGCTGATGAGTCTTATTATATATATATATGTGTATATATATAATATTTCACATACATAAAAAGTTCTTTTTTGATAATATGAATAACACCCACCTATTAATTTTAGTAATAACAAATATACCATCTAATTTGATTAGATGCCTTCAACCTTTGTGAAATTAAGATATGAATTAAATGTTAAAAAAAAAGTCTTGCTCTGGAATACAGTTGTACCTTGCTTTTATTGTTAAATATATTATTCATAGAAGACTAACATTATTTTAAAAGCAGAGCTTGAATTTAGAATAATGAAGTCTGTTTGACACTTTTCTAAATGAGTTTTGATTTTTCTTTCTTTCTTTTTTAAAGCAGGGCACATCTGTAGTTAAGATTTAGGTTTTGGGTCCCTGAGGAACAGCTATGCTGCAGATAGTCTTAAAATTGGCAACAAGCATTAAGGACTATACTTGTTTTCCTGTTTAATTTCCCAAACCAGTGGACAAAGGATTAAATGACAAGTTTAAACAAATTAAGCTAAAATTCTCATCTAGAAATGATAGCATACACAAGTTGGACATAGTATTTCAGTTAAAAAGAATGAGTAAAAGGTGCTTTACTGAGAATACTGGAAGAGAGATCAAGAGTATGCATAAGCCCAAGCAGAAATTCCTTTAAAGAAGCCCACACACCAGGGGGTATACTAAACATAAACCTTACATGTTCATCTTATTTTAAAATTTAAGCTATGTTGACTATAAAGTAGTGTTAGAATATCACCTGAAAGGAGTTTCTAGGATTGTGCGCGATTTGGAAGTCCTGTGATAAAAGAAAGTTTTCATTTTCCAATATTTGCTTAACAAAAAAAATTCAGAAGCATTTTTACAGATTTTAGAATTTTTACTACAAATGAAATCTTATGTTCCATAAAAATTGTTTTGCATGTTATGTGTAATAAATTGACATGCAAGTTGCAAGTCTCATTGTTAAAAAAAAAAATGGCTCATTTGCCATGTACCTCCTAAAAATTTCCCGAGGATTGGTGGTAGATTGCATTATTTATTTGGAAACAATGTTCACTATTCTAGGAGGGGGAAAAAAATCACAAACCAAATACTGAAGGTCATTTATATCATGTTTTATAGTACAATGATTAATTTTCTACTTGTAATCTCTTAAAAATGCAAGTTTTGCCATCAAGAAAGATCAAATTAGATAATATTTATTTGGCATTTGGTAAGCTTTAAATCACTATGTGTCAGCTTATTATTAGGTACTAGTCTAATGTACAATGCTAAGTCCTAAAGACCTTTGGAATGTGTCTCCTTTGGTTGCTATAAATACAAGGATAGAGTTGTGTCTTTTATACTAAAATGATCTCTAAATGTAAAAGACCTGGACCTAACCTTTTAAGAATATTTTCTTGAAAACATTTACTTATGAGTTACTCCAAGCTCCAAAAATGTTTTTATTTGCCTTGTCTTACTCTTGCTCATCAGTGACTTATTCCAGAATTTTCAAGTTTGACTGGGCTTATTTCACTGAAACATTTTGGTCAACAATTAAAAACAAAACCATCACTCAACTCTCAAAGTGGAAACTTTTGTCAGTCTCGTAATTCTGATTCCTTTCTAGGTCATTATCATTCTGCTGCCAGTTATGCAAACAGCACTAAATTACTCAATGCCTATTCTGTTCTCTCCTGTGAATTTTGAAAATTCTACTGTTCCCAATTTTTATTACATCTAACTAGAGCCCTTACTGGTATGGGGAGTAAGGAATGAAACAAATGCTTGGGACTGGGAGAAAGTTATATAGCTTAAATACTCTTGATGCCGATACAACAATTACCAGCATAAATCTCTTTAATTTTTCCGTATTATATAAGGAAAATCCCACTTTTTAACTGTGAAAGCAGAAATATGCAGCTATAAAATATTAAGCCTGAATCTGAATGAGTCTCTTAGCCCAAAGACAGTTTTGAATCAATAGTGGGGAAAAAGGACTTAGAGGGTAAATGAGACACAGAGCAAAATGGATGTGAATGAGGAAAAGCCAATTTTAATTAGGGAACTGAAAAAAAAATCCTTCTTAAACTATAAAACAGTAATCTTTACAGTGTCTGGACATTTCCTATAGTCTAGTTACTAAATACTAATTAGGACAAAAAAGGCAATTTAATAAGGGGGGGAGGCACCAGAAGAAACTGGTATTGCCTAATGATCTGTTTAGTAATGGGACAGTTGAGAGGAAAAGAACCCAAAACATGAATTTAACTTTTGGTATGCTCTCTCTCAATCCCATAAAACCACTAAAATATTTTATATGTAAGCGTACAAGATCTGATTAATACTTACATAACATATGTCTTGCTCGTAGATTTAACACCTCCAATAGGAATTCTTCTTACAATAACCGATGAATTCTTGGGAATCAGGGCATTATCATCTGTGTATTCTGCAAACAAAAAGAAATTTTTAAAAAAATTCATTTTTTGATTTTGAGATTTTGATATATCATGGCCCATTCAGCCAAAAAAATAAAAAAGAAAATATTCTTATTATTCAAAAGTTTTAAAATTTTATTTACTTGCTATAAATGAAGGAGAAAAATTATTTTAAAAGTCTTAAAATATTGAGACTAAATGTGGTTATATACACCTGTAATTCTTTACTGGGGGGGGGGGTTGAACCTGGTGGATCATTTGAATTCAAAAGTTCTGGCCATTAGGCTCCTGGAGGAGGGGAAGCAGAGATGTCTAAGTTTCTAAGCTGATCAGAAAGAGGATCAATCTGTGATCTGCTGCTAGCCAATCAATCTACTTTCAGCCTGGTGAAGAGACCCACTTCTTCTCCCTCTAAATCTTCTTAGATTGTGTCAACTGACTCCAATGAAACATGAATTTAAGGTTACTTATCTGTGTCAACAAAGTTCTTTTGCACTTTAACTATCTTGTATGCCAAAGTCTGCAAAAGTACTTCATATACATATGTTTGTATATACACAGCTATATTCATGCTCTATATACTAAGAAAACTCCTACATCAAAGACAATTGCCAACTTTTGTTTCTTGATTGGCAGCCCCACACATGTGGTAGTCAAGATCTGCATCTGAGTAAGGTAATGAGTTCCCCAATTTCTTTCTTTTCTTTAAAAACAAAACAAAACAAAAAAACCTAACTTCTGTCTTGGAATCAATACTGTGTACTGGTTCCAGAGCAGAAGAGTGGTAAGGGCTAGGTAATGGGGGTCAAGTGACTTGCCCAGGGTCACACAGCTGGGAAGTGTCTGAAGCCAGATTTTAACCTAGGACCTCCCATTTCTAGGCCTGGCTCTCAATTCTCTGAGCTACCCAGCTGCCCCAATTTCTAATACCAGATTATTAGTATTATATACATTGAAGTTTCTGAAACATGTAATTTACAAAAGAAAACTGTGTCTATCTTTCTAACTACCATAAATTGTTATGACATCTAAAAATTGAATGACTGATACTTGAACCTTGAAACATTTTGTTTTTTTTTCTAGTTTAAAACATTAAGATGCTATTCAATCAAGTCAATATACAGATTTTAATATCTAAAAATGGGATAAGCAGGACATTAAGTATCTAAATGATATGCTTCTTCTATGGGTTATTCTAGGTCTTATTTGACCTAGTTGATGAATTAGAGAAGGGCTATAATTAAAGATTTGATGAGGAAGGAGGTATATAAAGCAATTTCTAAAACCAAATTTCAGGACATTGATCCCATACTTCCCCTTAATCAATGATCAACTCAACTAATATTTTTAGTGCCTATTTTATGCAAAAATGTGCCAGGAATTAAATAAACATCATTCCAATGTGCCAGGAACTAAATAAAAGAAAAATAAAGTGCTATTGTCCTCAAGGAAAATAATTAGGCTCTACTACTTAAAAAAAAAGGGGAGGGAGGTTTAATTAACTGAGTGTTGAGAGGTTAAATCAATCAATTTTTTTTGTCTTTTTTTCTTTCACAAAATCATTTAATTCCATTATGTTACTAATTTCTGTTCAGTAATAATAGAGACTGAATAAAAGATATTTGAATTTGTGTACCATGTTAGCCTGCCACAAATACATAGTTCTAATCTGATAAAGCATGCCACTTCCATAATTATTAAGGATTAGTAGTAACTTATCATTTAAATGTTTCAGGCAATGCTTAAAACACAAAATTAAGAATGTTTAGGAAATTAAGACTAAATTTTGAGCAAATCTTTGAGTCTCGATTTTAAAGTTGAGGTAATTAAGTCTAGCCACATCAGGAATTTTGTCTTTACTTCTAAGATTCTAGAAACTGGCATATATTCACAAGTATTTAGGCTCTAACAGAGAAACATGAGGCAGGGTCAGAAGTGATTGGCAAAAACTGATCAAGGTACAGCTGCTAGTCTGGAGTTGGGAGGACTCGAGTTCAAATCTGACCTCAGATAGTTAGTTCCTAGCTGCCTGACCCTGAGCAAGTCACTGAACCCCAATTGTCCTTGCTCCTTAAGAGTTACTAGGACAGAAAATGAGAGTTTAAAAAAAAAAACAAACCACAAAACAAACTGATCAAGGCACTGGCATTTTAAACAAAGGATTTTGGGATAATATCTGATATAAAATTCAACAGTGTATCACCAAAAACTTTAGTTGGCTATACAATTAACTCTAAGTTATCTCTGCTCCATACCTTCTAATTCTGTTGAGGGCAGAAATTCTGCAAACAAACCTATGGTTTGGGCTACAGAAATGCTTGTAAAAATCATTGTCACAGTAATTATTTTTTTTGGGGGGGGGGGGTAGGAATGGAAAATTCTTTCTTGAAGAGCAGAGAACTAAATATCCAAAGTTTCTTTCAATATTCCATGAATATGCTTCCCTCATATTAGTTGTTCTCCTAATTGAAGTCCAAGTTAAAGTATAAATTTGAGGCCTAGTAGTTTTATATAATAGACTAAGCAAACATATACCAAAATTAAATATCCCAATTGTGGGCATGTCTGAATTAACAGGACTTCAAAGATTTGAAGATATTCACAAAAAATCTTTCAACATTACCTGCCTATTCTGTGCTTATAACTAAGAGATTGATTTCAGACTTGATAACAAGGAACAATCAATTAAAAAACTACTAAAATCAAGTCTTGTTTTTAGATCTAGAAAAAATGGAATTTTATTTAAGCAATTAGGCTTCCTTGAAGAGAGAAACACCTTTTAAAGAATTTCACAAGTATAGAACATATACCAATTTTTTTCTCCAAAGGGGGAAAAAATAGAGAAAAAACAAAATTTTCAAATGTGCCCAAATCCGTTTGTATCTTATGCATCTCATCTCCTTCTCCCCCAGAGCACTTGGATTCTCAAAATAGTTTTGTTTTGATTCTAAGTTATTCCACAGGTAGCACTATTACCTTGGTCAAGTCATCACCCTTATGTTTGACTCAATTCCCTCATTCCTAAGATATAGGCCTTAGTCTAAGTGAACTTTTAAAGATCTTTTATATTGTTTTTATAATTGTCTTTCAGAAATATGGTAGCTTCTGAAGCTCCTGAATATAGCGAAACATTTCCAAACAAAAAAGTATCCCCTTCCAGTATTACTCCCTCATAAACTAATGTAAACAATATTTTAATTTGCACATTGTCATTCAATGGATGATAGATTCCACAATTCTGACACTGCCTTTAACACAGGACTGGGTGAAACTAGGCAACAACATAATAAAAAAAAATATGGTGAACATCTTAAAAGCATGGTTTGTATTACTGGCTCAAAATTTTCATTTGAAAGCTATCTCACACCCACTTATTGACAACAGAAAAAAAGAAGTGAACCATAGTTTTTCTGTTTGCCTAATGAATCTGGCAAATAGATAAACCTTTAAAGAAGAAATCTTCAAGATAGAGGGGAGCTCTTTATGCCATAAAGAGTTTAAAACAGAAACAAATTGTTCACAGAATATTCTCTCCTACATGATTCTGATCCATCTGACTTTGGAAAAAGTTGCCTAGACAAAGAGGAAACTTCTTAGGAGTGGTTGAATTTATTTTTTTTTATTATTTTTGATTAGCTGGTTTTTAATGTCATTTTTTTAACAATACAATGTATTTTATTCATTTGAAAATGTTATTCTGAAAAGGGGACTATGACAAAAGAAGTTAACAGGCCTCTCAGTTTTATTTGTAAAATGGGGATAGATATTTATCTTTATATAACTGTTGTGAGGAAAGTAAGTAATTTGCAAACCTTAAAATGAAAGTTATTAGGAACTATTTACAAAGCTAAGTAATATTAAAAAAAATGTTTTGGAAGATCAATTAGGCAGTTATATGGCTCAGTGGATAAGAGTGCTAGGTTTGGAGTCAGGAAGACCCGAGTTCAAATGTGAACAAACACTAACTATGCGATTCTGGGCAAGTCACTTAACCTGTTTGCCTTAATCCATTGAAAAAAGAAATGGCAAACCACTTCAGTATCTTTGCAAAGAAAATAGTTCACAGAGTCAAGAAGAATCAGAAATGAATGAACAACAAAGACTAATTGGGCAGCTAGTCTGTTGGACAACATTAACTGCTTCAATATGTGCTATTTTCAAATGCTACCTTGACGTGTTGTTTACACACATGATGTACTCAATAATGTTTTGAGTATTAATAAGAAAACCTGTATAAATTCACTGTGAAGCGTAGCTTTATCTTGCTTGGTTTTCGTCTCAACCAGAAGTGTAGATTTTACATATAATGTGTTTTAAAAAGTGAAGTGCACAGCAAGTAGGGCATACTTCTGTTTTTTCACACACACACACACACACACACACACACACACACACACACACACACACACACACACACACACACACACACAAGAATGCACAGGAAATGGTTTGAACAATTTAAACAGATTGAGTGCTTTAGAAAAATCCTCTTCATACCCAAATATCACTTCTCACTTATTTACAGGGTCTCCAAAGGACATTTAGCAATAGTATTAGCTTAGGTGAATTACTTCTTAGAAATACATTAAAAATATTACTTAAATTTAAAACTACAGCAAAACATCAACCCTTAGATGTATATCAAACATGGCAAACTAGGGAGGTCTTACTGTAATCCAGTTTAACTTCAAAGTAAACTTGGTATGAATTTTGAATGAATGACTATCCTAATGGATTCTCTACATTAAAAATTATACATTTTAGCTTTGAAACCTGTATTGACTGTTCCCCCTTAAATTCTGAAAAAGAAAGAGGAGATCATCAAGACTTTGTCTAAGGAGGAGGAGACCAAGAAATGATTCTCCCCTATCTCCTCTGTATATAGTACCCTTCTATTTGGCTCATGCAATAAAAATTGGTCAGTCCATCAGTCTTTAAAAAAAAAAAAGACCTTGAGGCAAGATGTTATTAGTGTACTGGTTTTACACGAAGTCAGTATTTAGAACCTAACTACAGCTTCAAAATTTAGTGGCACAATTCTTATTTCACTAATTCTTTTTCTTTAATTTGGCTCATAAAAATAGTCACTGTTTTTTATATTAAAAGATCTTTCAGCAAGTTAATGTTGTTAGAAACATCTGGGGCATTAATAAGTTAAATCTATATTCAATATAAGAATCTGTCAAATGCCTTGTATACTTTCTTATAAGTGAATACTAATTTAAGTATGCTATGCCCAAATGTATTAATTTTTTTGCAATGAAAAATTCTCAGAGATGTCCTGTTAAAGCTTCAAAAAATAATGAAACTTAAAAGTTCTTAAGGGCTATTTGTAAAGTCTAAGATTACAAACCACTTTCAGATTCTCATTTACTTCCTCAAGTGTTACAAAATGATAGCTAGAATAAAGATTTTTGGATCTGTGAGCTTTATCTGTATCTATTATCCAAAATAAAATGAACTGAATTTATATCCACAGTGACTGATACATTGGAGGTGCTTAATGCTTGTTGAATTCTAATTCAATGACGGAATCACAATCTTATGGGTTTTCAAAATTTTGCCATATATCTCCAAACAACTGGTTAACACCAGTATTATGATGGAAGATATAACTCCTTTCCTTTCACTACTGAATATTCCAAGTCATGCTGAATATGACAACTAATATTATGAACTGCAACAGATGAAAAGAAATTATTTTAAACCTTAAAGCAAAATATCTTTGGGTAAAACAAGCAAAAAAATGAAACAGTATTTCTTTTAGAGAATGAAAGCACCTTTCTTTTTGAAATGGAAGTTCTAAAACCTTCAGATTATATTATATATAAAATTCAGATTTTGACAAAATAAAATTGTCATTGGTCATTATGTTTTAAAAAAACAAACCCCCCAAACTCTAGCCAGTAAAGCTGTGTACAAAACTCGAGGATGGCACTAGATTGGACCCTGTCATTAAGATAACATAAGATATTTTAACTGGCAATATTTCTCCAAATAACATTATTTAAAAGCTAACTCAAAAAATTTACTTTCAGCACCTCTACCCAGATGATCTCACAGAAGAGGTTAACTTATAGGAACTCAAAATCTGAAATGCTTTTAACGACAAAGAAACTCAACTTCCTTTTAAAAAATCTTTCCCCACACTAAATGTGATTTAAAACAAAACAAATGATTTAAACTCCTTTGAATCTGACACAATCCTTTACCTATAAGTTAATGATTATTTTAAAATTTTCAACTGTCCATTCAAGCTAAAAGCTTTCAAAAAGAAAACTTTCCTTTATCTGTGCCAATATGGAAGCTCCTGACTTCTTCGCAGCATGTTCTAAAATCACTAAAAGATATTTAAATCTACTGGGTATTAATTTCAAAATCAGCACTCAAAATTCGAATTATTCATTTTTAAGAAGAACTTTACAAAAGTAGCACCTTATGACTGTCACTGATTAAGGACTCTAAAAACACGAATATTTCCAATTACAATACTAAAGAATGTGTAGAGGAAATCCCTAAAAGTCAGTTAAAAAGGAGGACCTTGACCTTAGTATATAGGATATAACTATTCTGAGGATGATGGGGGGGGGGCGGGGCGGGGCGCGAGTTAAAGGTACCTAAAAAAGCCCAAACATATTTGGGGAATCCTTTTACACAACTCGCTATTAAAAGCAGTTTTCACCAAGGCGGTCTTCCCCCCTTTCTCTCCACTTTGTGCAAGTGTTAATATGGAGCCAAATGGCCAAGGGGTGGCAGATAGCCTAAAAGTGCAAGATCCCCAATGCCACAAGTTGTATAACTTGACAAGAACTAGCCTATCATTTATTTATTTCGGTTAATCTACAAAGGAAGGGGAAATGAGATCCAGAATTGGATTAAACACCCATCACATTTTCAAGTCATATTTTACTTTAAGTTTTTTTCTAAGAGTCTAAAGCTTCAAAATTTTTACACAACGTATACACCCTCTGCAAAGCAAAATTACAGGAACAGTCCCCTCACCGTATCAGGAAAAAAAAAAATTGGGTGCCTGCGGGGCGCATACCTTCTTTCGTTTGTGCATTGGTGATCTGTAGATCGCAGTCAGCAGCCTTGAGTTTCTCTCTCCCCATGATTTGCTTCTTCAAATCACACAGGGAGATGTGGAGTCCATCAAAGGTAACGGTATCATAGTTGAGTTTGGAGGAAAATTTATAATGCACACAGGACATGGTGCCAAAAGTTCCCTAAGGCTCAGCGATGAGACGTGACACTCTGAATTATATGTATATTTATAAACTTAAGAGATATGTACACACACAAAAACACTCAGAAACTGAGGGAACCTTAGGCCTTATTGCTCCCCCCCCCCCCGACCCCACGAATGGGGTTCTGAACCAAGAACCCCCCCCAATACTCAAATCACTTCATGGGTAGATGGGAGAGGGAGGGTATGGGGGAAGGGAATTTGGAGGTAGGGCCTGGGTACGGAGAAGAGGGTAAGGAAAAGGTAGGGATCCAACGGGTATAAGCCGTACAATGTCACCCAGCGGGGCCCCCCTCGCTCATGCTAAGGGATTGCAGGAGACAGGCAAGCGGGCGGCGCAATCAGCAGCAGTCCAGGGAAAAACAGTTCGAGTCCCCCCAGAGGGATCAGGGGTCCATCGCGCCGCCACCTCCCCTCTGTCTCTTTCCGGCAACGAGGGCGACCCCAGGCCCCGGGAGGAGGGGAGGACGGGGCAGAGTCCGCCAAGGCCACAGGCCTCCTGTTTGCCTGCCTGTCTGTCTGTCTCCTCCTGGGGCGGCCGCCTGGCCGAGCTCGGCTCCCGGCGACTGCAGCTTTCTTCCCGATCGGCGTCAGCTCCCGGGCCCGGGCCCCCGCCCCGGCCCCCTTCCCCCCTCCTCCTCCTCCCCGTACACGGAGTCCCGCTGGGAGGAGACACGAGCACCCCGCAAACCTAGGGGAGGCGGGACAGAGAGGGCTCCCTGACGGGGGTCGCCGCCGCCGCCTCCGGCTCCTTCCCCTTGGCCGCGGAGACCGCCGCCGCCTCCTCACAGACAAAGCTGGGACTAGGCCGCACTAGGCCCGGGGCCTCGCCTCACCCCAGCCCCGAGCCAGCACAGGGACGCTGTGCGGGCCCCCGGCCGCCGCGGCCACCTTCCTCCTCTTCCTCTTCCGCTTCCCGGAGCCGGGAACGCCAGAAATCTCGGGCTCCAAAATCGACGATGGCGACGTCTCCTTCTTCAGCCGGTTAGCCCTTCAGCAGCGACAAGTCCGGCCAGTCACTATGGCGGCCGCGGCTCTACTCAGCCAGAGCGCCCCAGTGCGGGGTCTCTTAAGCAGGGGCTGCACGGGCTCCGCGCGGAAGGCGGGGACACGGAAAGGGGGCGGAGCCTCGTCGCGTCACAAAGCTCGCTGTCCCCTGCCACGTGACCCGGCGCATTATGACAACCTAGGGCAGAACCTGTTTGGAAAAAGGAAGCGACCATATGACTTGGAGTGGGGTGGGAAAGCGGGAAAGGGGAGTGGCTCATTGGAGGAGAAGAGGGGTGAGGTGGGGAGAAGTGAAAGAAAGAGACATTCATTGGTGAACAGAAACAAAACCGAAGGGGCTTCTAGTGGCCACCTCACTCAGAAACGACTGACCGCATTTACGGTTGCGCAACCAACCAACAAACGTTCAGTGGTTCCCGACTCTTACTCACATCACGGCCCATACTGTCCGTGAGGTTTTCTTGGTAAAGATATTGGAGTGGTTTGCTATTTCCTTCTACCGTGGATTAAAGCAAAAAGAGGCTAAATGACTAGTCCAGAGTCACACAGTGAGTGTCAGAGGTCAAATTTGAACTCGGGTCTTTTAAGACTCCACGCTCCGGCACTCTATCCACTGAACCCCCTAGCTACATCCTATTTAAGTGCTTATTATGCGTAGTTCGTGTATAGAAGGAAAAAATAAACACTTCTCCTTCAAGAAGCGTACAGTCTATGTAATATTTTTTTCAGTCTGGAAGACTTGAATTCAAATGTAATCTGAGACACTGAACCACCTGTGTGACCCTGGAAGAGTCAACTTTAATTTCTTTTTCTGTAAAATGGGTACAATATCATCCACCTTCCAGCATTGTTTTGAGGATAAGAGAAGATTATTTTTGAAAAGCTTCAATGTTTTACAAAAAATAAAATTACAAATTTTATCCTCACAATAACTTTGGAAGTAGGTGCTATTATTCCCATTTTACAAGATGAGGAAACTCAGACTGACAAGTTAAATGACTTTATTTGGGGTCACACAGTACTGCTTAGTTTGCACCTCCTTCTGATAGATTCAAACAAAAAGTATTCCCACCTCAAAAGGTACCAGAGCCAACTACCCTTAAACTAGGTTTGTAATCTTTTAACCTTGACTCTGTTCTCATTGAGCCTATATTATCTAACCATAGAAAAATTTTGTCACTTCTACCTCAACTACTGTTTCTCATATTTGCCTCTTCTTGAGTAATTGCAGCAAAGAAATAAGAGTCAAGAATAGCTCTCAGCTTGTAGATGTGGCTTACTATAAGAATGGAAGTATTTTTTACAAAAATAAGAATGTTTAGGGGCAGCTAGGTGATAGAGAGTGGATAAAGAGTCAAACCTGGAGTCAGGAGATCTTAGGTTCAAATCTGGCTGGGGATGCTGATGTTTCCAGCTGTGTGATGTTGGCCAAGTCACTTAACTCCCATTTCCTAACCCTTACCAGTTTTCTGCGTTGGAATTGATTCTTAGTATTAATTCTAAGATGGAAGGTAAGGGTTTTTAAAAAAATTGGGACCTTTAGAGAAGGGGCACTTTGATCATACTGAGGTTCAGAAGGTATTTGAACATCTAGATAGAGATGTCCAGTAGGGAGTTGGTATAGAACTGGAATTCATAAGAGATGGAGCCTGAATATACAGTTTTTTGGAATCTTGTGTATAGGGATAATAGTTGAACTCAGGGGAGTGGATATAACTAGTAAAAGAATGTAGAGAAAGGAAAAAAAGAGGACTAAAGATAGGCTTGTAGTGCAAAAGATAAATGATGATCATGATGATCTAGCTAAGAAGATTGAGAAGGTTTGGTCAGACAGATAGAAAGAGAAACAGGAGGGAATAATGCCACTGAAGACAGGGAAGTAGAAAGTACACAGGAGAAGAGTTGGTCCACATTATCAAAAGCTACAGAGTCTGAAGGAGGCTAAGAACTGAGAAAAATCCATTGGCTATTGTAGTTAAGAGATTGTTAGTAAATTTGGAGAGAGAAATTTCAATCAGTGGTAGGGGCATCGAATAGTACAAAGGGTTTAAATTGAGATTGAAGTAGGGGCAATAAATGTAGATGACATTTTAGGAGAAATCTAACCGTTAAAAGGAAAAAATGATATAAAAGTTTGAGGTGATAGTAGGGTCTACTTAGGGATTAAAAAAAAAACCCAAACCCTTATCTTCCATCATAGAATCAATACTAAGTATTGGTTCCAAGGCAGAAGAGTAATGAGAACTAGGCAATGGGGGTTAAGTGAGTTGCCCAGGTTCACAAAGACAGGAAGTGTCAGAAGCCAGATTTGAATCAGAAACCTTCTATCTCCATGCTTGACTGTCCACAGATCCACCTACCTGCCCCTTATTTAGGAGTTCTTTAAAAAAAAAAAGATGCAAGAGAATTGATAACTTTTATAACCAGGAGTCTATAGATTACTGATAAAGATTACTGATGAGAGGGAGTTATCAAAAATATAAACTTTCAGAAGGCACAAGTGGAGCACTTGACCTTGGCAAGAAGGTGGGTCATCTCTTTCTCACAGACTGTAATAAAGGAGGAGGGAATGAGGGAAAATAAAAAGGAATTCTGAGATCTACAGAAAAAAAAAAGAACTCATGGCAGATGACCATGATTTCTTCAGTCAAATAGATGGCAAGATTCTCTGCTAAAAGGTACTAGGCTGGGAATAGAGGAGATGATTTGGAATATCAACTAAATGTGATAGAGAAAAATAAAAGGCTTTCCCTGCCAAAGTGAAGGCCCAGTTGAGATTACATAATACAGACTTTACATTATATAATAATAGACCTTTCTTCAGTTTTTCTAGCAGAACTCTAGCATGGTTTTAGGTGGATAGGTTGTTGTGCAATCCATGTTCTGTATTTGGCAGAGAATGAACTGGTCAATTGTTGAGTCAAGACAGTAAAATGAAGAGAGTGAGACCAGAGCAGAAGTGATAGAATGGGAATAAAGAGTAGAATGACCTAGAAGTTAGTAGGTGACCATAACAAGGATTTGCCAGCCTTTGGTCCTTGCCAGCAATTACTTGGACCTGTGATTCTATTGGTGTAGGGAATTCTCAGTGAGGAAACTCCTTAGTCTAAGGCTGCTCAGCAAATTATAATGCTTAGGGGGCAACTAGGTAGTACAATGGCTAGAGCACCAGGACTTGAGTTCAAATTTGATCTCAGGCACTGCCTAGCTGTGTGACCCTGAGCAAGTCACATAACCCCCATTGTCTAGCCCTTGCCACTCTTCTGGCTTAGAACTGATACTAAGACAGAAAGACATAGCTTAAAAAAATTATAATGCTTAACAGAGTTGCTTGAGATATTGAGAGGTTTAATGACTTGCCTGAGGTGACAGCTTATAGATGCTAAAGATGAGACTTGACCCCAGGTCTTCTTGACTCTGAGGCTGGCTCTGCATCCATTATGCCATACATATTGACAATATCTTGGAATTCAAAGTTATCTGTGCCATAATGAGTCACTGGTCTAGGATTTTTGAGGAGGCTTCTCTTGATTCCAAAACTAGAGAAAAGTTGTGGGTCTATGGCCCTGAAAAGGAAGAAAGATTGTTTTCTTTTCATTCATTCCTACAAAACTAAAAAACATGGGGCAATTAAATGGTTCAGGGGATAGAATCAGACCTAGAGATGGGACCTGGGTTCAAATCTGACCTCAACCAACACTTCCTTGCTGTGTGAAACTAGGCAAATCACTTAACCCCAACTGCCTAACCCTTGCTGCTCTTCTGCCCTGGAACCAATTCTTAATATTGATTCTAAGATGAAAGGTAAGAGTTTAAAAAACAAGACAAAACCATAAACATGATATGTTGGAGTCAATAAACTTTTATTTAAATGTCTACTATGTGTGAGGCACTGTTAAGCCCTGGGATTCAAAGAAAGTCAGGATCGTGACTACAACTGCCAGTGGTCACCTCTACCTGTTGCGTTGTCACTCCCCCATTGCCGCAGGTCTTGAAGAGGGTGGATGGGATTAGGATAGATGAGTGTGCACAAAGATACTTGTGCGTGAAAGAGATTTAAGTGGAAAAGCCGATGCACAGAGACAGTCCCACTCTCTCAGCGTTGGAAGCCTGGGTCCAGTGGCACGAAAAAATTGTTACGTCTGGAGACTTCCTCAGTTGCATTGGATGGTCAGTGTTGTCTTTTGTGCTCCAACACGCCCTAAGCACTCCACAGTGCTTTGCTGCGTCGCCATCTCAGCCGTTGAACCTTCTTATTGGTTTCTTCCATCTGTTCAGCTGAAGCAGTCTTCACATGCTGGGTGAGCAGAGCCCTGGTTCACCAGGGGTCGATAATGACCCGATGGCTACCCTCACACGGTTTGGCCGGCCTGTCCAAGCCCTTGCCCGGGGTGTGGCCGCTGCCACATGCTAGCAGCTACTGGGAGCCACAAGTGAGAGCTGGGTGTCAGGTGGGGGTCAGAGGCTGGAGAGCTGCCCTAGGAGGGCACGACAATCCCTCCATACCAGAGATACTACCCCTCCCTGAGCACCCCATACACCCCAGCTAGTCAGCAAGCATTTATTAAATACCACACACAGTGCTAAGTGTTGGAGATACAAAGAAATGCAAATGAAAGTCCCTTGCTTTCAAGGAGCTCACAGTCTAATGGGAGAAGCAACAAGCAAACAAATATGTAAAAACAGGGTAAATAGCAGATAATTAATAGAAGGAAGGCATTAGAATTAAGAAAGACTGGGAAAGACTTCTTGTAGACAATGAGATTTTAGCTGGGACTTGAAGGAAGCCAGTAGAGTCAAGAGAATGTTCCTGGTATGGGAGACAGCTACAGAAAATGCCAGGAGCTGAGAGACCTAGTGTTAGGTTAGGGAAACTGCAAAAAAGCCCAGGGTCTTTTGATTGAAGAATATGTTGGGAGGGGAGGATGTAAGAAAGGGGAGTGGAGCTTTGTTATGAAAGACTTTGGACATCAAACAGGATTTTAGTTTTGATCCTTGAGGTGAGAGGGAGCCATTGGAGTTTGTTGAGTAGAGAGCGATATGGACAGAATGGCAGGTAGCATTTGAACCCAAGCCCTCTGCCTCTAGAGTCAGACTTTGTTCCTTTCTATTATGACCTACTTCCTTATGATATTAGAGACTTAGAGATGGAATGAACTAGTAGCCAGCTAGTCCAATTTAGAAATGAGGAAAATGAGTCTTATATAATCTTATAGATTAATGCCTGGTTTTATGGGCTTCAAAATGGTTTAATGTTGAACAGAATCATGGTCTGGAGAATTTTAAGTTAAAAACAGTTCTCTTTGGTAAAGGGAAGAGATTGCTTTCTCCTAATTTTAACAAAGGTAATGGAACTAATTAGCCACTTGGTTTCTAGCATATATTTTACATATGTAGTTAGCCACACACATTTAGGGTCAGAAAGGTCTTAAATAGTCATTTGGTTTAAGTATCTCATTTTATAGACCAGAAAAGTGACCCTGAGAGAGGAAAAAATGACTTGCTCAAAAGGAACATGGGTTATAAATAGCTGAGAGGGGTTTTGAACTTGGGTGAAATGAGTACAAATCCACCACTATTTCTGTTGCACCCCACCACCTTCTACTGAAGAAGAAGCTAAATCTATTAAGTGAAATGATTGTTCTTGCCTGGGGTCACTATGAGAATCAGCATCAGAAACAACCTTGGACAATTCTAGCTGAAAGTCTCCACCCACCCACCCACTCTCCTCCAACCTCAATACTTGAGTCATTGACTAGGGAATATGGACATTGGAATGTCCCCATCCAGCTTTATGGAGTCAGTTCAGCTCTGGTGATGAGCTCAGTGAGATGCTACTGGGAGGTTGTTTGGGGAGTGGGGTGGGGGGAAGGGAAGCTTCACCATAAGTCATAGGTTATAATTATGTGATAGGATTCCTTACTAATTATTACTTAAATTATTTAAATGTATATATGTATGTAGAATGATTAGGGAGAATGGTATGTTGGAAAGACACAAGTGCAGTCCAAGGTGTTCCGGTCTAGTGAAGCTAGAACCTAATGAAACCAGAACATCCTATTTTAGCAATACCCCATTAAAATATTTAGCATATTTTATCATTTCATATTTACCCACCATCATTTTCTTTTAGCTCTAACCTTTAAATGTTTTTCAAATGTTATATGGGGGTCTACCCTTAAAAAAATATTATCAGTCACTTTGCTAAATACCTCTAGGAATATAAATTAGGGATGGAGTGATGCATTACTCCTTCCCTAACATATTTCTACATAACCCCCTTCCTTTTTAATCCTTCCTACACCAAAGAAAAACAGATAATCAAACCGACTTACAAAATATCCATATCTGATGGCATATACAATCTTTCCAACCCAATAGTCCCCACCTCTCTACTGAGAAGAGAAAAATATCTGATAAAGTCTAACAGCCACTCTAAGAGACCTGCTTGTGTAATGAAGAAGGGAAATTTGGAACTAGCAAAATCATGTCAATCATAACATTTAAACTTGATTGCTGTTGGAGGTATAATTCCATAGGAAAAATTTAGGTCAAGGGATTTAACACTTTGACAGTTAAGGAAACTGAGTCTCAGTGGGGTTAGATCACTTCTGTTAAAGTCACATAAGTAATAAATAGCAGAACTTCAATTGAAATCCAAGATTTTTGACAAGCCCACATTGTGGATGTGGTCACTGTAATCCTTTAGTGAGAGCAGAACCCTGTCTGGGTATGAAACTTTTACAGACCTATCCATCCACATTTACAAAATGCATTTACCTTAGACATTGTGCATGTGGATGTAAACACACATAGGCCTGTCTATCTAATAAATGTTTAATGCGGTCTCATCTGCCTTTAGAGTCTGTTGGGAGATCCTCTATAGAGTCTATAGGTATACCTCTATCCATGCTTTCTATCTTAGGTGCTAGGTCCTGGAGCCAGATCTGCCTTCACACCATAGTGACCAATTAACAAATGTCTTTAGATAAATAACCAAGAGGTTCTTTCCTCTTCCTTTTATTTACCTACTCCTCCTGGGGAGAGGGGAAGCAGGGAGGATGTGTGTGTGATCTCCATGCATGCCCAAGGCTAAAGAGAAAAATTGAAGAAAAGAAATAAAAGTTTAAAAGTCCTATTACACTTTAAGGGACAAATAAAAATAGAAAGAATAATTATTTACCAACATATTGTGAGACTACATTCCCAAAGATTTCTCTTCTAGACTAAAATTGTGGATTTCAAACAATGAATAGCCTTTGCATAATACCTAAATCAAAGGATACCCAGAAGCTGGTGCTCTTATGTTTTAGAGCACCATTTCTTTGTAAGGGATTATAGTCAAATAAGTAAGTGTCTGATGACAGGCCTGAGAGTGTGAAACACACACCTTTCAAAGGGTGATCACACTGAATTTTTTTTGGGTAGCAGGAAGTACATGGGGAGTAGAGGGGGAAGGAGAGACTTCCTTTGATGGTCTGTGGATTGTGTCTGTTTCAGACACAACATTTTTGAGTTTAGACCTCATAGCTATTTTGGTTCTGACATGGTGTTTATGCCCTCTGAGAGGCTACTTTGTGAGGTATCCATGCAGTTATTAATTTTTTCCCCTGTTAAAACCCTTACCTTCTATAAGGGGGGAAGGGGGTGGCAGTGGAGACTTAAGTGACTTGCCTATGGTCTCACAGATAGGAAGTATCTGTTGAGGCCAAATTTGAACCCAGGTCCTTCTGAGCCCAGGTCTGGTGCTCTATCTACTGTGTTACCTAGCTGTCTCTCCATATTATTCTTTAAACCATGAGTCAGGCAATTGATCATGGGCCAATGATAGGAACATAGATTACAGACAGATAGATAGATAGATAGATATAGATAGGTAGAAATATTTATTAAGCACTCAATATGTGTCAGGTACTGTGCTAAATTCAGGGGATCCAAATAAAAGTCCCAAATGTCAGTGCTTACATCCTACATTCTAATGGGGGTAAAACAAACCACAAATGAGAACTAGAAAGTATGTATTGGGGAGAGACCCCTGTTGGGGCAAGGCTGCTGGCAGGTAGGTAGGGAAGTTAGCAATACTGGTACTCTAAAAGAATGCCATTGAAATGCCTTTAAAAATGCACAGAAGAGAACAGAAGGAAATTCAGAAAATATTGTGTGAGGGGCAGCACAGTGGATAGAATACCAGGTCTGGAGTTGGGAGGTCCTGGGTTCAAATCTAGCTTTAGATTTAGCTGTGTGACACTAGGCAAGTCACTTAACCCCACTTGCCTGGCCCTTACTGCTCTTCTGTCTTAGAATTGATACAAAGACAGAAGGTATGGGTTTAAAAAATGAAAGAAAGTAATGTATGGAATATAAATGCTTTAAAAAAAAGTCATAAAAAATATGAAGTAGAGATTTACAGTTTCTTAGGTTTTCCAATTTTCCCAGCAGTTGGTTCTTATCCCCAAAGCTGGTATCTTTGGGTTTATTGTACACTATCTTGCTGAGGTCATTTACTTTAAGTCTATTCCATTGATCCACCCTTCTATCTCTTAGCCAGTACCAAATTGTTTTGATGACCATTGCTTTATGGTACAGTTTAAAATCTGGTACTGGTAGGCCCCCATCCTTCACATTTTTTTTCATTAGTTCTCTTGATATTCTTGACCTTTTGTGCTTCTAAATTAATTTTGTCATTATTTTTTCTAGTTTCATCAAAAAGTATTTTGGTAATGATTGGTATGGCACTAAATAAATAAATTAATTTAGGCAGGATTGTCATTTTTATTATATTAGCTCAGCCTACCAATGAGAAATTAATGCTTCCCAATTGTCTAGATCTAATTTTATTTGTCACAGTTCCCTATGAAATATTTTCATGTTCTAATATGCATATGGAAATGCTCATTTGCGGGGAGGGGACCTCTAGCTACTCCTCAACACCCTTTTCCATGTTCTGAGAGGTTTTCCTGAAAAACTACACTTGTTCCAACTTCTTGAAAGTGAGCAGAATTTCTGTTTGTCATCAAGTAGTTTTCAGACTTACAGCACTTCATGTAAAGCCTATAACTGATGGATTGATTAGTCCTCATCTAATAAATACATCAGAGCTAAAATAGGGTGGGGTCTTTTTAATTCTCAAGGGGATTTTTTTTTATAACCCTTACCTTCTCTCTTTGAGTCAATACTGTGCATTGGTTCCAAGGCAGAAGAGTGGTAAGGGCTAGGCAATGGGGGTCAAGTGACTCATCCAGCATCACACAGCTGGGAAGTATCTGAGGCCAGATTTGAACCTAGGATGTCTCCTCTCTAGCTCTGGCTCTCAATCCACTGAGCTGCCTCCCTCCCTGAAGGGGATATTTTCTGCTCAAAGTCCATGTTCATGGTGCTCTCCTCGGTGGAGATTAATAACTCAATGCTCCCTGCCTGGACAGAGTTGATGAGGGCTGGATGTTGTCTACACATCAGCTGCTTCTTTCCAGAGTTTTTCTCTCCCTTCAGTGGCATCTTCCTGAAGAGAGTTTGGACTTGGGTCTTCTCTCTTCCAAGCTCTGACAACTCTGTCCCTCAGGAAGTCACAGAGCTCTGAGTAGACGGTTTCTACCAATAAGGAGAGTCTTAAGCAAATTACATTTAACCTTTGGGTGACATCCCCCCTACAAAGAGTTTTACGCTTGTAAAAAGACCTTGACCTTGTAAAAAGGTCAGCCGGGCCAACTTGAAAGTAGTAACTCACTAGGTGTGATAAACACCAACCTTAGAGCTTCAAAACAAAGAGTGGTTTTCCTGGTGTCCCAGGTAACCAGTGTGGAGACTACAATAAAACAAAGCTACATTAATAGTACATGGAACAGACAGGGCATACAGAGCATCACCTGGCAGGTGCTCTACTGACAACAAGCCTTACTACATGCAGGGTATAACACGCACATTTCAGAAGTACACACCTATCCGTAATGCGCAGCAATGGACCATAAGCAATAAAGCAAAGCTACAAAGTTGCAACAATAAAGCTAGCAATAGGCCTATGTAAAAGTACACTTTAAAGGGCAGCTAGGTGATAAAAGTTGATCCTGGAGAATCTGGGTTCAAATATGAGCTCAGGCATTTCCAAACTATGTGACTTAACTTTGTTTGCCTAGTCCTTGGCCTTCTGTCTTAGAATATTGCTAAGATGGAGAGGAAAGGTTTAAAAAAAATACACTTTGAATACAAACCAATTAACAGACATTGCAATAGAATGAATATAACACAAAACATATTCAAATGAATGAACATAATAGTAAAAATAAGAAACAAATTCATGCAATCATGTGGTAATTTACATGTGTAGCAATAAACAAGGGGCAGCTCAATGGCCTGGAGTCAGGAAGACCTAAATTTAAGTCCATCCTCAGATCCTTCTTAGCTGTGTCACCCTGGGCTAGTCACCTAACTTCTGACTGTCTGACAAAAGGTCCCACTGGATCCACCAGGGAGGAAATGGTAAAACACTTCAGCGTCCTTGCCGCAGAAACTCCAGGGTTAGATATCGTCCACAGAGTCACAAAGAGTTGGACATGACTGAAGGACTGAATAATGACAAAGCAATAAACAAATATCATTATGAGAAAAGCCCATTTCACTTAAGCAATCGCTAGCTGTGTAACTATATCTTCATGTTTACCTGTAACATTGTAACTTAACCTAATGACTGGTCTGATGGAGCTAGTTCTAACTCAACACTGCTCCTATGGAGCCATGGAGCCATGGATCATTATTTTCAGTCAATTGTGTCTGACTCTTCCTGAAAGTGTGTGTGTGTGTGTGTGTGTGTGTGTGTGTGTGTGTGTGTGTGTGTGTGTGATGGGACTCAATAGCAATGAATATCAAGTGCAGAAGTGACATGGATTGAATTAATGAATGAAAAGCATTCATTTATTTTACTTTTTTGGAAACCCTTTTACCTTCTGCTTTAGATGTGATACTAAGTATCAGTTCCAAGTCTGGAGAGTGTTAAGGGCCAGGCAGTTGGGGATAAAGGATCTGCCCAGGATCACACAGCTAGGACATGTCTGAGATCATATTTGAACTGAAGACCTCTCATCTCCCATCCTCTCTCTCTATCCATTAGATAGAGCCACTTAGTCACTCCTTGAAAAGCATTTACAAAACACTTGTGGTTGAGTCATTTTAGCATGTCTAACTCTTCATAACCCCTCCTGGGGTTTTCTTGGCAGAGATATTGGGGCAGTTTGCCATTTCCTTCTCCAACTCATTTTATAGATGAGTAAACTGAGGCGAATAGGGTTAAGGGACTTGCCCTGGGGTCACACAGCTAGTAGGTGTGTCAAGCAGGATAATAAAGCATATACTAATTGCTTATCTCTGTGGTAAGCACAAGGATACAAATAGAGCCAAATTAACCAATATAACTAAATAAATTTTCAGGATTATGAGCTGTCATATCCAAGGAATCTAATCACCAAATAGGAATTTCTAGATCTTTGTGTTTGGAGAGAAAGAACAGATTGACACTGTTTCCCATTATTCCAGGATTTATCATGGCAGGAGGGGATCCAGTCTACTGGTATTTTCCCAGTTCTCTGGCTAGCAGCTTCCTCCCTCTTTTCTTGTACCTGTGATTCACAGTTGTAGTGGCTTAGGCATAAACCTCCTGAGGCAGAAAGCTCTTCCCTTTGCTACCACTCCCTGCTCCCTCAGACCCATTTATCTCTGCCTAGCCCTTCTCTTCCCCACCACTATCCTCCTCCTTTTGTCTTTTTCATTTTCTCCTTAGGATCTTCCCATCCTATTATTATTATTATTAATAAAACCCTTACCTTCCATCTTTGAGTCAATACTGTGTATTGGTTCCAAGGCAGAAGAGTGGTAAGGGCTAGGCAATGGGGGTTAAGTGACTTGCCCAGGGTCACATAGCTGGGAAGTCTGAGGTCAAATTTGAACCCAGGTCCTCTCATCTCTGGGCCTGGCTCTCAATCCACTGAGCTACCCAGCTGCCCCTTTTCATATCCTATTATTACTAAACTTTCTTTCATCTTGAATCTCTTTCTTTGTTGTTCTTTTCATCTTCCTATTCCCTCTGAAATTTGAATCCCTTTAGAGGACACTGAATCCCTGGCATCTGCTTGGATTTTAGGGTCTCCATTGCTAAATGACCTTAAACACATTGGACTTGAAGGAGGAGGAGGAGGAGGAGGAGGAGAAAGGCCTCTTACCCACAAGGCTGAGATCAGCTCACTTGAGAGGAGAGGAGAGGTTTCTGGTTGGCCTGGGAGCATGTCTCTGATAAGGACAAATTCTATGTGATCTGGGAAGGCCAGGGATCTGTGTTCTACCATGCTTAGAAGGAAGAAAGGAGAAAGGGAGGGAGATAGCTGGCTAGGTCAGTACCTTTCTTTTTCTCTTATCATCTGATTCCTTTGCTCTAGCAGGTGATCATATCCCAGAGAGGCAGAATGTTCTTTTCTGTAGACACAGAGACAAAAACCACTTGACCAGGAAAAGAGAGCGAGGAAGAGAACCAGCTACTTTTATCTTCTTCTCCTTTCTCTTTTCTCCCTGTCAGTTTTACTTATTTTCTCTCCTCCTGTTATCACTTCTTTATCCTTCATCTTTTATTTCCATCATCTATCATTTTCCTCTTCCATTATTTTTTCCATTCAATAGTTTAATTTACAAAGACATATGCCATGGCAAACATGTTGCTTTATCCAGTCTTCAAAACTGCTTTTATAGGTGGTAGTTTTTAAAAGCTTGTCTTTAAAGCTCCATTTCTGGATAGAAGAATCTTACTTCTAATGACCAATGAAAGGAAACTTTACTTTCATCAAGCTTGCAAGAGACTTTAACAAATGTTGCTAATGCATTGAAGTTCTATGGCTCTCAATGTTAACTTCAGTAATACAATTTCACAGACTAAAGGGAGTTCAGAGAACATCTAGTCTAGTAGGTGAGGAAATGGAGGCAGAGGGATATGAAGTGATGTGACTGGGATCACACAATTGGGAAGTGTTAGAGCTAGAATTCAAATTCAGCTCCTTTTTTAGCAGTTTTTTTTTTTGATCAGCTTTAATTTTAGTGCCTTCCTTCTATCATCCTGTATATAGTTTGTTTGTATCTATTTGTTGGTATATTGTCTCCCTCATTATCATTAGACTGGAGAACAGAGGTGTGTTTTTTGCTTTTCTTTTTCTTTTTGTCTTCCCAGTATTCAAGGCAGTACCTGGCACAAAGCTGACCCTTAATAAACGCTTATTGACTAATTAATTTTGACAATTTATCTAACACTCTTTCTATTGCATCATTATGCCTCCCTTTCAAGGGAGAGAGAGAACCTTGACCTATATTTTCCTTCAGACCATTGATGAAAACAAACCCAAGCCTGACTACTATTAAAACTACATAAGGCATATCCTTATAGGTCAAAAACAACCTGTTGCTTAATTCTCTGGTTGGGGATACTGGCTGCAATAGGATTTTGTTTTTAATAGAAAGGTGGCATAATGCAGTGTGTAAAATGCCAGATTTGTCACTGGAGGATCTAGGTTTGGATCTTGGCCCCACTATTTGCCACCTGAATGACCTTGGGTAAGTCACAACTTCTCTGGATCTGAGTTTTCTCCTCTGTGCAATGACATAGTACATTGGGAAGAGTAATCGATTTGGAATCAGGAAATTTGACTTTGAATTCAGCCTTGGATACCTGCTTATCCTTGGAGAAGTCGCTTAAACTTTCTGGGTCACAATGACTTTTTCTGTAAAATGAAGGGGTTGGACTAGGTGACCTTGAAGTATCTTTCTGGTTCTAAATTTAAAACCTTAATAATTTTGTGGTCGGAATGACATTTTTCTAGTTGAGATGGATTTGAAGGCCTTGTTATAAGAAATGTGTTTTATTTTCTGCTCTATCACCCCTAGACTCATCAAGGTTGTTACATTTTTCTTATTAATTTTTTAAATTAATGAGCATTTATTTTCTAATCCTCTCACCTTCCCTCTCTCACTGGGAGAAAGAAAAGAGCAAAACAAAACACTTGTAACAAATATGCCTAGTCAAACAAAATAAATCCCATGTTCCAGGTCTGTGGGGCTTGTTCCATACAGTGAGTCTATTACCTACCTCTTTGTCAGCGGGTGGATAGCATCTACTGCATTTTCAATAGATGCTATATTTGTCTGATTAAGGCATGCTAACTCTTGTCCAGTTCTGTTCAAGATATTTAGAAATTAATTTGGTGGTTGCTTTCACAAGATCTTTATAGATAAACATTTTACAACCAGTTCCTTGTATCGGTCATCTTTCCTTTTAAAAATTGTAGCTCTTGAATATGCAAAAAAGTAATATTCCCTCTAATCTGTGTGGGTACATAGCCATATGATGACTGAGATACTCCTGCACACATTGAATTTTCTTTTAAAAACATTGCTGTTTCTAATGTTTATATGATAGTTTTTTTCTTTCTTTTCTTCATGCTCTACATATTTAAATTTATTTATCAACTGCTGATGGGCTGGTCCAGTTAGGTTGTATCATCTTGCTGACCATTGAGCCTCATGAGAAATGAAATAGCCAGACTTCCTATTTTCAAATGGATGGAGAAATAATGATTGGCTGAAATCAGCAAGTTGACTAGCTATCAAAATCTGAATTATGCAAAATAGACTCAAACCCTTGGAACAACTTTGTAAATAGTAACTAATGAGGTGATAGTTAGATAGCACAGTGGACAGAGTGCCAGGCCTGGAGTCAGGAAGATCTGGGTTCAAATTTGATCTCAGCAGATGCTTTATAGTTTTGTGACCCTAGGCAAGTCACCTAACCCTGCTTGTCTAGCTCTTACCTCTCTTCTCTCTTAAAATTGATACTAAGGCAGAAGGACTAATGATATTAACATTCTGATAAAATTATACTAAATTTTATTACACCATTCAATTAATAAATAAAAATAAAAAAACAGGTTTTCCATTTTCATTGGCAACTCATAATGTTTCCTTCAAAAAACCCTTCTTAAAGTGTCACACAGTTGTTAGTTTATGTAAAAATTTTCTTCTCAGAGCAGCTGCAGGTTTGTGTGGTAGTTTAAAAAAAAAGTTTTCACTGATACTGTATCTAATTCAGTAAAGATTTGTAGAAGCACAATTGTGTGTATTTTTTTAGATATTTAAATAAATAGTCACTCCTTAAGTTCCTATTATGTGCCAAGCATTGTGCCAAGTGATGAAGTAAAAGATAATCCCTGTTCTGGAGGAACTCAGAGCCCGATGAAGGAAACAACAAGCAAACAATTCTGTACAAACAAGCTATATACTAGTTAAACTGGAGATATACAACAGAAGCAACTTCTGTTTTACTTGGTGATCTGATCATCTCCTGTGGATATAATTCCCTTCTCTGTGTTGACAATTCTCAGAACCATCCAGCCCTAACCTCTCCACTGACCTATCATATTGCACCCCCAAGTTTGCTTTTCAGACATGCCATTCAAATAAATGCCTTTTGGACATTTTGGATTGCCCATCGAGGAGACATCTTAAACTCAGCATGTCCATATCAACTCATTATCTTTCCCCCTAAAACATTCCCTCTTCCAGCCTCCTCTATTACCCCTCAGGGTCCAATCTTACCTGGTTCCCAGTCTGGTAACTTGGCTATCAATGTCTCTCACTTCCCATTTCCAATCTGTTGCCAACGTATGTCAACTTCACCTTTGAACCAGCTCTCAAATATCTTCACTAGTTTCTACTTTTGAGAATAGCTATAATTCTATATTTCACTTCATATTCTCAGCAGAGCTCCTGGAGAAAGTCATATTACCTTTGCTTCTTTGCTTTGTCTTCTTCTTTTTTTAAACCTTACCTTCTTAGAATTGATACTAAGTATTGGACACTAAAGTTGGTTCCAAGTCAGAAGAGCAGTAAGGTCTAGGCAATCAGGGTTAAGTGACTTGCTCCGGGTCACATAGCTAGGATGAGTCACAGGCCAGATTTGAAACCAGGTTCTCTTGACTCTAGGCCTGGCTCTCTTTAACTGTGCTGTCTTTGCTGCTCTTACTTCCTCTTTTTTCACCATCTTCTCAACCCTGGATTTTGACAGTATCACTTAACTTACTAACAATTTTTTAATTACCAAATCTAATGATGTTTTCTTAGTCCTCATCTTTACTGATTTTCTGCAGCATTTATTTGACCCTGTTAAGCACCCTCCTCTCCTAAATACTCTTTCCTCTTCTGGTTACTTCTCTCATCTCTCCTATTAGTTGTTTGCTTCTTCTTTGCTTCTGCCTTTTCTCTACTCACCCAGCCACCTCCTTAGTCCAAACATTCACTGGAAATGCTGGTCTGGATCACTCTAGTGGCACCCTAATTGGACTTTCTTCCTCATGTCTCTCTTCACTTCAATCCATGCTCCATTCAGTCACTAAAGTGATTTTCCTAAGTCTGACCATATTACCTCCCTGCTCAATAAACTCCAGGGGATCTCTGTTTCCTAGAGGATCAAATGTCAAACTCCTCTGTCTGGCACTTGAAGCCTTTTATAATTGGCACCTTCCTATATTTCACATTTTAAATATTAATCCTCTACATAAACTATGAGTACCAGCCATATTGACCTTCTTAGTTTTCCTCTCATAGGACTTTCTGTGTATTGGAATATTTTCTTCCTTCATCTCATCTCTACTGAGTGGAATCTCTTGTCTCCTTCAAGAAAACCACATAATGAGCAGCTGGGCGACTCTATGGAAAGAGATCCGGGTCTGGAGATGAGAATTCCTAGATTTGACTCTGACAGCCTCAGATACTTCCTAATTGTGTGACCCCCAGGTCATCTAGACTGACCCTTCTTTCTCTCTCAGAAGACAACTTTGTTTCATACTATACTATGAAAATCAAAGTTATCTTTGCAACAACAATGATAAAAATAATAACAGTTAGCATTCATGTGGTGCAAAACAATCTCATTTTATGCTCACATTCTATTTTGGGAAGAGAGTGCTATTGCTATCTTCATTTTACAGATGAGGAAACTGAAGCAGAGATTGAGACTTGCCCAAAGTCACAAATCTAGGAAGTGTTAGAAGGTGCATTTGAACTCAGGTAAGTTCTATCCACTGCATTCTTCTATGGTGAGTTCCCTCTTTTCCCCTATTGTACGTACTTTAAAACATTTTAACACCATGTCATTGTTCTCTCCTTTAGACTAATTCCTTTACTTGGGCCCTTGATTCCTTACTTTCTTCTGGTAGTTTGCCCTTTAATTACTCCCCTTTATTCCTTTAACTGTCTAACTACTGGCTCCTTCCACATTGCATCTACACATGACCAGGTTTTTACCATCTTAAACAAAACAAAACAAATAAGCACCAAATATAAACCCCAAACAAACAAAACACAGTAAAAACCCTTTTTTTGGCCCCTACATCCTCTGAAACTATTGTCCTTTATTTCTCCATTTTATAGCCATATTCCTAGAAAAGTCCATCAATTTCCTTTCTATTTCTTGTTTACTTTTTGGCCCCTTGTAGTCTGGCTTCTTGCCTCACCATTAGATGGAAATTACTCTCTCCAAAATTACCAATGAACTACTCAGTTCAAAGATTTTTTTCTCCATCTTTTTCCTTCTAGATACTGTGGTAGTATTTGATACTGTTGACCACTCCAACCTCCTCGATACACTCTTCTTAAATTTTAGTAACATTTGTCTATCACTTGATTCTCTTCTCATTTGTCTGGATGCTTTTTCTCAATGTTTTGTGCTGGATTATTATGCATGTCCCATCTACTTTGATTTGGAGGTTTCTGGATTCTATCCTGGACCATCTTCTCTTCTCTCCATACTCTTTCTCTTAGTGATCTTACCAAATCCATAGATTTAATTTTCATCTTTGTGTGGATGACTCCAGTTTACATACCCAGCTCTCAGTTCTCTCTTCTGAGCCTCAGAACTGTATCATCAACTGCTTAGTGGTCATTTCCATTTGGAGATGCAATCTCAATGTCAATGTGTCTAAACAGAATTCATTGTTTCCTATTAAAACTTGCTAACTTCCCTATTTAACTTGAGGATGCCACCATCTTTCCAGTTATGTGTTTGCAACCTCAGTTTCAATGCAATAAAAAGAGCACTAACTCCAAAGTCAGAAGACCTGGAGTGGAATCCTGCCTCAGATACTAATTAGTTGTGTGACTCTGGAAACTTAACATAATTTAACTTAACTTTCTCTGGGCTTTAGTTTCTTCATCAGTAAAATGAAAGGTTATATTATCAATAGATATTTATTAGGCACCTACCACTGAGCTTGGATGGAGATATCAAAAAGGCAAAAGATAGTCCCTCTCCTCCAGGAACTTCAATCTATTTTAAAATATTTATTTACTTAATTAATTAATTTAGGATATTTTTTCATGGTTACATGATTCATGTTCATTTCCTTCCCTCCTCCTTCCCCCTTCTTGCAGCCAACGAGCAATTCCACTGGGTTTTGCATGTATTATTGATCAAGATCTATTTCCATATTATTAATATTTGCATTAGGGTGATCATTTAGAGCCTACATTCCCAATCATATCCCCATCAAACCATATAATCAAGCAAATGTTTTTCTTCTGTGTTTCTATTCCCATAGTTCTTTCTCTGGATGTGGATAGTGTTCTTTCTCATAACTCCCTCAGAGATGTCTTGGATCATTGCATTGCTGCTAGTAGAGAAGTCCATTACATTTGATTGCACCACAGTGTATCAGCTTCTATGCACAATGTTCTCCTGGTTCTTCCAGGAGCTACAATCTCATTTGACCATCACAACAATCTTTCAAGGAAGATATTTTTATTATTTTAATTTTACAACTAAGGAAACTGAGACAAATAGAGGTTAAGTGACTTGCTTAGGATTATTAAGGCTAGATTTGAAATCAAGTCTTTGTGATTATAGACCCAGGGATCTATCAAATTTGCTTTTCAGTTGCCTTGGGGCAAGGCTCCCAAGAATTACTTAAGGTTTCTAGCAAGTAGGCACACCTTACCCTCTGGACTTAGAGTGCATAAGGATCTTATAATAAATCAAGTAGTTTAGGACTGTTTAGATATAAAAAGAAAAATATAAACATTTCTCAACTAATCCCCAGCATTTTAATAATGCAAAGTCTATTCTCAGATTAGCTTCAAGAGTAATATTTGGAGAGAATTCAGTAATATAAAAAGTAACAGTTCTTGGGGCAGCCAGGTAGCTCTGTGCATAGAGAGCCAGGTCTAGAGATGGGAGATCCTGGGTTTAGATATGGCCTAGCTGTGTGACCCTGGGCAAGTGACTTAACCTCAATTGCCCAGCCCTTACTACTCGTCTGTCTTAGAACCAACATACACCATTGATTTTAAGATGGAAGGTAAGTTTAAAAAAAGTAACAGTTCATAAACATTCAATGAATCAACAAATGCAAAAACCTGTAAATATTTCAAAAGGAACTAATTTGTAAGAGAAACACATGTTGGAAAAATAACTATACAATTATGGATTAAAACAGAGGGAAGGAAAAAAAAACCTGCCAGTTTCTCTAGGATGCCATCAACTAGGGTATTCAAAAATATAGGTCCTGGATGGGGGAGCTATTGAGAGGTCCCTGAAAATTTGATGGATCTAGTTTTATGTTGGATGAGCTCCCAGATATAAGATGTGTACTACCCTTGTAAGATGTGTATATTCAGATGGATTCTCAAAAATGTGGCTTGATGGGAAGAATAGCTAGATAACTTTGAAATATGACTTATTCTTCTCCAAGGGAGATTTTGATTCCAGCCTGGAGGAGAGCAGGAGAAAAGGATATGTCTGGCCATTTTGTTCTTCTTTGAGAGGGGTTACTAAACTAGAATTGTTCTTCCTGCCTTAATATTCCCTTTCCTGAATATGTTCTAGAGGCATGATTTTCAGATTCAAAACCAACAAAACTGCTTTATTGGTGAATATGTTTTAAAGGGGATGGGAGATAGGGGAGTGGAGATGGGATAGAAGGAATTCCAACTTTGTAGACCTGCAGGCTTGACTTCTTCCTACTAAAAGTTGGTTACCAAAAGATTGTCAAAAATTGTACCTACTAAGTAACTGTTTCATCCAAGCCCTTGAAAAACAGAATTGGAGAAATTATACAGGAAAAAAAAAACAAAAACCAACCCTTTATATACCAGAAAATACACAAGAGTGAATGAGCTCTAGATTGGAATGAGATAATCTTGCTCAATCAAGAGAGGCCCTGATCTCATACAAGGAGAAAATTCCCCCAAGGTCTTAAGGCAGGTGATCTGGAGATCTGAAGATCCAGCTTCCCCTTAAAGGTCTGTAAGTTTTCCCCCTTTTTTTTCCTTGGAGTCTGTCGATTGTGGAGTCTGGAATTGTACTCTCTCTCTCTCTCTCTGGGCAGAAATTATGAATGCCTCTTCCTTCCAAAGCTTTTACCTCATCTCCTCTCTTGAAATATCCATGTAACATCACCACCAATCCAGAATCATGCCTAAGCAATAGTGTGTAAATTACTCTAGACTTGAAAATAGGTTATATTCACCTCTGGGAACCTCTAGCTTCCTTTATGGTTCAATTTAAGTGATGCCTTCTTCCTGACCACTGTTAACTTTCCTAATTCTTCTGTTAGCTTTGTAGATATTTAGTTTTTATTTATCTGGATTGTTAAATTTATGGTTGGTCTGAATATATTTAATTGGTCACCAGGGATTTAATTGCTCTATTCCAAAAATGAATTACTAAAGTCAGAATGGGATTTATAGTAGTTTATTTTACAATAGAGGGAAGATATTAAGGAAGAGAGAGAAAGAGAAGAAAGGGGGAGAGAGAGAGAGAGAGAGAGAGAGAGAGAGAGAGAGAGAGAGAGAGAGAGAGAGAGAGAGAGAGAAAGAGAGAGAGAGAGAGAGAGAGAGAGAGAGAGAGAGAGAGAGAGAGAGAGAGAGAGAGAGAGAGAGAGAGAGAGAGAGCTCTGGCTTTCTATGAGCCAGGTAGGAATTCAAAGGCCCCAGCCAGGGGAAAGGAGTCTCAAGACAATGGACCTTTAAAGGCCAAGGAAAGGAAGTCAGCCTTTACAGTCACCACATGTCAGTTCAATCAGCAGATTCTTTATCAGCCTCAACTCCAGTAGAACTGCTTCTTATAGGAGGTTCCACTCCAAGTCTCTCTTCACTCCAGGTGTCTCTTCACTCCAAGTCTCTCTTCACTCTAAATGTGTCTGTGTGTGTCTCTGTTTCCACTTTTAAAGACCCTTTTCTCTTGTGTCACTTCCCCTAAATTTTTATGTTTACCAATCACAGCCGATGCTCCACTCCAGGACTGCCCTCTCTTTCACGTGTGGGTCATAGACCTCCCACTCAATGTATGAAATGGGTGTTCATTCCTTTTTGTGGTTAAAATCCAAAATGGGTAGATCTCCATACTCAACTTTAAGTACTATGCTTACATTTTTGGGGATTAAAGTCTAAAAATAGACAGGAGATTACAATTTAATCTTTACAATCAAGGAAGAGCTAAATACCTTCATTGTTACAATCAGGGGAGAGCCAAATCCAATCTTCACAGTATACATGTTATTTGTCCTAGTAAAATGTAAACTTCATTCAAGTAGGGAATGAATCCTTTGTGTCTTGTAAACAGTGAGCATTTAATAAATGCTTGTTGAAGTTAATTGAAGTATTAATATTTCCATTTTACAGATGAAGCAAAGGAGAAGTGTAAGAGGTGAAACAACTTGCTCTAATTAGATAATGGCCCAGATTATTTGACTCTGAACCCAGCTATCTTTCCTCTTTATCATGCCATCTCTCTGGAAGAATGAATAAAAACAATTTTAAGTTGGCTAGTAGGTAGTTAAAGAGAATAGAGTATGCAGATATCAGAACTTTTGGAATACCTTTACAAAGGGGACTGGAGATAGAAGAGACCCCCAGATAATTTTTTAGCTTCTCTAGGTCGATGTTTTCCAACCTGCAGGCCAATGCGTGCTCAATTTTTACTGGCCTGCAAAACTTCTAACAGCTGAAGGTTCTTCTTATTTAAAAACAAACAAACCCTTACCTTCTATTTCAGAATCAATTCTAAGACAGGAGATTGGCAAGGGCTAGGCAATCTGTGTTAAGTGACTTGAGAAGGTCACATAGCTAAGAAGTGTCTAAGATCCAGGTCTTCCTGACTCTAGGCCTGGCTGTCTATCCACTGTGCTACTTAGCTGCTCCTAAGAAGGTCCTTATTTCAAGCTCAAAGAGTTAAAAACCTGTGTTTACCTTTAGACCTGGAAATATCACTATTAGGTTTATTTCCTAAGGTGATTTGGGAAAAAGGAAAAGAACCTATATGATTTAAAATCCTTATAGCAGCTCTCTCTGTGGTGGTAAAGAACTGGAAATTGAAGGAATGCCTATCAATTGGGGAATGGCTAAACAAGTTGTGGCATGTGATTGTGATGGAATATTACTCTGCTGCAAGAACTGATGACCAGGTTAATTCTGGAAAAACATGAAAAGGCCTATATGAAACTATGAAGAGGGAAATAAGTAGAACCAAGAGAACATTATATACAACAATCTAAAAATTGTTTGAAGAATGACTTGTGTATGTCTACCTCCAGAGAAAGAACTGATCAATTGAAATAATTGACATAGTTTTTTATATACAGATATCTTTTTTTGTTGAATGATACCTTCTTTAATGGTGGGGAAAGGAAGGGAGGAAATTATCTGGGTATTTTAATGTAACAAACAAACAAATAAATACATTTATTTAAAAAAATCCTATATTAAAAGCAAATACCTGACTCCCTTTTTTACCCTAATACTCCTGATTCTTTTGTCTCTGCCTTAATCACTGTGTTGAGGCTGTGGAGGGCAAAGGGTTCTGTGGTTATTGTTCAGTCATTTTCAGTTTGGGGTTTTCTTGGCAAAGTACTGGAGTGGTTTGCCATTTCTTTCTCTAGTTCTTTTTATAAACGAGGAAACTAAGGCTAATAGGATTAAGTGACTTGTCTAGGATCACACAGTCAGTAAGTGTCTGTGATTGGATTTGAACTCAGGAAAACAAGTCTCCCTGACTCCAGACCCAGCATTTTATTCATTGTGCTACCTAGCTGCCCATGGTAATTAAATATTTTATTGGTCCTCAATAGAGTCTGGTTTGGGAAACACAGCTAAGACTCTGTTCCTGGCATAATTCCTTCCTCCTCTGTTAACTAACAAGCTCTGATTCAGAGGAAAGGTCTGTTTGTTCTTTGCTGAAATCTTTCTCCTCCCTCTGTTGCCCTTAGGTGCTTGCTCTCCAGGCCTTCTTTTGCATTCATTTCCTATGCTTGAATTAGCAATGAAAAGGAAGAAAATGAGAAATCAGGCTTACTCCTGCATTCATTCACATCCCTATATTACCTTTGCCTACAGGCCCCCACTTCATTAAAAGCATTAAAAATTAGAGAAGACAGTGGAGGAAAGAGAAGATATAAAATGAAAAAGGCATAATAATTTTTAGTCCTGGTTATCTTAGTGACCTAAGCGGCTTTCATCACTGAGTGTTTGAGTGTTCATGTGGTCTCACAGGTAATTTGGAAGCATTATTTAACAGGGAAGGGGCCCATCTTGGGCAATTTACTTAATCTCACTCTGCCTTAACCTTCCTGACCTACTTTACAAGAATGTTCTGAAGAATGACTAATAATAGACACTATAAACATATTTTGGGATCAAAGCATTCTCTATAAAGAGACATAAGCAAATACTAAACATTAATCTGGAGGACAATAGTTAGCTGAGCAAGACTAGTATGCAGAATCATGTGTTAGGAATGATGGAATATGCCACAAGCAGAATTCCTTGGGGAAACATGGTGAGACTCTTCATGATCATGGCCTTGGGCAAATCAGTCCCTTGGCTTTTTTTCACTCATAAAATGATGGGTTGGCTCAATGATCTTTAAAGTCTCCTCTGGTTCTGACATTCTGTAGAGTCTATTCTCTAGTACTCTAGGACTAGACATACTAAGATGAGCAAATATTGGACTGACTTTTGTTAAATTTATGGTTGGACTGAATATTTAATTGGTCACCAGGGATTTAATTTCTAAATCCCAAAAATGAATTACTAAAGTAAAATGGAATTTATGGTAGTTTATTTTTACAAAAGAGGGAAGATATTAAGGAAGAGAGAAAAGGGAAAAGAGAGAAAGAGAGAGAGTTAGAGAAAGATAGATAGATAGATAGATAGATAGATAGAGAGAGAGAGAGAGTGAGCTCCGGCTTCCTATGAGTTAGGTAGAAATTCTAAGGTCCCAGCCAGGGGAAAGGAGTCTCAAGACAATGGGCCTTTCCTAGAGGCTCACACCTCCAGAAAGGGCAAGGAAGGAAGTCAGCCTTTTTACTCACCACATTGTCAGTTCAAGCAGCAGATTCTTTTATCAGCCTCAACTCCAGCAGACTTCACTCCAAGTGATTCCCTTCAAGTCTCTCTTCTCTCCAAGTCTGAGTGTTTGTCCTCTGTGTGTCTCTGTTTCCACTTTTAAAGACCTTTTTCTTTTGTGTCACTTCCCCTAAATTTTTATGTTTACCAATCACAACTGACCCTCTACTCCACGGCTGCCCACTCTTTCACACATGGGTCACAGACCTCCCACTCAGTGTATGAAATGGGTGTTCATTCCTTTTTGTGGTTAAAATCCAAAATGGGTAGATCTCCATACTCAACTTTAAGTACTGTGCTTTACAATTTGGGGATTAAAATCTAAAAATAGACAGGGGATTACAATTTAATCTTCACAATCAAGGAAGAGCTAAGTACCTTCATTGTTATAATCAGGGGAGAGCCATATCTAATCTTCACACTTAACTATTTCCATGGAAAGTGGTTTGAGTGATAGTGGTAGGAATTGTCCCGTTGGAGTAAATTTGGAGTGAGTATACTGCCATTAAAATATCCCTTTGTTTGTATAATAATTTCCCCTGTTTGTTAGAACCTATGATCTCATCAATATAGGGACCTTCCAGTACATAAATCTCTAGTTTAAGCAGATTGACAACTCATTCATAACTTGCAGTTTTAGAAGGTTTCCTGGGAGCACTGATAAGATCACTTACTTGCTCATGAGCACTCAGTTATGTTTCAGGGAAAGGGACCTAAGTTTCCTCATATGTGAAATGAGGGGATTGGACTAGATAGCCTCTGAGATCCTTTCCAGCTCTTTATCTATGATCCTAGGTCTTGAACCTAGGTTTTCCATCTTCCAAGGTCAACTTCTAAGCCAGTGGTTCTCAACCTCTCAATTTGTAGCAATGAGAATACATAATGCATATCAGGTATTTACATTCCAAATCATAACTGTAGCAAAATTACAGTTTTGAAGTAGCCACCAAAATAATTTTTTTGGTTTGGGGTCACTGCAACATGAGGAACTGTATTGCAGGGTCACGGCATTAGAAAGGTTGAGAATCACTGCTCTAAGCACTCTATCATGCTATTTCTTGAAAACAATGATAATAATTCATATGACAGAGATGTGTTGGTGAATATTTAACAAATATCTCTTGGTTGGTGGGATATACTTTTAAGTTATTCTTATTCTTATTAACATTCTTATTAATATTATTAACATTTTCTCAAGTTAATATTTCTTAAAACAGTAAATCAAACTCATTTGTAGTATTGGTAGATATAGGAAGTTAAATGCTCACACTGCATATTTAATAATTGTCTCTCACAAGTCAGTTTGGGGGGTAGCTAGGTGAATAAGTGAGTTGAGAGCCAGGCTCAGAGATGGGAAGTCCTGGATTCAAATCCAGACTCAGACACTTTCTAGATGTGAGACCCTGGGCAAGTCACTTAACTTCAATTGCCTAGTTCTTACTACTCTTCTGCCTTGGAACCAATACACAGTATTGATTCTAAGATGGAAGGTAAGGGTTTTTTAAAAAACCACAAAGTGGAGGGGATAGAAGGAGAGAGGGTAAAAACTCTACTCCTTTCTTCCTAGCAGAAGGAAGTTGAGAGTAAGAACTTTAGGAAACTCTTTGCAGAGGTTGACCCCTTGCTATTATTTTATTATTAGACTTGGCTGTTTCCATGGAAAGTGACATGGGTGGTAGCGGTAGGAGTTGTCCAGTTGGAGTAAACTTGGAGAGAATAGACAGTCATTAAAATATGCTATGTTTGTATAATAATTTTTATTATACACAAGTGTTTTAACCTTGCTTCCTTTCTGATCCTGGTATGAACTTTATTTCTATGGATGACTTTCTACCCCTGGACTCTCATCTCAACACTGCATTCCTGATTATCAACTTTGTCTGCTTGTATTTTGCTTTTGGTAGTCTGTTGTGTATGAATGTCCAAGCCATGACCTTTTTCATTTTATCAGATGAAATTTTCAGTCTGTCACATAAAACATTTATAATATATTCTATCCTGGATATCTCCTGTTGCTGTTTGCACCCCTCCTGTGCACCTATTATATATAATTTTGTATTCTAGTTTATTGCATATATAACATCTGTTTATTAAATGTATACTATACATCACATGTATCGTTTTGTATAATATTTACTTGCATATGTGATACCCCTGCTTATTAGATTGTGAGATCCATGAAGGGAAAAACTTTGCATTTAATCTTCAAAAGCTCTGGCCTGACTTAGAATAGTGCTATAGAGATAGAAGATGCTTAGTAACTGTTTATTGACTTTGATATTGACTTGTCTTTTGAATTCTTAATACCTGAAAAAATACTGAAACACATCCAAAAGTCAATCTGCCTGCAATCACAGGTAAAAGAGACATCACAGACAGATAAAAGAGAGCCTGCAAGTAGATTATAGGTAAAAATTAACATAGTTTTCTGGCCCTTCCTTACTCTAAATTTTTATTGTAATTATTGTCAGTATAATTCATTTACCAATTAGTTATAGCTGCTTGATGACATTTCTATTGTGAGAGAAGTCTGGGAAGATGGGTTGGAGCCAGAATATGTAGAACTTTAGGAGTTTTTTTTTTTTATCTTCTGAGTGACAAGGAGCCAAATGAAAGGTTCAGAAAAGAAGTGACAAGATCAGTTGGGTACATATAGAAAAGTAATCTGGCAATCATGAAAAGGATGTTATGAAGTGGGGAGAAAGACTGGAACCAGGGACATTGGTTAGTAGGTAGATTGGAGAGATAACGGGGGAGGCAAAATACAATGATCTTGTTAATTGGATATTGTTAGGAGTAAAATTTATGGTTGGACTGGATAAATTTTTGGTTAGTCACCAGGGATTTAAATTCTAAATCCCAATGAAAATACTCAACTCAGAATGGAATTTATGATGGTTTATTTACAATAGAGGGAAGAAATTAAGGGAATGAGAGAGGGAAAGAGAGAGACATGACTGTTCTGTCCTGATTTGAACCAGGCAGGAGTTCAGAGACCTCAGTCAAGGTGGGGAGGCAGGGCAGAGGATTGAACATGGTTTCCAGTCACAAGACCTTCTCTAAGATGTGGGGTCTCTCCAGAGGCTAGTGACTCCAGAAAGCCAAAGGAAAGGGAGTCCCAAGAGATGAGCCTCTCCAGAGGATAGTGCCTCCAGAAAAGCCAAGGAAAGGGGGAGTATCACTCTCCATGTGGTCATCTCAGGGAAGCTGTCTGTGGTCCCATGCTTGAGCTTCAAGTCAAGTTTCACCACCAAAGACCCTCTCACAGGAAGTGATGCAAAATATAAAGGCAGTTCTTTACATCACTTCCTGTGTCTCACATGTACCAATGGTGGCTTAAACTTGGCTTTGGACAGCCCAGGGGGTCAGTCAGTTGTTTCTGATTTGTCACTCGCTAGCATATAGGCCATCCTCCTCACAGTTAATCCTTAAGTGGGGGTGTATACATTCCTAGTTGCTAAAATTCTAAAGACTAAGCAGGGTGGAGTAATTCTAAAATTCACAATATAGAAAATAAAGAAAAAAACTTGAAATATTATTTAAACCTTTTATTATTATTTAACTTCTGATTGTTGATCTTACCTTTCCATTTAGATTTATAATTTTTGAGGACAGAGAAATTTTTTATACATTTTAGTTTCCCTTTCTCAATTCCCTTGTATCCTTCTGAATAAGGATGGAACACAGTACTTGCTCCTACTACTATTGGTTCCTTGGAAATTTATTGAATAGAATGTGATTGGGACTTCTTATGCCCAATCTAGTGCTACTTTGCAATGGGAATGGGCTCAGAACCCCTACTAGCCACAGTTGTAGCTACATGACCTCTTACAATATCACAGACACTCTCAATCATATCAAGACCTTGAATTTCGGCTAGGAGATACATTTTAGCCTTAATTTGAACTGAATCTCTGAATCTCTTCCACGTATATTCTCTCTTTCTCTCTTAAAGTCAGTCTCTGTGTCTGCCTGTGTCTCTCTCTCTGTGTCTCCCTTTGTCTTTGTCTCCCTCTATATCCTTACACTCCACATTGATACACAATTGCTAGGGTGCTGAAGCTCCTGACACTGCCTCACACATGCCACATTGATTCTCATTCATGCTCCCATCCTCTCATTGTCACACTACTATTCTTCATTGATTCTATTGTTCTACTGACTAACTCAGTACAGTTTCAGCCCTCACTGAACCCAATGGCTGGCATCCAGCATCCAGATTCTACCATACCAACATCTTTAAACAAGCCTTTATTTACATGCCTCTTGAGAAAACCAGCAATAAGAATAAATACTAGAACTGCCCATAAATGGCATAATGGGCATAAATGGCAGCTGTGGACAAATATATACCTGCATTGATTTGTGTGCAGAGTGATGTCCTCTTTTCAGGTAACCCCAAACTCATGCCAAATATGAGTCTCCTTCCTTATTTTCCCTCTTTTCCATTCCTATCTGTTGACCTTAAAAGATCTAGCTCAAATGTCATAGTCTTCCCTGATTGTCTTAGTTGAAAGTAAGTAATACCTTCTTTGAATTTCTCATAGTACTTTATTTGTAATAAAAAAAGGCCCTCATGTTCTAACTTAGAACCAATACTGAGTATTAGTTCCAAGGAAGAAGAGCAGTAAGGGCTAGGCAATTGGAGTTAAGTGACTTGCCCAGTGTCATACAAGTAGAAAGTACTTGAGGCTAAATTTGAATCCAGGACCTCTCATTTCCGGGCCTGGCTCTCTACTGAGCTACCTTGATGCCCTCTCAATACATTTTTGATGATACACTTTATCTCATAACTATGTACACTTACTCTCTATACTAGAATAGAAGTTCCTCTCAGGGCTCCAGTTTTTCTGACTTTTTCAGCTAGCAGGCATGATTAAAAAGACAACAAAGCTACAACCACTTGTTCTTTTTAGTTTAACTTTTTCATTGTGTTTCTTAGAGACTTTATATTGAGAAAGAGAGCTGCCAGATAAATCTCTTTATTAATTGGGTGCCCTACTTAATGTGCGGAGGGGAAATGCATAACCTGTTTTGTCATGTATCTCTTGGAGTTGTCTGGATTCTTGAATTGCTGAGTATAGCTGTTATTCACAGTTGATCAATAATCATATTTTATTACTGTTACTGTGTACAGTGTCCTCTGGTTCTGCTTACTTCACTTTGCATCACTTCATCTAAGTTTTCCCAAGTGTTTCTGTGATTATCTTGTTTGTCATTTCGTATGGCACAATAGTATTCCATTATAATCAGTTTGAGGTCAATTACTTCCCCTGATTTTTAAACTTTGGCTGAAGCAGAGTAGGTTCTGTTCCAGACCTTTACTTGTACACTATGTGTGTGTATGTGTGTGTGTCTCCCTGTTTAAATGTGTTTCTTGTAGACAGCATATTGTGGGATTCTGGCTTTTAATTCACTCTGCTCTCTTCAATTTTATGGATGAGTTTATCCCATTCATATTCATGATTATGACTACTAACTTTATTTCCCTCAATCTTATTTTCCCCCTATTTAGCCTTCTTTTCTTCTCCCTTTAGCCTTTCCCTGATCACAAATATTTTTGTTTCTGACTATTGGCTCCCTGAGTTCACCCTCCCTTTTGCCCATCTCCCTGTTTTTTTATTTTCCCTCCCTTCTTGCTTCCCTATATGGTAAGATGGACTTCTATAGCTAACTGCATGAGGATGTTATTCTTGCTTTGAGCCAATTCTGATAAGAGTAAGATTCAAGCATTGCCCACCCTTCATCTTCCCCTCCATTGTACTGATTCTTACTTGCCTCTTAATGAGCTAATTTATCCCCAATTTTCTCTCCTTACCTCTTTTCCCAGTGTATTTCTCTTTCTTAACTCAATTTTGTTTTGCTTTGTTTTATTCTTAATATTAATTAATGTTATTAATAATTAATGAATATTTTTAATATCATCCTATCATATTCAATTTACTCCTTGCTCTCCATCTATGTATCCTCTATTCATGGCCCTACTAGTGATAAAGTTCTTAAGTATCCTAAGTAATTTAGATACCTTAGGTACTTCAAATATCCTGGAAATCTTAAGTATCTTAGTTATTACCTTACATAGTAATCCAATGTTTAACTCTATTATTTCCCTTGATTACTTGGGTATCTTTTATAGATATCTTAAGTATTTTAGTTATCACCTTTATAAGGATGATATTGGAAAATAAGTATTGTTTTATTAGTTTAGAGATAAGAAGTAGAATGACTGGCTTGAGAAAGAATTGGAGTTTGAAGCAGAGCTGAGAGAGTGTGTTAATTTCAAATGTTAACAGTTATAACCATTTTTCTGTGTCAGTTACTCTTTCTGGCAGTTGGCAGAGACACATACTCAGAGACTCTCTCTCCGGGCTGGAGGAGGTAACATCATTGCCTCTCTCTCTGTCTGAGGGAAAGACCTAAAGAAACTTAGTGTTTTCTTTTTCCAACTTTGGAAACACTACTGACTATCAATTTCTGCCTTCATAAATTGGTTTATAACTGAAAATACCAAATAAAGAAAGTCTTAACAGACTCAAGAGTCCTAATGTGATTCTTATTGAGACTCAACCAGCTAGCCTTTGTTATTTTATAACTGTAAGTTGAACTTAAGAATTATTATTTTTTCTTTTAAACATTATTTTATTTGGTCATTTTCAAACATTATTCGTTAGAAACAAAGATCATTTTCTTTTTCTCCCCCCCACCCCCACCCCTTCCATTGGCGATGTGTGATTCCTCTGGGTATCACATGTGTCCTCGATCTGAACTCATTTCCATGTTATTGGTTTTTGCATTAGGGTGTTCATTTAGAGTCTTTCCTTAATCATATCTCCTCCACCCCTGTAGTCAAGCTATTGCCTTTCCTCTGTGTTTCTACTCCCACTGTTTGTCCTTTGCTTGTGGGTAGTATTTTTTTCTCCTTGATCCCTGCAGGTTTGAACTTAAGAATTATAAGGATAATAGTGGTAGTTTTATTTAGAATAGTATAAATTTGGGTTAGTCAGGTCAGGGAGGATAAGTATAGCCTGCGAAACACAGGAGAAGAGGTTCCTTGCGGATCCAGGGAGGTGATTTGGGTGGATTTAGAATCCCTTAGAATTAGACATCCTTTTTATCCTTATATGTTTCAATAAATATTTTATTTTTATAATAAGAGTCTCTTTAGCATCTTTGCGCCTGGCCCTGAAGGGAAATTCACACTTGAGCTTCACTTTACTTTATCACTGAAGATACTTTTGATTATATCTATCAATAGAGTCTGAACAGTTTGAACCTGTATTGGCCTAGTTTTCCATCTCTTTTTATAATTTGCCAAATATTATTTTTATGCCTTATGTAATAATGCATTTTCCTTTGATTACCTTAAGTGCCTTAAGTATCTTAAGTACTCTTGTATCATAGATATCCTTTTTTAAAAAAACCTTTACCTTCCATCTTAGAATCAATACCATGTATTGGTTCTAAGGCAGAAGAGTGGTAAGGGCTAGGCAATTGGGGGTTAAGTGACACACACTTAAGGGTCACACAGTAAGTAAGAGTCACACAGCTGGAAATTGTCTGAGGCCAGATTTGAACCCAGGACCTCCCTCTCTAAGTCTGGATCTCAATCCACTAAGCCCCCCAGCTGCCCCCCCCCCCAGATATCTTAAATAACCTACTAATACTTCCCCATGTAGGAATGTGATCAGTTTTACCCCATTGTATCCTTTGAGTATTTTTTTCTTTTCTTTTTGCCTTTTTATGCTTCTCTTGCTTGCAGAATCTGACCATCAAATTTTCCTTTCAGCTCTGACCATTTCATCAGGAATGCCTGCAAGTCCTCTATTTTATTAAATGTGAATTTCTCCCCCTGAAATATGTGTTGTATCAGTGTGTGCATGGTTTTAATGTGATGGAAAAACCCCACTAAACTGGTAGATAGGAGACCTGAATTCTAGGCTAGTCTTAACCCTGCCACTACTAATAATTTACTAACTTGCTGTAACATCTTGGGCAAATCCCTTCACTTTTTTGAACTTCGGTTTCCTCTAAACATTTATGACTCTAAAACTCTGAGGTTAGAACATGAGTGATTGATTACCCCTTATTTTCTCCCTTCTTCAAAGTCTTATTACATTTAAAAGATGGACCACATAATTAACTCTCAAATTGTTTCCCCTGTGTTAGTCTTGTCTCCCTCTCCCCACCCCCATCAATTTTGTAAACCTGTCCTATGTTTTTCCTGTATTCTTAACATCATTTCATTTCTAAAGCTCTAGTATGACATCCCAAACTGCCTATAAGACATTTCAAACTGGATGTCTCAGATACATCACAAACTTTACATGTCCCAAACACAAGTCATCATCGTCTCCTTTCTCTCTCCTCACCTCAAGCTGACCCTTCTATTGAACTTTCCTGCATTTGTTAAGGGCTTTCTAATTTTCAAGTTTATAAGGTCTGCTACCTTGGCATTATCCTCAATTCTATCTCTCTCACCATGCATATCAAATCATTGGCTAAATCTTGCCATTTTTAACCCGTACAATGTACCTCTTGTGTGGACTGCCTTCTTACTACTCACAGTGACTATCTTGCTTCAGGATATCATCTCTTATTTGGACTGTTGTAATAGCAACCCAACTGGTCTACCCACTTTAATCCTCTCCCCACTCCAATCCATCCATACATCTGTCCAAGTCATTTTCTTAGAGGACATAGCAGTGCCTTGCTCAATAAACCCTAGGTTCTCTATTGCCTTTAGGATGAAAGATAACTAACTGCATTGTTTGGTTTTTAAAGCCCTTAGTAACCTGGATCCAGTATGCCTTTTAGCCCCATTATTCAGCCTCTTTCCACACTCTGGTTTAGCCAAAGTAGCTTTCTTATTGCCCTTCATATACAACACTTCATCTCCTATATTTTATGTCTTTGCCCAGATGGTCTCTTATTCTTTGAATGCTCTCCCTTCCTCCTTTAGCTTATAGAACCCATTGTTTTCTTTAAGACTTTGCTTAGGCATCACTCTCTTCATAAATCCTTTCCTGATTTCCTTAATAGATAGTCCCTTCCTTCCCTCCCCCCCTAACCATTTGTATTTATTTTGTATAGTTTCTATATATACATGCACATACTTTCTAGCCAGTCAAATCTCTGGGACCTTCTTATTACCTTTCAAGAGAAAAATCCTAGATTAACCCATGGTTGAAGGTGGGGCAGGAACCCTGGTTAATAGTGATCATATTACATCCCACTCCTTGGTAGCAAGATCATAAAGATCTTCCAGGATAGAACATATTGCTTACAAGCTGAATGTGACCCTGAAACATTCCAGAGTGTGGCCTGAACCTCATTAATATGCAACTGGAAAATATCTAACAAAATATACAGAAAATATCATGAAATAAAGATGTTATATATAATTTTCTAAGTGGTCCACAAGGATCCTTATGTATGGTTTAGTGATTCCTGTTTTTTAATTTGAGTTTGACACTGTTGTTCTGGGGGACTTTCTAGCATTTAGATAGCTTTATGGCTTTTTCTGGATAATGCCATCCTTGCAGATGAAAAATCCTGGCATAGTCAGTACTATGAGGGGAAAGTTGGTAGTGTAAGAGAGGAAAGCAGATTCATCATGCTGGAAGACCAACTTGAGTGGGGGAAGGGCAGGAAGGATGGAGCATTCTGGTGAAAGAACTGAGGAGCTGAGAGAATCCAAGCAGTTAACTCACTTCTCTTTGGGGAGCCCTCCAGAGAGGTTGGTCTGAGAAAACCTCTGAATCTTGATCATCCTTCTGTGAAGCCAGGCCCCCTGAATCCAGTGGAAAATAAGAGTGGATAGGACTTTGATATAAAGCTATCCATCTCAGAAAGATCTCCTCTCTCCTCCTAAATGAGTCCTTGAACTTCATATTATAATTAGGACAGTTAGAAGTCAGAAAGACTATCACAACTGACCCCGGAGGGTTAGGCAAACAAAGCCTGACCCTGCAGGATTTGGAGAGAAGGGGTTCAATTGTTAATCTTTAGGGACTTCCCATTTCCCACTTTCCCATTACCTTATCCCACAATCCCATTACAGTGGCACTCCAGATTACAAAAGAATCCATTACCAACAGTCACTCCTGCAGTTGAAGTGTCTGGGTAGGACAGCCATCTTGGGTGTACAAAATTCTAAACAACTATATACAGAGATCTAAGCAGACATCTTGGTCCCTGTAAATAAGAAAGACTAATACAAATAACTGAGTGAGGGAAAATACAAAGAAAGGAGGCAACATGTTCCAGAAAATTTTATGGACTTTACTGGTGGAGCCATTTTGGCACACTGGTATTGGTCTATATTTGGCACCATCACTAACATGTTTAATGATATAATAGGGACCACAGTAAACATCACCAGATATTGGGATTACATAACCATGGAAATATCTACAATGTGGCCAACCCTCCCAGCTCTTTATGGTACCATTGTGGTGCTTTGGCAATTATACAGCACCATCAAGAAGGGAATGAAAGTAATAATGGGCAGAGATATCATCAACAACAACATAGATAACAGACAAGATCAATTGTTTTCCCAAATGGCAACAATTACTGAGATGTGCCAGGAATTCACATTGAAAAAGAATGAGAAACCGGGGAAGGGAAAGGAGCTAGTGACTGGGAATGATACTAAGGATACTGAAAATGACAAAGACAATGGCAAGGTCACTTAAATACCTACAACAACAGCTTTAACAGTCGGGGTGTGCACCGAAAAAGTGATGGTAGACAAACAGACAAACACTGAGCCCTTGCCAGCTAAGGAAGTCCCAGGGGCACAAAAGATCATGCCTCTCAGGGATTATGCCAAGGTTACCCCAGACTCAGGCATTTTACATATGAAAATTCATAAGTCTTTCAGTATCCAGGATTTAGATTCCCTGAAACAGAGAATTCTAAAATTTTGCTCTGAATCATTCAAATGTTTGAGGAAGTTGAAAAGAGCATTTAAGTTATATGAACCCAGTTTCCAAGATGTAGAAATCCGGCTTTCAGAATTATTTAGCCCCAGGAACAAGCACAGTTTATTAAGAGAATGAGGGAAGACGATAACCTAATGAGCTGGCTGGAATTTAAGAGGATTTTGATTTTTGTGGACCCCTGAACATGACATATTTAAGAAAGGTGCTTGAGGACATATTAGAATGAATCAAAAGTTTTTGCAATAGACTGAACGCTTGGGAACAATTCAATAGACTGAGGCAGGAGCATTGACAGATTGATGGAAAACGCTGAGGCTATATTGGGATACACACAGGATGGCCAGGAAGCCATCCTCCATGTTAAGAGGCATTTTTTAAAAGGATGTGTCCAAAATCTCAAGCACTTCTTTAAACACTTTTGTCTGAATTATGAAACATTAACTATCCAGCAACTGAGAGACTCTGAGACATTTTTGCATGAGACCCATACAGAGCTGCAGAAAGAAAATGAGGAATTAAGGCAGAAACTAGAAGAAACAAAAAGAATCCCGCAGGCAGAAAGAAATAGAGGAAGTCAAAAATCTCCATTACAGGTAGGGATGGGAGCAAGGGAAGCTAAAAAAATGAGGACTCCCCCCCCCCCCAAGAATCATACAACAACATCTTTAATGTCTGCTTGAAGGTGTGACCAAAAAAAGTGGAAGAAAATGGAGACTGGAATTCTGGACTTTTTCTTCACTCTCAACAGGCTGGTCTATGTGGTGACATATTCAATCTTTAGAGTTCACAGTGGTTCTCTTGAGATAAGGTGGTAATAGTGAGTAGGAGCAGTTCTAGGAACAACTGGGCTATAGAACAGTCTCTGGAATCGTTACCAATTTATTACACATAAAGGTCATCTATAATTAAGTGTCCATGAGGTCTTTCATGCAATCTGTCCTAGGATCTAAGTTGTATCCCTTGTATTACTCAATATTCTCTGACTCACTTGCTACACCATCCTTTTCTCTGGCAATGTCATCAGAGATACTAAATATTTATATTTTTAGAGGTTTATTTAAAAGGGCTGCCCCATTGTTCTTAACTCTTATCTTCCATCTTAGAATCAATACTTTGTATTGATTCCAAGACAGAAGAATGATAAGGGGTAAGTCATGGGGGTTCCTAGTTAATTTTTTCATAGTTCTTTTCAGAAAGACATTTATCAGAATTGAAGTAAAAGTTATTTATTAGAAACATTTGGCAAATAAAACAACAGATTATATTGTCTTGTCTCTGGATAGACAGGTGTAGGGAGGAGAATAGGGGAAAGAGTTGGCCTTTTCTTATTGTTTTAAGATTACCCTCAGCTTGAGTATAAGACTATACTCTATAAAGATGCCTGTGTAGCCAGTGACTCTTCTTGATGGGAGCCACAATGCCATCTTATCCCAATTATGTATGATGCCAGAAATAATGAGCAGATCTGACTCAGATTCATAGCTTGTTAGTTCAGGTTAATTTTTTGTAATGAAATAAGACATTGGTAGGTCATTTAACAGTTAGCAACAGGAGGCTTATGTAGCCATAGTGTAGAAGGGATATTCAACAAAGGTACTCCAACATTTAGCTTGAGTAAACCTGGTCTCCTTCACCTCCAAATAGAGACTTGGTTGTCTGGCATGGCAGCATATGGTGACTCACTGGTCCTGAGACAACTTCTAAGTCTGAGGACCTAGTTACTTCTCATAGTCTCTTTTCAGAGAGGACTTGAAATCTCAGTCCTCTTTTCATTTGCCACCAGCTAGCTTGTTTGGTTTAAGCTCATCACTGGGAAATTTATTTTCATGGAGATTGCTTCATTTTGGTATTCATACCTCATAGATATCCTGACCTGCTTGTGCCCTTTAGACTGGAGAGCTTTAGGGCAAAGCAAAGAACTCCTCCTTTAGCCTTTTTTTTTTTTTAATAGAGGACTTAAAATCGTAGCCATCTCTTCATTTGCCATGAGCTGCTCTGCTTGATTTTGACTCTACCATCTTCATCATACCCCCAGTACCTTCTGGTGGGTCTCTCTTTTCAGTTTCTTTTTGAATAATTACTTTCCCCCATTAGATTATAAGGTCCTTGATCTCAGAGACTCTTTCTTTTTCTTATTTGTTTCCCCAGTGCTTAACACAGTCCCTGGTACATAGTAAGTGCTTAATAAATGTTTGTGTATTATATCATATAGGAGGAACTTTTTATGTATTTAGGTGGACAAAAGGCCATGTCAATGTGGCTAGAAGTTAACAGGAAGCTATGTCAAGAGACATATAACATGTACTTTAGCCTCTTGGGCTACTCAAGTCCTAGGGATAGCTTTGTCAACTTCTAGGAGAAAAACTAATTTAAACCTTGTGAGAGGGAGGGGAGAAACTCTGGTAGATATTGATCAGATTACAACAGGGATGAGTGTCTTTTTTTCTTATCTTTTTCTGTTTTCTTGGAAACCATTCCTTTTGATTTTCTTCAACTTCATACTTCACATAGTTTCTTAGGCCTGGTGGGAAGTCTCTCAGGTTCTCCAATTTTCTGGAACCATCTCTGAGGTGCACCAAAAAGAAAAAAATATCTAATATCTGCTTCCTTTTTTTAGATTCAACATACCTTGTCTTTTTGGATCTTTCCTTTCCCTTTTTGTGATTTTTACTAATAATATCCAGCACCACACATTATTTCTTTTTAATTAAAAAAATTTAAAACATTTATCTTTTATTTTTAAAAAATGTATTTTTATTAAAGTCATTCAAAACACTTCCATGTTGGTCATTGTTGTAAGAGTACATAATTTCTTACATAACCAAAACCCCCAAAGAAAACCATAAAAACGCTGAAAGATGACTCCAATAGTCCTTTCTCTGGAAGTGGATAAGTCTTTCATAAGTCTTTCAAGATAGTTCCAGGTCATTGCATTGCTGAGAGTAGCTAAGTTTTCACAGATAATCATTGAACAATATTGCTGTTACTGTGTAGAATGTTCTCCCAGTTCTGTTTATTTCACTCTGCATCAGTTCCTGCAGAACTTTCATACATTACTTCTTAGTGCACACTGTTAACCAAGATAAACTTTTGTTAAATGTTTGGTTATCCACAAAGAACACAGGATCCTTGAAGATTTAATTCTCAGTAAAGGCAGTCTGTGAGACTCCTAATTCCTTTTGTGAATGTTTTGCAAGTTAAGAGATATTTTGACTTGGGAAGAAGGGGGTCTGTGGATATTTTTAGGAAGGGCTTGGGTGAGAGCTTCAAAGACAACCATGGAGCACCTTGCTTCAGGCAATTTGGCAGATTTAATGGAAATGCTCATGAAATTGAATGACAGATGAAAGCACTAGAAGAGGGGGTGAACAGAAAACAAAAAAGATTGGGATTGGGGAAGCAAGGGAGAATATTACTAGATAGTCAGCCCAATCTTAAAGTAATGAAACTAGGGAACTACTGTTAAGGTAAAATTTTCATTTAGTTGTGTGCCCCTGGGCAAATCATTTGAGCCCCATTGCCTAGCCCTTACCTCTATTCTGCCTTAGAACCAATACATTGGCAGAAAGTAAGGTGGAGACTTTTTTTTTTTTAAATAAAGGTAAGTTTCTCAGGCTTGGTCTGTGCTTTTAATGTGGAACCCCAGATCACCTGGCCCACTAATGTCAGTGGTTCACTTTTTTCATTGCATACTTCAAATCCCAAAGACAAAATTTATACTTAAGCAGACAATTAAAATACTAGTTTATAAAAAAAAAATCACCAGCATGAGCTGTCAAATTTTGCCCTGGTCCATATCCACTCTGCTATTGTGGCCAAACTGGTGATTTTTGGTCATATAGATCATGGCCTCATGATCACTTAAATACATAAAAAGTTCCACCCTGGGGGGGAAGCTAGGTGACTTTGTGGGATGACCTAGGCCCAGGGATGGGAAGTCCTAGGTTAAAATCTGATCTTATATGGCTTCCTAGCTCTGTGACCCTGGGCAAGTCACTTAACCCCATTTGCCTAGTCCTTATCCCTCTTCTGCCCTAGAACCAATTGATTCTAAGATGGAAGGTAAGGGTTTTAAAAAATGTTCCATCTAAGATACAGTAAATAAGCATTTTTCAAGCACCTGTTATGTGTCAGGCAATATAGTATGCACTGGGGATTCAAAGAAGAAAAAGAAAGATAGACTCCCTGAACTCAAGGAATTTACAATCTAAGGGGAGAAAGCAATATGCAAAAGGAAGCTGGTGGGCCAGAGGAGTTGGAATAAGAAAGCAGAGTCTGCTAAAAGGTAGGAGAGAAAGAGGAGAAAACCAGAGATCAAAGTTTTCTAGGTTATAGCGGAATTGGTCTGGGTCCCTTGGTTCAGGGATCCAGGCAATCTACCTATGGAAAGATCTGGGCAATGTTGCTTCCCAAGTCTGGGATCATTTAGTGGGTCTGAGACTTCTCCCATAATTGACTACAGCTGCAGGTGTTGAAGTCCTGAGACCCCTGAGGAGAGAAGCTCTCAGTCCTAGAGACTAGGAGCAGAAGAGCTGACTAATTTCCCCCCTGCCCTGGGAAAGGAAGAGCTGGAGGGGTCTGCAGGTAAAGAAGAAACTGATGGACAGGACCATTAAATTTAAACCTCCATCTATCTACTCAAGAAAGAAGACAGAGAAGATGTTTGGGGAGAGTCTCAGCATTACTTAGCCCAGTGATAGAAAGGTAGACAGAGAAGAAGGGCTATAGAGAGGTCAGTAGAGGAATTGAAAAGGAAATCTTGAAATAAGCCAACTGAATTTTTTCCCTAGGTAATCAATCCCATTAGCCTAGCAGAAAACAAGGGAAGAGTTTAAGCCTCATTAAGCAAAGGAGCCTTGGAAACCCAGGCAGTTTCCTTTTTGGGCTGATGAAAGGTCAGGGTTAACTCTTACCCTGTCAATCCATGATGAAGAAAGAGAAGGTGGACTTTACATGGGGATACAGCTAGGAGATTGGGACATGATGGGATTGGAAACTGATCTGTCCAAATACATTATTTAAACCCTCAGCTTGGCATTGGGTCCTTCATAGAATGTTTATAATCCATTTTTCCAGAATTATTTCATATAACACCTTTTGTTACATTCTGGGTTCCAATCAAATGGTTCCACTTTCTGTCCCTGAGTATGGCATTGCCTCTTACCTCTTTGCCTTTATAGAGGCTGCCCTGCATACCTGGAAGGACATTTGAATACTTAGCTTCCTTCAAGGCTCATACTGTGTACCACTTCCAGGAAGCCTTTCTGGATCCTTCCAGTAATTAGGGCTGTCTTCCTCCTCAAATGCTATTTTGTTTAATTATTTGTGTAAATATTATACATCCCTAGCCAGCGGTATGTTGGTAAATACTTCATGAGTGCCTGGGGGAAGAAGAGTGGCTGCTAGTATGTACTGTAGACATATTTTAAAGTTTAATTTGCAATATTAACATTTTCTCCATCACCTTCTTAAATCTAGGGACAATCAACAAAACAAGAAATCAAGCCTTGATTTGTATCACTTGCTGATTTCAGAATGCTCACACTGAAAATTTAATAATCTGGCAAACTGGGCATAAATGGGCTCTAGCATATTTCTGCCCCTAGTGAAGAGAGAGAATAAGCATTTTTAAAGTACCTATGCATGCCATGCATTGTTAAGGGCTTTTACCAAATGTTATCTCATTTGATCCTCACAATAACAACCTTGCCAGGCGGATACTATTATTATTTTCATTTTCACATTTGAGGAAACTGAGGCAAATGGGGATTAATTGACTTGTCCAGGGTCACACTGTGAGTAAGTAACTGAGGTCAAATTTGAATTTAGGTCTTGCTAATTCCAGGCTATCCTCTATGTTACCAGTTGCCTGGAATGCAAATGTGGAGTAGAATTTAAACTCCTTGAAAAATTAAATTTCTTTTTTATCCTTGTATCTCTAGCATCTAGTATAATGCTCTGAATATGCTAGGTTAGTTACACACTAAATCTTATTGAATTGAATTGTGAGACATTTGGAAAGAGGAATAACTGATTGAAATTCCAGAGAGGTATTTCAGTGCATCAGGAAATGGGTAGATTGCTGGCATGCGTGGTGGTGACCCAGGATGGGTGGCTCTGGCTAGAGTGTGAAATGAGGCAGTAGCTATAATGAGCTCAGAAAAGTGTGTATTTTGGCACAATAGCAGCGTGACTGTGGGCCAGGACAAAGGTTGACAGCTCATGCTGGTGAGCTTCAGGAGGTATATAGTCACTATGGTGTGTGAGGAGAGTGTACATGGAGACAGGGCTTGGGACCCAACTCTCTCCACCAGTTCCCTCACCTTCTTCCAGCACATTAAAGAATCATTAAAGAATGAGCTGTAAAATCACATTTCTGTCAAGTGAATCTAGACAATCTTATTTGAATTGTGGACATCTGAGTACACACTGGGAGGGTGGGGTGGGAAACCAGGCCACCTAACGTATTGGGGGTTGATTGGGAAGTACAAGACAAATTTCAGTCAACTTGTTGAGATTACAGAGGTTGGACCTTTGTCAGAAGTAATCACCTTTCCTGGAGTAATGTGCCCTAGTTCCTTGCTAAGAGGACACAGAGAAGTCCTCTAGTTGGCCTTTAGTGAGTGGACTGTTGATTGAGAGGGAGAAGGGAAAGTATTCTAATCACAGGAGCCATCCCCTTTGTGGTCCGAATGAGTGAGTTGTAAAATGGTTCCCCATTTTTCTTTTTGAGTGCTTTCTCCCCTGAATTTCTAGATTAGAATGCAGTGGAGGTGAGGGAAAAAATGTTTTTATCTCCTCACTCCACTCTCCCCAAAGCAGAAAATGGCAATTTGTAGGAGAAGTCAATTACCAGTCAGGTAAATCTGAGGGAGGAGTTTTTGAACCTCCAGTTTCTGGCTTCTTTCTGTTTCTTTTTCTGAATATAGGTGAGAAACTACCAATCCTGAAGAATAGGCCTTTCTTGTGCCTTGTCACAGGACATCCTAAGTTTGAGAGTTCTTGATTTGTAAGTTGGGCTCCAGCCTCCTTCCTACAGGAAGGAGATTTCATTAATGACATTCTTAAAAAAATCTTTTAAATTTTATTTTATAACAAATTTACACATACATTTTCCAAAGTTATATGATTCATCTTTGTCTCCCTCTTTTTTTCTCTCCCCCTCCCAGAATTGACAAGCAATTTAATCTGGGTTGTACATGTATTATCATGTAATACTATTTCCATATTATTCATATTTGTAAGTGAATGATCTTATAACACCCAAATCCCAAATCGTATACCCAAATAAACAAGTGACAAATCTTATGTTTTCATCTGCAATTCTACTCCAACAGTTCTTTCTCTGGAAGTGAATAGCATTCTTTCTCATAAGCCCTCAGAATTGTCCTGGATCATTATTTTTTTTATGTTGCTTGTCTTTTTTCTTTTTTAAAAATTAAATTTTATTTTATTTTTGAATCCACATTCTTTCCCTCCTCTCACCCCCCCCAATGCCATTTAGAAAACAAGAAAAAGGACTCCCCCATTACAAATATGCATAGTCAAAGAAAACATTTATGCATCAAGGAAAACATTCATGCATTAATTATGTCCAGGAAGATATATCTCAATTTGAACTCTGAGCTCATCTCTCTGTGGTAGGTAGAATGTTTCATCTTGAGTCCTCTGGAACTGTGTTTGGTCATTGTGTTGATCAGTGTTCCTAGGACTTTCAAAGCTGTTTATCCTCTTGAAACCATACCCGTTATCACTTACAGCATAGTAGTATTTCATAACTTGTTCAGCCATTCCCTTATTGATGAACATTCCCTCAGTTTCCAATTCTTGGTCACCATAAAAAGAGCTGTCATTTGTGTTGCATATTTTCTGTGATGGGTTAAAACAAAAAAACTATATCACATTGAATACCCATATTGTACACTGAATACATTTTTTGGAGGGAAGCCCATTACCCTCCTGATGCCTATGTTGTACACTGAGTACCTGTGTGGGAGGGAATCCTGTAACTCACATCTGGGGACATCTAGTCAGAAAAACCACCAAGTTGTATTTTCTGGAGAAGTCCAAGTGGAATTAAAACAATTAAAAAATTTATTGGGGGGGGATTAAAAATATTTTGAAAAAGAATAAACTGCTTTTCTTTGGGGTCAGCCCTAAGATTGCATTTAGTCCCAGGTAAGCCCCAAATCCCTGAAACACAGGTGACATTAATAATATTCTATATGTTGCTCATGCAGTGAAAACTGTCTAAAGGAATGTTGGGTTTTTTCTTTAAGTATTTTTTTCTATCTTTTGCATAATGGGAAGTTTCTGAAACTAAATCTCAGTTATGGTCCCAGCTCACGTTTTGTTGGTCTTGATGTTACAGGGCATTTCTGCATGGTGCTGCCAACTCTGGCTTCTATTCTCCTATAAACTATAATAGAGGAAGCAGGAAACAGCTAGATGGTGCAGTGGACAGAGCATTAGGCTTGGAGTCAGGTGTCTGCCTCAGTTTTCTCATCTGAAAAATGAGCTGGAGAAGGAAATGGCAAACCACTCTAGTATCTTTGGCAAGAAAACCCCAAATGGGTTAATGAAGAATCAGATGCCACTGAAACAACTGAACAACAACAAAGTGTGTCCTTGCGGTGGGAAACAGGGCATGTCTGATACCCTCTAAAATTGTTCCTCCTATTCCTCCATAACCCAGACACTTGTGAAGATGATCAAATTTTTCCTGGTCAAAAAAAGGAAACTCCAGGAACACTGATGGGGTTGGGACTCACCAAAGCAGCTGTGTTTACCTCTTCTCTAACACCCATGCCCTCTTTTGGAAATTCTAAATGTGGCATATACTATTGATATGGGTTGTACCATTAAAACTCATGGAACTCTCAAGGCTTGTAAAGGCATGTGCTTCAAGTTTTGCTCATAAAATGACTCAGATATAATGACAAGTCCAGCTGCTTACCGTAACACTTTTTAGTGACTTTGGGTCTTGGCCCAATGAATCCAGGGCGATGTGTGTGTGAGAATAGAGCCATGGAGCAATGGGCAAAATGGCTTTTAAGCCCAGGCTGTTTTCCCTTTCTCCCAAAGCTTGTCTATTACTCCTTAGGTTGTAGTATACCAACAGCCCTGGCACCTAGCACAGTGTCTGGTACGTAGTCAATGCTTAATAAATGCTGAATTGATCAATTAGGTATAAGGTACACTTACTACAGTGGTTACACTCTATATGCAGATGCCTTCCCTGCCCACACTGATAAGAAAAAAGCTGTCCCATACCTCTATTAGGCACTGAGTACTTTGTGGGAGGGAAGCCCATTACCTTCCTGTTCCTTATGTTGCACATTGAGTCTCTTTGTGGGAGGGAAGCCCATTACGTCTCTGATGCCTGTGTTGTACACTGAGTAGCTTTGTGGGAAGGAAGGCCATTGGCCCCAATAATGCTCATGTTGTACATTGAGTTCCTTTGTGGGAGGGAAGGCCATTACCTTCCTGATGTCCATCTTGTACATTGAGTACCTTGTGGGAAGCACTCTATTATCCACATCTGGGGAGACATAGGCAGAAATATATCTAAGCTCTATTTTATAGATTTACATGGAGAAATCCAGGTGGGAATATAATAAATCAAAGAGAGAAATGACAAGGGTTTTATTTTTCTTTTCTTTTTAAAAGTTTTCTTTAATGGAGGCCAGGAGAGAGTTAAGAAAATGAGAGGACTTTCTTGGTAGAGTTCTGTGACCTGACTTCCTTCATCCCTGAACTTCAACCTTTTCAATTCTAGGAGTAGGGATTTGAATGGAATTTTGGAGGATAGTCAGCCTGACCTTTTTTAGTTAGCTCTTCCTTTATGGTGGTTACCAGTATCTAAATATCTGGGGGCTTTTTGGGCCAACTTTTATTTCTTCTGATAACTACCTTTGACTATTTGCCTTTCTTTTCTGATAATTCTTATCATTTGTGAGGAATTGGGAATGGTATTCTATTTTTCTTTTCTTTTTAAATATTTTTCCATGTTTACATGATTCATTTTCTTTTCTTTCATCCCTCTTAGGGCTGACATTGACTTCTGTTTTTGAAATGTGTAGATGACACAAAGACTGTCCATTATCTAGGGTCTCCTAATCATTCGAGTAAGTCTAACATGGTTAATTCATTCTAACATCTTTGTGTCTCTTATTACCACTTTCTAGAGAACTTCTTCCAACCTTTCTATGTAGTTTGGGATTTTTTCAACCTCTTCTCAGAATTAAAGTTGAGAATTTGATGTCCATGTCCTCAATATTCATTATGCTTCCAAATGATTGTCTTACACTCTCAAGTATTCATGTACTCTGTTCTTAATGCAGGGGCAGCTAGATGGTACAGTAGATAGAGAGTCAGGCATAGAGTCAGGAAGGCTTTTCTTTTTGAGTTAAAATCTGGCCTTAGACACTTAATAGCTCTGTGACTTAACCCTGGCAAGTCACTTAACCCTGTTTGTCTTGGTATCTTCATCTGTAAAAATGAGCTGGAGAAGGAGATGGCAAACTACTCAAGTATCTGCTGAAAAAACCCCAAATGGGGTCATGAAGAGTCAGATTCTGAATAACAAAAACAATATTCTTAGTATAGGCCTTCTGAGGATCTCTAGCAGTCATTTCAGTTTTTCAGTGTCTGACACCTGCCAGTCTTACAGCACCTCTGCAGCATTCATCTTTTACGGTTCACATTTTTCCTTTCCTAGGACAATAGTATTTCTTTTTCTAACAGTGTCTAACCTAATGTTTGAAGGTCAGATATGTCAGATTTCCCCCCTCCCTCATGACTCTCCAGTATCTTTTCTCTTTTAATTTTAATTTTTAATTTCAAACATTGTTCCTTGATTACAAAAATCATCTTCTTTTCCTCCCTCTCCTCTCTCCACCCCTCCCATAGCCAAGGCGCAGTTTGACTGGGTATCGCATGTGTTCTTGATCAGAACCTCTTTCCATGTTGTTGGTATTTGCAATAGGACGTTCATTTAGAGTCCATTTCCCCATTCATATTCCCTTCAACCCATGCCATTAAGCAATTGTTTTTCTTTAGTGTTTTTACTCCCACAGTTTATCCTCTGCTTGTGGATAGTGTTTTTTCTCCTGTAACCCTCTGGGTTGTTGAGAATCACTGTATTGCCACTAATGGAGAAGTCCATTACATTCGATTATACCACAGTGTATCAGTCTCTGTGTACAATGTTTTCCTGGTTCTGCTCCTTTCACTCTGCATCACTTCCTGGAGGTTGTTCCAGTCTCCATGGAATTCCTCCACTTTATTATTTTTTTGAGCACAACAACATTCCATCACCAATATATACCAGAATTTGTTCAGACATTCTCCAATTGAAGGGCATCCCTTCATTTTCCAATTTTTTTGCCACCACAAAGAGTGCAGCTATGAATATTCTTGTACAAGTCTTTTTCCTTATTAAAAGTTTCGAAATACAGACCCAGCAATACTATGGCTGGATCAAATCTCCAGTATCTTTAAGGGAATTTGGGTGTGTTTAGGCTCTCTACCATTGACTCCAGTCCCTACCTATAGGGCTCCCCTAATTGTAAGGGATCCCCTGCCTTCCATTTCAATGTATGCACTTAAATTAGCATTTACAAAGAAATATTTACTTCCGAGGCATAGCAATAACAAACATACAAACAACTGTCCCAACAACTATAGTCAAAATCCCTCTTCATCTTCCTCATTCTCTGGTGAGGGGAGAGAGATTATTAGGTTTATACCTTAGCTCAGTTACTATATAGCAGAATCCTAAATTCCAAGTGATGATAGGGGACCAGCCTCTATTGGCCTGGCAGGCTGCTCATTTGGCCTGGGATCCCGCCTCCCAGATTACCATGTTGTGGACTTCTTGGTCCACTGTTGATTCCCTTCACCTACAAGTGAGAACCTAAAAGTAGTAGAGGACCAAAATGACATCAGTGATGATGTCTTTTTACTTGAACATAAATTGGAGTTAAGTGAGGCAGAGGTGCTCATGGTTGTAGACCTCACTCTCTCTTCAGAGTCATTGAAGTCCAGTGGCAAGACAAAAGTCAAGAAGATTGAAGAAGTAATTGGTAAAAAAAAATAATAGTAAAAAAAGATTGATGAAGGCTCTGGCTGCAGTAGATGACTTTGAATTCTTTGAAGTCAGGTCAAGCTCTAAGAATTCCACAGTGCCTGCTGCAGCTGCGTTCATGGTTGTTGAAACAAATTTCTCTCATTCACCTATTCTGCTGGGGGTAGTCTTCACATGCTTGGGGACAGGCTTGAGACCTGACGGTTATTCTTAACCTGGTTTGTTCTGCTTGCTGAGACATTTTGCCAGGCGGTGACTGCTGCACATGCTACTACTTCTTGGAATCACAGGTGTGGGTTGGGTAAACTGGTAGATAGACAAAGGGGGGAAAACAGCCCTGAAAAGGGCTCAGCAAGCCTTCACACCAGAGGTATTAGTCTTCCCTGAATATCCATACAACCTAAATGTGTAAATAAAGTAAACTAAAACACAACCTCGAGCTTGATTCTTGGGGCCACAGGGTAAAAGAGGTGAAGAGTGTAGGGACGTCTTTCCCCAACCCTGTCAGTTAATAGCATCCAGAGCTGTTGGTGAATGTGATCTTCACCCTCCCAGAAGGTGGTCCTTCCATCTTAGCTAATATGGGCATGTATCAACACACTGTTACAGTGAGAATAATGCCAATTTTCTCAGGTTGAAGTTGTCATAACTGTCTCTGAGCATACTCATGAATAAAATCCATGCTCATACTTCTGGTGATGTGATCTTATTTGAGGCTGCAGGAATACTTTAGTTTAACAGTTCTACTATCCTTGATAATTCTCTCTTCTTTAAGAGGGAATTCTCTCTCTGAAATCAGTGTCTGACATAAGGGACTTTATGATTATTTTCCTGGATAGTTCTTGGCTCCTCAGAATGTTGAGATCAACTTGCACTTGCCAAATATATAGTTCACAATATGAGAAAATATAGTTTCACTAAAAGGAAGAAAACAAAGCAGAAATGCTTGTAGGAGCAAATATGATTCCCTGCTTATTCTTTTTTCACCTTCTTTCTGCCAGTTGAAGGTGTTGACAGAATATCTTCTTCCTCTATCCTTTTATTAAAATGTCAGTTTTTCTTGAGAGAAAGGTGTCTTGCTTTTCTATCTGTATTCTCAAGAATAGCACAGTTTTTTGAACAAAACAAGTACTTATTTAAAAGCCTTTTCATCCATCCATCTATCCATCCATCCATCCATCCATCCATCCACATCCTGATATTTGTAAAGGATAATTTTAGTGTTGTGACCTAAACTATATTAATTATTTGGTTGCCATGGATATCCAAAATAAATTAAAAAAATACCCAAGTCTGCTGGAAATTTATGGTGATTTAATTAATATAGTGGAAAGAAATTAAGAGGAAGGGAGAAGGAAAGGATTTCTCCCGCCTGGTTTGTGCCAGGAGGAAGATCAGCGGCTCTAGGAAGGTAAGGTTTTGGAGAGTAAAGGAAGAAAGAATCAACCTGAACTCCAAGAGGGCTCATCCAAGATGCCCGAACCTGAATTAGCTCAAGGCAAACTCACTGCCAAAACCCAGACAAATAGCTGCCACCACATCAAGATGTTGAAGCTTAGCACGCTGCCAGCCAGAGCCACCTCTCTGGGGAAAGATAGCGAAGAGAGGAAGTGACGTGTCCTATATAGACGGTTTTATGTCACTTTCTTGCGTCTCATCTGTACCAATGTTAGCTTAGCTTGACTTAGGATAGCCCAGGGGTCTGTCAGCTGTTTCTGCACAAGTCTGTTGAAGGCCATCTTCTTAGATACTTAATCCTTGAGTATGGGTGCAGACATTCGTGACCTTGTTAAACTAAGTAGGGTGGAGCAATGTAGAGTTCCCAAAACCTGATTCTGTTAGACCAAATATCTCCATTGTTACAAATCAGGAAATAGCTAAATGAAATCTTCTAAAGTACAGTTTCAGTAGGGTGGAATAGTTTTTAAATTCACATATTCCAAGAGGCTCTTTCAAGGTCCATACTTTACAGTTTATCAGGCAATCAGGCAAAGTGAGAATGAGTTTAGAGACTCTTCAATGAATGTATTTGGAAATCTCTAGCTCTTCTAATCTCTGTAGGTCTTCATCATTTCCATGCAGATGACTCTTACATCAATAAATGTCTACTCTTCTTTTTTTCTGAATTTCCAACCCACATCCCAAGCTACTTCTTGGACATCTAAAACTGAATGTTCAGTAGGGATCTCAAACTTGACAGGCCTCAAACTGACCCCTCCCCACTCTTCTATTATGGAGGGAGGGCATCAACATTCTTCAGTGGAACACTCTGGCTGTCCTTTGATCTTGCCATGGGAGCAGCCCATCTTCATTTCCTGTTATCTAGTTTCTTGACAATTACTTTCACTCTTGTTCTTCAGAGTTCCTTGCTGTTTATGTTATAGCCTACTCACCCCCACCATGTATTTCTTTTTTGTTCTGTGTGATGGTTATTTTTAGTTTTTTAAATGCTGTGGTATTCTATATCTCACTGCAATGTAACAACACTGTTAAAATGCTAGTATCTAAAAAAAAAGGGGGGGGGGAAGATGGGTAGCTCAGTGAATTGAGTGCCAGGCCTAGAGATGGGAGGTCCTAGGTTCAAATCTGGCTTCAGACACTTCCCAACTGTGTGACCCTGGGCAAGTCACTTAACCCCCATTTGCCTAGCTCTTACCACTCTTCTGCCTTGGAACCAATACACAGTATTGATTCCAAGATGGAAGGTAAAAGGTTTAAAAAAAAAGGAGGAGAATTTTTCTTTATATGGGAAGGTTGAGGTCAGTAGAGGTCAGAAGAGCTTTGCCATCTCTTGAAAGTACTCTGATTTACTTTATCTGATTTGCTTTCCTCTTTCTTTTCATCTCTGGGACCCAGATCATTGTCTACCTGTACTGTCTGACCTAACTTACATACTGTTGGGCAAATTTTATATACGGTGTCCATCCAAATGCATGAATAGGTGGTACATTGGATGGAGCACAGTGGAGCAACCAACTCCTTTGAGTGACTTACAGATCTTTTTCTGGAGTTCTATAGCTTCCAGGGGTTTGATGCATCATCCATACTGTGATTTACAAACAGGAGGACCTTTGCCACCACAAGAAAAAATTTCTTAACCTAGATTCTGCCCTGGGTCAAGTATACAATCCCTCTTTTATGGCTTTCCTAATGTTTATTATCAGAGGTAACTAAATAGGGATTTTTCTGTTGTTGCATCTTCAAAGGAATTCAGAATGATCTTGATGTGTAGATAGGAGAGAGCTTGTAAAAGAATATATAAGGTAACACTATGTCTTGCTGAATCAGATGCTTTTCATAATCAACAAACACTAAGCACAATTGGATCTTTAAGTTCATTATGAGAAGTAAGGGAACAGGTAAGAGAGACAAAAAAAAGTGTTCTTATCTTAAGTATGTAAAGAAGCTTGTCAATCAAGTTTGATTGGAATCAGTGCTATGTTAAGAGTCTTTCTATTATTTTTCCAAGAGGCTTTGGTGTAGTCTAAAAGTTTTTCACCTCTCTTATTCCTTTGTCTTGACCTATATTTTCCAATTAATTTTTGCTATCCTTTCTTAGACCTGCCATTGCACTAAGACTAAGGATATGTTGATTTGTTGCGGAGAATCTTAATGAGTTCTTTATAGAATTTCCCCAGTTCCTTATCCTTTGTAAGAGATATGAATGTATAAGCTTTATTTCCTTTTATTTTTTCTTTATTTTTACCTTTTTTAATGATAGTTTTCTGACATTTTGTGATCTCTGTTATCTCTCTTCCTCTTTCTTCTCTCCCTTCCTCAAGATATCAGCTAATATTTATTGCTTATGTGCTATCATACAATACATCTTCCCGTGTTCATCTTGTTGTGATAGAAGACATATATTTATATTAGAGAAAAATTAATGGAGGAAATAAAGTAAAGAATGGTATATGCATACGCTTTTTCTATCTATCTATCTATCTTAGAATCAATACTATGCAAAGGTCTTAAGGCAGAAGAGTGATAAGGGCTAGGCACTGGGGATCAAGTGATTTGCCCAGGGTCACATAGCTAGGAAGTGTCTGAAGCCAAATGTGAATGTAGACCCTAATGTCTCTAGATCTCTATGAACAAGCCACTTAGCTGTCCCATGTTTAAGCTTTTAATCAGAGTCTTTTTGAAAATACTTATAGTGAGTACCACAACATGAGATGAAATTTTTTTGTAACCTTTGGGCATATGATAAAACTAGCTCTGCTAACTCCTTCATTTACCTCTCTGTGTGCTGTCTTTTCCTTTAGGGGAAACTACCTTTTGGATTCTGGGCTAGTTGATATCAACAATGTAAAGTTAGATATGTTTCTGTTCCTCTGGTAGTATTGGTCATTGAACAAGGGGCTTAAATTTAGAGTGCCAAAAACTAACGTGTTCTTGGGTGTAACTCAATATTTAGAAATCTATTCTGCCTTTGCTGATAAGAAAGCAAGAGGGCCCTCTTACCTTATTTTATCTCATCCTTTATCTTGAGCCTCAGAGATTCCAGAAGTGGGGAACTGAGTGGCATTCTGGAGGACCAGGATTTTGATGACAAACTCTGTTATTTGGAAAGCAGTGTTTTGGGGGAGGGGTGGATTGGTGGAGGTGGGGAAGAATTTTAAAAAGCAAGAAAAAATAGCATTATATAGTGCTTTGAGGGTTACAAAATGCTTTACACATGTTATTTCATCTGATTCTCCCGAACAACCTAATGTATTGTTATCTACATTTTATAGATGAATAACCTGAGATTGAGATTGGTTTAGTGACTCATCTTGGGACACCAGCTAAAAAGTGTTTTAAGGTAGGATTCAAAGTCAAGTCTCTATAGTGTGCCAGAGCCTCCTTGGAAATTTTCACTTTGATCATTTATACCTTAGAAATTGGCAAATGCTACAAACCAGAGCTTGATTTATTGTTCTGTTGATTTCTAGACCTGAAAAAGTGATGGAGAAAACATTAATGCAGATTAAACTTGAAAATGTGTTGTGCATACATTTTCCCCCCTACAGAACTGGTTGCTAAACATTTATCACCACATCCCAGGGTCTTCCCAACTCTAAGTCCAATACTTTATACATTGCACCCAGGAGCAAGTTGATGAAGCAGAGACATTCATTTTAAGAACACAATTGATTATATTTCGAATAAAAAAGCAAGTGCTGAATCCTGAGCAGAAACTCCCTCTAGGTTTGCATGTAGTCTTCTGATTAAGTTTCATTTGTTTTTTTTTTTTAATCTTGGAATTTGAGAGGCCAATTGGCAATTTTTTTAGTATATTGATTTGTTATAATTCTTTGGTGCAAACCACTGGGGGAAATGTATTGGAAAGGACAGTGCTGAATTTTCTTTAGGAACCCTGAAACGTTTCTGGATTAGAGATATGGCAAATATACCAATTGTACCCCATTTACCTAGCTGAGTATGGGAATAGATGCAGACCTGAAAAACATTGTTTGGAGAAACAGAAAGAACAGTCACAGGTCTTAGTGGCAGTAGACAGCTGCGGATAGTGGACAGAGACAGGATCTCAGCAGTGGTGAGAGGCAAATCTACTGTTATCCCATTGCTTAAAGGAATGTAGAATGGGTTCATCACTTTACTGCCTGAATAATAACAGCAATCCTTGAATAGTTCCTTCCCAGAGAGGGCTTAAAGACCAATGTGTAGCATTGTTGGGAGGGGACTTGCTTTCTGTCAAATCGGAAGAGGTAAAAAATGTCCAGCTTGATTCTACAGAAGATGTGGGCAGTCAGTTCCCTTGAAGCTTCTCACAGGGAAGATTTTGCATGTCTCTCTTCCCCCATGGAAGGAGGATCCCACGGGGGATAAATGGGTGGTGGTACAGGGCAATTCTCCCTCACTTGTTTGTGATAGATTGTGGCTCTGCAGAAGTGCCAGCATCTTCACCAAAGCCCTGACCTCCCTGGTGCTTTTCTTGTTCGTAGTCACCTTTTTACATCGAAGGATCCACTGTGAATGGCAAAGTTTTGGTATCTCCCAGCATATGGAACAGATTATTTAGACACAGGACTCAGTCCTTGGTACTTTTCTCAGCGACTCCTTCAGAGAACTGTTGCCTTCTCTACTGTGTTTTTGCTTTGAGGTGTAGGAAGTGTTTAGGGAAGACTAGTACTCTTGGTGTAAGGGGTTGCTGAGCTCTTTTCAGGGCTACTCATCCCCCTTTGGTGTCTACCTGCCTCCCAGCTCTCCTCTGGGGCTTCAAGAAGCTCTAGGATGCTCAGTGGCCACACCCTGGTAAACCACTTGGGCAGATGGGCTAAACCAGACTGAGGATAAGCAACAAGCCTTAAACCCATCAGTGAGTTAGGGGAGTGTTTGCCCCAAGTGTGTAAAGACTTGTCCGGTAGAATGGTAGATTCCAGTCACCATAAAGGTGCCAGAAGCAGGTGCTCTGGAACTTTTAGAGCTTGGCCAGACATCAAAGAAGCCAAGGTCATCCACTGCATCCCAAACCATCACTGTTCATCTTGACTTTTGTCTTGTCGCTAGACTTTGATGTCTCTGGAAGAGAGTCTGAGGCCGATAACTTTGTGCAACTCTGCCTCCTTTAAATCCAATTTACAAACCAGTCAAAAGATGCCACTCATACCATTTTAGCATTTTACATTTTAGTATCTTATTATTTTATTATTTTACTCCTACCTTGAAAGTCTTGTGATGATGGGCAAGTGATGAAGTAGCAGGTGTGGAGACAGTGGGGAATGTAGTCATAACTCCACACACAGGCAGCCCAAGGTATAGGGGATTCTCACTGGAAGCAGCAGTGGGATTCAGCAGCTCCCAGGTGTCTGAGTAGCCTTTTTTTTTAGTCAATGCTGTGTATTGATTTCAAGGCAGAAGAGTAGTAAGGGCTAGGCAAAGGGGGTTAAGTGACTTGCCCCAGATCACACAGCTAGGAAGTGTCTGAGGTCACATTTGAACCCAAGACCTTCTGCCTCTAGGCCTGACTTTCAATCCACTGAGCCACCTAGTTGACCCCTTGAATAACCTTTTTTAAGGACTTAATTTTTTTTTTTATTTTTAATTTCAAACATTGTTCCTTGGTTACAAAAATCATTTTCTTTTCCTCCCTCACCTTCCCCACCCCCCCATAGCCTACATGCAGTTTGACTGGGTATCGCATGTGTTCTTGATCAGAACCTCTTTCCATGTTGTTGGTATTTGCACTAGGATGTTCATTTAGAGTCCATTTCCCCATTCATATCCCCTTTGACCCAGGGCATTAAGCAGTAGTTTTTCATTAGTGTTTTTACTCCCACAGTTTTTCCTCTGGATGTGGATAGTGTTCTTTCTCCTGTACCCCTCTGGGTTGTTCAGGATTGATGCATTACCACCAATGGAGGAGTCCATTACATTTGATTGCACCACAGTGTATCAGTCTCTGTGTGCAATGTTCTCCTGGATTTTAAGGACTTTAATGCTCAACTCCTGGTGTGAGTAGAAGTTGGAGAAAGTGCCTTAAAAATTGTCAGTTTCACCTAACCCTAGCCTGATAGCTGTGGCAGATGGGGATGCTACCTTGCAATCAAAACCCCCCAAAATATATAAAAACTTTTGCAAAGAAGATTCCACTCACCATTAGTACATGGAATGTACGAGCACTTGTGGACTACATGAAATCCAGTAGATTTGAAAGATGATCAACTTTTATTTCGAGAGAACTCAGCAGGTATTATGTCCAAATAGCAGACCTGAGTGAAACAAGGCTGGCAAATGAAGGCCAGTTTGCCAAAGTTAGAGCTGGCTTTATGTTTTTCTTGAGTGGTGAAGCTGGTGGAGGTTTTACAATAAAATCTCATCTAGTCAACCAGCTTGTATGTCTACCAAAAGGAGTGAACGACAGGCTCAGGGCATGTGATCGTCACTTGCAGGAAAGTGCCACACCACCATCATCCGTTCATATGTTCCCACCATGACGAACTCAATGAAGTCAAAGAGAAATTCTATGAAGCCCTGGAGAACCTCATGAACAGTGTGCCAGAAGAGGACAAGCTTGTACTTCTGGGTGACTTTAATGTCAGAATAAGCACAGGCTATCAGATATAGCAGAGAATCTTTGAGAGGCATAGAGTCAGAAATAGTAAATGCAGCATGGTTAGGGAGGCAGTTTGCCTCATTTTCTCTATCAGTAAAATGAACTGGAGAAGGAAATGGAAAACTCCAGTATCTTTGCCAAGAAAACCCTAAATGGGGTCATGAAGAGTCAGACATGACTGAAATAGTCAAACAACAAAATTAATTCTGGGTATCATATTTTTAAAAAGGCCTAACCAATCCAGATCATGCCCAGAGAATGGTGATCAGAATGTTGGAAGGGAGTGGAAATCATTCCAAATGAGGACTAGCTAAAGGAACTCAGTTATTTAGCCTGGAGAAGAAAAGACTTAGGAATGAGAAGAGTTATGATAGCTATTTTCAATTATTTGAGGAGTTGTCATGTAGAAGAGGGGTTAGATTTATTTGGTTTGGTCTCTGAAGGCAAAATTATGAATGGTAGTTGGAAGGTATTGAGAGGTAGATTTCAGCTGAATATAAACAAAGATTTATAAACTATTATAGCTTTTTAATAGTGTAATGGTTTGCCTCAGGTGGGTGGTATGTTTCTTTTCAAGAGAAGGCTGGATAACTACTTGTCAGGGATGGGATTCTTGCTCAGGTATGAATTGGACTAGGAACCTTTCTGTGCTGCTTAATGTCAGGAGATTGAGACTGTGTAGGGCTGAATGTTGCAGAACCATGCAGTATCTATTTATGGGGCTTAGGGAAGTTTTCTCCACAATTTAGGGGCCATGGGAGCAAGGGAATCATTGACTAGCACATGCCTTTTAGGGTGTTGATGGAAACTCAATAGTAGGAAGGACTTTGTTGGACAAATGGTGGTGAAGAGACCAGGCATTATTCTAAAATGAGACATTTTAGTGTGAATAAAGTATAGTGATATTAGAGGGAATTGGTGAGAGAGGGAAGGTGGTGTAGTAGAAAGAACACTGGATTTGAAGTCAGAGGACCTCTGTTTTAATCCTGGCTTCCCCACTTACAAATTAAGTGACCCTGGGCAAATAATTTAAACTCTCTGGTACTTAGTTTATCATCTGTAAAATGAAGGGGATGAATTTGATGATCTCTAAGATCTTTTCTAAATTCAGTGACATTTTATCATTCCTTATCTTTCATGACCTCTCAGTAGCATTCAAAACTCTTGACCCTTCTCCTTTCTGAATTTTGATGACACTCCTCTTACCCATATTCTTCCTCCTTTTTGTTCTCCTTGACTGGATCATCACCCATGCTCTCCCTTTGGACACTTCCCCAAGGTTCTGTCTTGGTCCCTCTTCTCTCTCTATGCCTTCCTTATTGGATATCATAAATTCCCAATGGTTCAATAGTCATCTCTACACAGATGACTCCCAGTGTCTATATATCTAGTCTTAGTAGGAGACCAAGGCATCTGTGGTCTCCTTCTTGAACTCTGGTCCCATATTACCAACTACTGATTAGATATTTCCTACTATATAACTCATGGGCGTCTCAAACTTAGCATGTCCAAAAGAAAGTCATTCTCCTCTCTAAGCCCTTTTCTCTTCCTAAGTTTCCTATCCCTATGGAGGGTACCATCGTCCTTTGAGTCACTCAGGTTCCCAAGCTCAACTATCCTTGACTTTTCTTTTTCCTTCACTCTCAGTGTCTGAGTAGTTGTCAAGTCTTGATTATTTTGTGTGTAATATCTCCCAGATTCACCATCAGAGTACAGGTCCTCAATACTTCTTGTCTGGACTACTAGAATAATCTCCTAATTATTCTCCCTGTCAGTCTCTTCTTCCAACCCATCTTCTATGTAGTGGCCCAGTGACTTTCCTAAATGGGAAAAGTAACCATGTCACCTCTGCTCAATAGACTCCGGTGACCCCCTATAAGAATCAAATACAAACTACTTTGTTTGGCATTTAAATCACTTTACAGACTGGCTCTAGACTACCTTTCTGGTCTTATTTCATATTGCTCTTCTTTATCTACTTTACATTTTAGTCACACTAGATGACTCTTCTTCATTCATGACATTTTCTTTTCCACATCCTTGCCAGGAATCCTTTCTCTATCCCTGCCATTAGATATTAATATTAAATAAGAATACTATTATTTGAGGTAGCTAGGTGGCCCAGTATACAGAGTGGAGTTAGGAGGACCAGAGTTCATATACAGCTTCAGATACTTACTAGCTGAATGATCTTGGAGCAAATTATTTAACTCTATTTGCTTTATTTTCCTCATCTGTAAAATGAACTGGAGAAGGAAATGGCTAATCACTCTAGTATCTTTGCCAAGAAAACCCCAAGTGGGGTCATGAAGAGTCAAACATGACTGAAACTACTGAAACAACAGCAATAATAAATGAGACTCCCTGGCTTTCTCTAAAAAAGCTCAGTGAAAGTGCAGCCTCTACATGGATCCTTTACTAAAATCCCTAGTTGCTAGTTCATTCCCACAAAAATTACCTTGTACTCATTTTGTATGTACTTATATGTGAAAATATTGTTTCCTCCCAATAGAGCATATTCTAGCAGGGAGTCCCCCTGGCATCTCAAGCTCAACATGTCCAAAAGCAATTCATTATCTTTCCCTCTAAGCTCTCTCCTCGTACTAACTTTCCTGTTTCTGCTGCAGTCACCATTCTTCTCTTCAAGGGAAGGACTGTTTAATTTCTTTTTATCCCCAGCGTCAGGCACAGCATTAGTGTTAAATAAATGTTTATTGAGGAATAAATTTATTCCAGCTCCAAGTCTATGATCTTGTACAAAATAGGAGAGGGAGAATCTACAGAGGAGAGACTGATTAGCGTTGGGAGTCAGCCTGGTTTTTGACCTCAGCCCCTCTTTCCAAGTCATCATTGTGTGTGTCTGGGTGTGATTCATGGCTGGTGGTGCTGGTGTCAGGCTAGGTCAATATCTTGGGCCTTACAGAACTCACGTATACATTGTGTGCCAATATTAGGAGCAATAGTTAAGAATAATAATAGCTGACATTTATCTAGTTCTTTAAAGTTTGCGAAGAGCTTTTCATGCATTATAAAGCAAGCATTGCTTAGCTGATATATTTTTTTTTGCTGTTGTTGCTGCGGTTGAACTTGGTTCCAGTATCCTGTCCCTAGAGCTGAATAACTGTGGGAGATGGAACTTTCAAATTCTGAGATCCTGTCACTGAGACCTCATGAGACAGTCAGTTTCACTTTCAGGATGATTATAATTGCTAAAAATCTTTATAATTAAATCGCAATCTATCTCCCTGAAATTCCAACCCATTTGTTCTAGTTCTGCTTCCTGGAGCTATTCATTCATTAATTCATCTATTCATTCAGCCATCCATCCATCCATCTCTCCATGCAACATTGATTAAATGCCTATTGTGTTCCAGGCACTGCACTGAGGATAAAAATACAGAAATACAACAGTTCCTTCCTCAAGGACTTTGGGAGAAACAACATGTACATATATGTTAGTATAAAACATGTACAAAATAAATACAAAAATGTCTTATTTATTGACTTATTTTATAAAAAATAAATCCTTGTCTTCTGTCTTAGAATTGATACTAAATATTAGTTCCAAGGCAGAAGAGAGTGGTAAGGGCTAGGCAATGGGCCCAGGATCACAAATATCTGAGATCAGATTTGAATCCAAGATCTTCTGTTTCCAGTTCTGGCTCTTAATCCACTGAGCTACCTGGCTGCGTACAGTGATAGGAAGGTACTAGTATCTTGGGGGTGGGGGGTTGGGGGTGGCCAGGAACCAGTTAGCTTCTTTTAGATATTTGAAGACAATAGTCATTCTCCCCTTCTAGCTCTTTCTCTGGAAGCTTCAGCTATGCTGATAAGCTCCTCAATTTAGGGTAAACATTGACTCTTCTACTACCATTCCCTGGGTGATAGGTTTTTGGGAAAATAGGGTTTTTTCTATACGCCTTGGCCTAGCTTATTTTTTGCCTTCTGTTATACCACTAGAGGTCACTTTAATACCAAAGTTAAAAGTAACTTCCCAGTTGAACAATAATTTTCAAAATCTATTCAGCTGCAAAATCTCTTTGGCCCATGAAATTGCTTTGGACACACCCACACTTACCAAGGTCACCTTCTTTCCTCCTTAACCAGCTTCAAGATTATCTCATTAGGTTAAGAGGATGGAAGCTGTTGTTAGCAGCATATACATATAGAATTTACAGCACAAAAACTTTCTAAAACATAGAAGAGGAGAGGCTGAGCATACAATTTCTGTTTCGCCTTTCTCTTGACTAATGGAGTAAGAGCTGATTTTTTTCTTAAGCCTTTTGTTTGATCATTTAAATTTCATAATCGACAATGACTTTTGTCTTCTCAAACCCAGCAGATTTTTTCAGTCTTCATTTTTTTTTTCTGGTGGAATTTGATATTGTTTTATCTCTCATCTTTTTTGAAACTCTTTTTTCCTACTGATTTTAGGGACATTATGCTATACTGGTTCTACTCTGAGCTCTGTGATAATTCTTCTCAACCCCCCCACCCCATTTTCTCTTTTCCCTCTTTACAGGTGTAAAAGCTCAGGCCTTGGCCTACTTTTCTCTCTACCTTATAAAGCTGATCCACTCTCATGATTTCTTCATCTCCATTCTGATAGCTCTAAAGGCTCCATATCTTGTCTTGATTTATCATCTGATCTCTAGACCAAAAGCTCCAGACACTTTGGGGGGGCATCCTAGAATGTTAGAGTAAAGAGGGACTTATGTTCAACCCATACTTGAAAAAGGGTTCCTTTTTATAATGTTCTTAGTAAGTGGTCGTCCAGCTTTGGCTTGAAGACCTGTAAAGGGAGGAATCTAGTATCTCCCAGGAAAGACCATGTTTTCCTGAATACCTGGAGACCATCTCAAATTCAACCAGTCCAAAACAGAATCTGCATCTTCCTTACCAACCTGTGCCAGTGAGATTCATTAAGCAATTACTATGTGTAAAGTAGTAGGAATAAAAATGGAAAAGGCAAAAACACAACAGGCTCTTGTTCTCAAGGAGCTTACATTTTGCTGGGGTTGGAGAAGTCTCATTGTTTATATATATAAGTAAATTCAAAGTAAATTCTGAGGAAAGAGCATTAACAACAACATAAGGGGGAACTTAGAAAGGGATTTGACCTATCTTCTATTTTTCCTATTTTTGTCAATGATATTGCCATTCACTAGTTTTTTAAAAATTGTTTCCTTCAGTTTTAGAATCAATACTGTATATTATATTAGTTCCAAGGTAGAAGAATGGTAATGGCTAGGCAGTGGGGGTTAAGTGACTTGCCACAGGGTCACATAGTCAGAAAGTATCTGTAATCAGATTTGAATCCAGGAACTCCTGTCTCCAGGCCTGGCTTTCAATCCTCTGAGCCAACTAGTTGCCTCCTGCCATTCAGTATTTAATATTCAATAATTAACTAAGTTATGTAATTTTTTTCTTAAAATTTCTCTTACATCCATACTTTTTTCATTATTTCTTTTGCTTCTACCCTTAGTTCTAGTTTTTTTATTACCTTATTAAGGGACTCCAGCTGTTGCCTTCTCTTGGGGATAGGCCAAATGGAAGTATCCTGTTAATTCAGATTTGATTTTTTGGGAGGAACAAAATCAGACACTTGTAAGTCATTGACCTGTAAATATAGGAAGTTCACTTTTCACTAACATAGCAAGGATATGCACTAAGGAGATTTTGGCCCTCCTTCCTTTCCTTCCTTCCTTCCTTCCTTCCTTCCTTCCTTCCTTCCTTCCTTCCTTCCTTCCTTCCTTCCTTCCTTCCTTCCTTCCTTCCTTCCTTCCTTCCTTCCTTCCTTCCTTCCTTCCTTCCTTCCTTCCTTCCTTCCTTCCTTCCTGTCCCAGTGTCACCTCTAAGACAGAAGGGCAAAGGCTAGGCAAATGGAGTCAAGTGACTTTCTCAGGTTCATAGAACTAGGAAGTGTTTGAGGTTAGATTTGAAACCAGGTCCTTCCAACTCCAGGCCTCTATGCACTCTCCCATCTGGCGGTTGCTGGCACTTAGTTTCTACAGACGGGGACTGCTTCATCTCCATGTGGAAACATCAGGTCAGAAATTATTTGTGTGATCTTCGGTGCAATCTTCAGACATGGCCCAAATTGGAGAGGCCCTGATTTTACTTGGGTGGAACTTTTTATGCCCTTATATGACTAGGGAACCATGTCAAGGGAAGCAGGGGCCCATCAATTCCAGGGGACAGTTCTGTTATTTTTTAGGGAAAACAAATACTTAATTTGGGAAATGAGGAAACCTTGACTTGTCAAACATCCTACCATCTCCCCTGACCTCCAGACTTTCCTATTCAACTTCCACACTACTGTACTACAATATTCATTAACCTAAAACATAGCTCTGATGGTTTTATTCCCTCATTCAAGAACCTTCAATAGCTCTACATTATATATTAACTCAAGTCCAGTCTCTTTGGCCTGACATTCTATAGCCTTCAGCTCCTGGCTCAAATCTTCTATACAATTTCATCTCCCAACACCTCCAGCACAAAAGATCTGAACAAGTCAGACTTTTCCTTTACTGTGCCATTCATATGCAATACTTAATCTCACCCTTGTACTTTGGCTTATGGTATTTCCTTTGCCTGGAATATTTACTGTTTATAGTAAAGGACTATACTGAGTAATACTGGAGTCAATCTAGACTCCTTAGTCACCTTCACCCCACATATCCAGTTGTTGCCAAATCTTGTCTATTTTACTTATAAAACATCTTTTGGGTCCATTCATCCCGTTCTCTTTACTCACTAAGATCCACATTAACTTTTGGTTGGACTGTTGCAATACTTTTCTAATTAGTTTCCTGGTCTCTTGATTTCGCCTCTTCAGTCTATGCTCTTCATAACTGCCAAAGTGATGTTCTCAAAGCACACACAAGGGGACAGCTGGGTTGCTCAGTGGATTGAGAGCCAGCCTAGAGACGGGAGGTCCTGGGTTCAAATCTGGCCTCAGATACTTCCCAGCTGTATGACCCTGGGCAAGTCACTTGACCCCCATTGCCTATCTCTTACCATTCTTCTGCCTTGGAGCCAATACACAGTATTGACTAAGGTAAGGGTTTTTTTTTTTTTAAAGCATACACAAATTTAACCATGTCACTCCCTTACTTGATAAACTCCAGCAGCTGCCTATTACCTCAAGGGGCAAATGCAGATTTCCCTCTCTGACCTAGATAGCCATTTAAACCTTGGCTCTAACCTACCTTTCCAGGCTTGTTATGTACTATTCCCCCTTGTGTATTTTTTGGTCTAGCCAAACTGACCTTTTTGCTCTCCCTCACACTTTATTTTCCATCTCCCACCTCTATATCTTTGCATAGACGCTCTGAGTGTCTGGAACTCACCCTTTCCTTCTTTTTGCCTCTTCTAATCCCTAGTTTTCTTCAAGCTCAGGGAAAGCACCATCTTCTGCTGAAGCCTTTCCTGATACTTCCCAGTGACTAATACCTAATTAATAAAATGATGTTCAGCTTACTGGTGAGGAATCTCTCTGAACTAAGTTAGGCTGGGTGATCTGAAGGATGCCAGGGCCAAAAGTGAGACTTTTCAGCTTTTGTTCCATGGATATAGCTTTTGAAGACTCAAGGTTGCTTAATAGCCACTCATTTTTATTATGAGATTTATTACTTAATAGAATACTTTCTATTCTCCCCAATAACTCTTGGCAATTTCTCACCCATGTTTGTAACCTTGGCATCAGCTTTGATTCTTCCTTCTCTCTCACCCCTAACATACAAGAGGTGGCTATGTTTGTGGGTTCTATTTCTACAACATTTATCTTGCATTTGTTCCTTTTTCTCATCTCAAGTAGCTACCACTCTAGTTCTATCTCATATAGCAAGTCACCTTGGCTACTACAATAGTCTCCTAATTGGTCCCCCTGCTTCAAGTCTGTCCCCTTTCCAATTAATGCCTCACACAGCTGCTGGAATAATCATCCTAATGCTCAGTTCCCTATTGCTTCCCTGCTTAAAAGCCTTTAGTGGTTCCATAGTGCCTCCAGGATAAAATATAACCTTCTCAGTCAGGAATTGAAAGTCCTTTATGATTTGGTTGCAGTTGAGCTTTCCAGTCTAATTACTCATTGCCTTCCTTAGCAAACTATATTCCAGCTAAACTGGACTAAATTGTTCCCCTGTTCTCAACATTTTTCTCCAATCTTGGTGCCTGTGCACACACTGTCCCACATGCCTAGAATGAACTTCCTCATTGTATTACCTCTTTGAACCCTTACTTACCTGCCTTCAAGTTTGTGCTCATATGGTACCTTTTCTATGAAATCTCCCCTGATTCTATTCCCCACCTACAATTGTTAGTCCTTTCTGCTTACTGATATTACTTTGTGCATACATTAGTTTCTCTACTAAAAGTATTATATTTTCAGAGGCTTATTAAAGATTATTAGAAATCAAGGATAAAGAAATACAAAATAAGAAAGCACATGCCTAGGGCTAAATAGCCCATTCACAGCCACTTACTCTACATCTTGCATGCCAGGTAGAGAGACATGTATGCTTAGAAGCGGAAGAAGAGAGGTTCTTGGGAGGCAGAGAGCCCTTTAAATAAGAATTGTGTTCTTGCACTCAGGTGAGATTATAGGGAATTCTGAGAAGTACCAAGGACTTCTGGGGATTGAAGTCTGGGGTTCAAATCTCCATCTTTACATACCCCCATTTGATCGTTATTGGGAAACCAGTTTCCCCAAAAGGATCATGAAAACATAATCAACTTAAAGATCACAATAATTTGAGGATAAGAGGAAAAAAAGAACAAAACCAATAACTGCTAGATGCATTGGCAAAAAGCCAATCAGGGGGCAGTACCCTTTGGCATGAAAGTATACATACAAATAAATGTTCGATCAACCACACCCAAAGTTCCTTCTTGATCTTCTCGTGCAGGTTGTGGTCTGGAGGTATCTTCATGGTGTCTTCTCCAAACAGTTCAGTTTCTGGATTCAGAGAAGTAGCATGTTTATTAACCTAAAATTCTTCTCAAAAGGAATTTAAACTTTGCAATTTAAAATAATAATATTTTTACATTCCCCCTGTGAAGAGGTTGATTGAAAAACACAGGGATAATTTAGGGATGCATGGATGAATTATGAGGTATATGAATCAATTGGCAAGAGAAATTAAAAAAACATCAGAAAAATCCAAATAAAAAATAATTTCTGGATGAAATATAGATTATCAAAGTCTTATGTGTAAAAATTCCAAGTAAAGGAAAAATAAATCTATAACAGGTCCTTGAATCAGGGCCCAATTAAAATGATATAAGCAAGTGAGCATTTACCCAATCAGTAGCCAGGACTACAGAAAGTTTGCCACACTATGAAAGACAGAAAAGGGACTAGATTATAGGAGCCAGGTAAGATCCAAGTTAGGGATACTTGTCTGTAAGTATTTTCAGAGTGTGGATACAAGGAAGGCCTATGTCTTAATGTATGTCAGGCATTGCATCCTTGAGTCTTCACACAAGGTTCAAGTCCTTTGTATTGGCTTAGAAGTTCATCAATTCTACCTGGATTTGTGTGGTCTTTTTTGACCTTGTGTTCAATTGGCACTATGCATGCAAGTAGCTTTGTGCTTCTTTGGCACTATGCAATGGATCTTTTTGTATTCCCTTCTCCTGGAATCAGACAGAATCATTAAGCAAAGTCCCAAAATTTTAAAAACAATTAGTGGCATCATTTTTATAGTCTCAAGCTTTTGGGGCATGCATTGACATAGCAAATGTATTCTAAACTTATATTACTGCAAAATCAAAAAAGTTAAAGAAAATCTTAATACTGGTGACATGTGCTTAAAATATAAAAAGGAGAGAAAAAATAAAACTATAATATAAAATATATAAAAATATAATAATAAAAGAGTTTTAAAATTCAAAAATATAGCTTATAATCATTGACACACTGTGTCAGCTTAGGAAATATAGAATATAAGGCTTTCTCACCAAAAAATGAGATCCATTTCCTCTTCATATCTGGCCATGATCCACTGTGAGTACAAGAAAATGAATTTCACAAGGTAACAGTTTTTTTTAAAAATAAAGAACAGTAGTACAAATATGTAGGTATCAATATCCCCAAAATTCTCAATAGCCCAATTAATTACAATAGCAAACAAACCCACTATCATATTTCACATAAGTTGCTATATGGCATTTTTAAAAGCCTATGAACTGATGGATATTTGTCATAATTTTTTACAGACATAGCAAATCTTTCAACCATGGCAAACATATTTTTAAAGAAAGTAAAACTGATTTGGGGTTTAGAAAATCATCAAGAAATCTAGATATCATTATAAAAAATGTGTCAGAGGAGTCTAGGAAAAACCCAAACCCCTGTACTGTTGATGTTGGGTAAAGTGAGCTGAAGAGTTATAAATGAGAAAAGCTCCTCTTTTGAGAGTGCTCTAGGGGTACTATATGCCCTGGGATTAACTTCCCAGCTCCTTGGTATGAGACTGACTGTGATGTCCCATCCATTCACATTTTTATAAATGTGGGAGTTGGGGATTAAGATTGTATTTCACTTCAGCTACTAAAATGGACCTTACCTCCTGTTATGGGCAGGCAAAATGACCAGAGATTGTTAAAAAAAATTCTAAAAATCATGTCTAAAGAACTCTTAAAGCCAATTAGAGATATTTAGCTCATTAAATTTTCCAAAGGTTGTTATACAATTGTAACCAGTTCTGATTAAGTCTATCCTCTTTGTGACAATTTACAAATTCAAAACAGAAAAAGACTGTTTTTATATATGGGCTTATTCAATAATATTTGTTCAGTATAGTTATAGGGGAAAAAGCAACAGAATATAACAGTAGTTTAAACCCAGTACATTAAAATGATTCAGTGTAACAGAATAGTATTGAATAAATTAATATATGAACTTAAAACCAAGAAAATTAAATCTTAAACAAAACAATCAGCAAAATGCAATAAAATACAGAGATTTTTAAATAAAACATTGGAGTCTGAAATGCCTTAAAAATATAACCTCCAGTCTCTTTAAAGTTCCTTGTTTTTTTTTTTTAAATTATCCATTTAGATGCCTATTGTCAGAAGGCAGAAAATTGGTAAGGGGTAGGCAATGGGGGTTAAATGATCTGCCCAGGGCCACACCACCAGGAAGTGTCTGAGGCCAGATTTTAACCCAGGACCTCCAGTCTCTAGGCCTGGCTTTCAATTCACTGAACCAATGAGCCACTGAGCTGCTTCCCCATTGTGAGGGTGGGTTTTTGGAATCTCAAATTGAGCCAAAAAATTGCAGGGAGTTGAAATTCTCTCCTGACTCTCAGGTGAGCTAAGTAAAAGAATCAATGCAGTCAAAAGATATCCTTTAAAGCAGCCATGCTTATAAGTTCCTGTTGGGAAAAGTCTCTTCCTTCTCCTCTTTCTCCCCACCTGTGATCCCCTGTCCCCAGTCCACGTGGAGGCTAATTGTAGCCTAAAGAAAAATCACCCCCATTTTTACCAGCTGGTGGACGTGAGTCCTGGGCCTGGGGCGATGAGCAATCTGCTTGGAGGCCAGAGTTTCTGGGGCCGGGCGGATTGGGACCAGGTGAGCGAGAGGACAGGTCCGGATTGCTGGAGTGCAGAAGCAGGCAGCAGACAGCAGGAGGAGCCAGGTTGCAGGCAAGCAGGCAGGAGCAAGCTGAGTTAAGAGGCTTTGTTAAAAAGCCTTGGAGAAACGTGGCTTAGATCATTATCTAGGCTATCTTTTTTTTTTTATTAATTTGAGAAGTTCTCATCCAATCTAGTGGTTGCCATTAACTGTAACAGTTAAATTAGTTTCTCTCCTAAAAGTATTATATTTTAGAGGTTTATAAAAGATTATTAGAAATCAAGGATAAAGAAATACAAAATAAGAAAGCACGTGCCTAGGGCTGAATAGCCCATTCACAGCCACTTACTCTACATCTTGCATGCCAGGTAGAGAGACGTGTGTGCTTAGAAGCAGAAGAAGAGAGGTTCTTGGGAGGCAGAGAGCCCTTTAAATAAGAATTGTGTTCTCGCACTCAGGTGAGATTATAGGGAATTCTGAGAAGTACCAAGGACTTCTGGGGATTGAAGTCTGGGGTTCCAATCTCCATTTTTACATAATGGAAGTCCCAAAGCCCATTAGGATCTTGACTAATAAGGAGAGTCTCTTACCCATGAGTGTTGGGACTAGGAATATACCTGTATACATACTATTTGCCTAAATAGAATTTAAGCTCCTCAAGGGCAAGGGCTGTCTTAATTTTGTCTTTGCATTCTCAATACCTAGCGCAATGTAGGGACATGTTGTTATTCTGTCCTTCAGCTGTGTCCAACTCTTCCTGACTCTTACTATCTGTGAGTTTTTGTTTTTTAAAGCCATACCTTCTTTGAACTGTTCCAACCATTCTGGAAGGTAATTTGGAATTATGCCCAAAGTGCTTTAAAAGACTGCCTGTCCTTTGATCTAGAAATACCATCACTAGATCTATATTCCAAAGAGATTAAAAAATTGGGAAAGAATCTATTTGTAGAAAAATATTCATAGCTGCACTTTTTGTGGTGGCAAAAAAATTGGAAAATGAGGGGTTGTCCATTGATTGGGGAATGGCTGAACAAATTTGGTATCTGATGGGGATGGAATACAATTGTGTTATAAGGAATGATGAATATCTTGATTTCTATAAGAACTGGAAGGACCTACATGAACTGATGTAGAGTGAAATAAACACAACCAGGAGAACATTGTACACAGAAAGTGAAACATTGTGGGATGATCAAATGTGATAGACTTTGCTATTGACAGCAATGCAATGATCCAGGACAATTCTGAGTGACTTGTGAGAAAGAATGCTATCCACATTGAGAGAAAGAACTGTGGGAGCAGAAATCCAGAAGAAAACATATGATGTATCACTTTTTTATATAGGTATATGATTGGGGGGTTTGGTTTTAAAAGATTGCTCTATGTATTTGAGGGGTTGTTTAGTTGTAACCAAGGGGTTCAGTCTTCTCATAGCAGGGTTTAGGGGAGACAGTGGGTGTTTAAGGTTAGCTCAGAGAGAGTTTGAAGATTTCCTCCCTTCTGCCTTCCCTCCTTAGCTAAGGCTGCTCTCCCAGATTCTTCTGTCCCTCTCATCCCCCTCTCCACTACTCGAGACCAAAGGGTCTCCCTTTGATCTGTTCACTCATACTTGATTCACAGCTTGGGGAAAAGATAACTATTTTAATGTCAACTCAATCAGAATAATTCAAAGGAATAACTAGCAGGGAAAAATGGGAGAGGAAAGTACGGGATATGGGGTCCCTGCCTCTACCTGAACCCTTTCCCCTCCCTCCTTGAGTTTAGGGGGAACTCAGGCCTTGGCAACCTGAGCCCCCTGAGAGAAAGTCAGGTTGACTCACCCTGGGTTTGGCCCCTTGGCCACAGTTCAGACTCAGGGCAACAGGAGCTGAGGTAAAGTCTGATAGAGATTCAAAATGCCTTTCTCAGGTTTCTCTTCAATAGTCCTTTTCAATTTGGAAATGTTGGGGGGAAGGATTTCCATTCACAAGAAGGAAAAAGTGGGTAACCCTAAGGAGAAAGTCTTATTCAACCCTCTCTCTTTGGCTTCTCCTGACTGAGAGACCAACTCCTCTACCAGCCAGAGTCTTCTCCTCCTCCAGATTCCAAACTCCTGGGGCCCCTCCCTCCCACTGAGGTGATCAGTTCCACACACTCTTCTGCCTGATACTTTTCTTATGTGCCAGCCTCTGTCACATCTAATACAAAAATGAACAATATGGAAATGGGTTTTGAGTGATAATATATGTATAACGCCGTGGAATTGTCTGTCAGCTCTGTGAGGGGGGAGTGAAGGTGGGAGTGAGATGAATTATGTAACCATGGAAAATAATGAAAAAAAAACCCTTTATTTTCTTTTTAGAATTGATAGGAAGAGGGGTGGGGGCATCTGGGTGGCTCAGTAGATTGAGAACCAGGCCTAGAGATAGGCGGTCCTATGTTCAAATCTGGCCTCAGACCCTTCCTAGTTGTTTGACCCTGGACAAGTCACTTAACCCCCATTGCTTAGCCCTTACCACTCTGCCCTGGAACCAAAACATAGTATTGATTCTAAGGTGGAAGGTAAGGATTTAAAAAAAAAAAGAATTAATAGGAAGTATCAGTTCTAAGGAAGAAGAGTATTTAGGGCTAAGCAATTGGGTCAAGTGACTTGCCGAGGTTCACCTAACTAGGAAGGGTCTGAGGCCAGATTTGAACCCAGATCTTCCCATATCCAGGCTTGACTTTCTATCTAGTAAGACACTTATCTACCCCACTATGGGATTTTCTTGGCAAAGATACTAGAATGGTTTATTATTTCCTTATCTAATATTTTAAGGCAGAGGTTCAGGGACTTGAGGCCAGATTTGAACTCAAATCTTCCTGACTCCAGGCCTCTAGCCACTGAGCCACGTAGCTGTTTTCTAGGGACATATAATAAATGCTTAATAAATGTTTGTTGAATTTGATTCAAATGATTATTGCCTCTAGGATAAAATTATTATAACTGACATTTATATAGTTTTAAAAATTGCAAAGTACTTCTCATATATTATCTAATCCGAGCTTCATGATGATCTATATGAGGTAGGAACTAGAGATAATATTTTTTTCATTTTATGGATAAGGATCCGGAGTCTCTGAAATGAAATGAGCTATGGTCCCACAACAAGGGTAGGATTTGAACCCAGGCCTTCACGGCTCCAGTTCAGCCCTCTATTCTCTAAAACCAAACTCCTCATTCTCGAATTTAATGTTTTCTACCACCTGGTTTCAATTTTTCATTCCAGCTTTGGTTCACATCTTCCCTTCAACAAACATGCTCAACTCAACAGTCAACAAACTCAGTTGTGATGTAGGATATCCTATCCTTGTGTGTTCCCAGCCTTGCAGCCATTCCCTTGATCTTCTTTGAAGGCTCAGCTCATGTCAGCTTCTTTATGAAGCTTTCCCCAGTTTCCCCTAGTGAATAGTGATCTCTTCCACTTCAATATTTCTAGTCCTTTGTTCAGATGTCTTCCTTTATCCCTTCATTCCTTAATTAGTATGGTGCTTCTCTGTGAACAAATCTCATTCCCTTTTGAGCAGATGTAAACTCCTTGAGGGCAGCGTGAAGACTGGATTTGGCTCTCCCCTGATTGTAACAATGAAGGTACTTAGCTCTTCCCTGATTGTAAAGATTTAAATTGTAACTCATGTCTATTTTTAGATTTTAATCCCCATAAGTGTAAACACCCTACTTAAAAATTAAGTATGGAGATCTCCCTATTTTTAGATTCATAAAAAGTGCAAACATGATACTTAAAGCTGAGTGGGAAGATCTGCCCATGTTAGATCTAATCACCAAAGGTGTAAACATCCCGCTTAATCATTTAGTGGAAGGTCTGTGACCCATGTGTGAAATAATGGGTAATGAATCAGAATCAACTAACTGCCTTCTGGGCAGTCCTAGAGCAGAGTGTCAGCTGTGATTGGTAGACCTGGAATTTAGAGGAAGTGATGCAAGAAAAAAGGTCTTTAAAAGAAAGAGACAGGGGGCAGCTGGGTAGCTCAGTGGATTGAGAGCCAGGCCTAGAGGCAGGAGGTCCTAGGTTCAAATCTGGCCTCAGTTTCCCAGCTATGTGACCCTGGGCAAGTCACTTGACCCCTGTTGCCTAGCCCTTACCACTCTTCTGCCTTGGAGCCAATACACAGTCTTGACTCCAAGATGGAAGGTAAGGGTTTAAAAAAATAAAAAGAAAGAGACAAGGGCCTGAATGGAGTTCTTCTGGGAGTTTGACTTGGAGACATTTGGAGTGGAACCTCCTGTGACAGGGTGGTTATTCATTTTTGGAACTTACTGTGAGAATTCAATTCTTCATGCTTTCGAGTTGAGACTGGTGAAGAGGGGCAGAAGGATCTGCTGATTGGACTGACACTGGTGAGTGAAAAGGCCTACTCCCTTTCCCTTGGCCTTTCTGGAGGCACCAGCTTCTGGAAAGGCCCACCATCTTGAGACTCCTTTCCCTTGGCAGGGAACTCTGAATTCCTACCTGGCTCAAGAGGATCTTTCTCTTTTTCCTTTCTTTCTTCCTTAATATATTCCTTTTTATTTGTAAAATAAACCCCTAAGATCCATTCTGACTTTCGTAATCCATTTGGGATTTAATAATTAAATCCCTGGTGACCAAACTCTTAAAAAATCAAGTCCAACTCCTTTAAATTTAACCCCCTTTCCACCTTTACAGCAGGTATTATTTTATTTTTATCCCCATCCTCTTTGAATATGGTAAGAGGGGAAAAGGGTTAAATTTTTAAAGGGTTGGACTTGATTATTTAAGAGTTTGGTCACCAGGGATTTAATTAATTCCAAAAGAGATTTTATTTACAATTTATTTACAAAATGTAGAAAGAGTGAAGCGAGAAATCAGAGAGAGGATAAGGTAAGATATCTAGCCTGAGCGCTAAGTAATTTACTTCTAGCCCCTCTGGGCAGGGAGAATTAATTTCAGCTGGCCTTGGCAAAGCCAAGGATCTAGGAAGTCTCTTCAGAAAATCCAGGAGTTAGAGTTAGCTTGTCACTCACCAAGTGTCAGTCCAGTCAGCAGATTCTTCTGCCCCTCTTCACCAGCCTCAACTCGAAAGCATGAAGAATTGACTCCAGCAGAAGTGGAAGTCCAAGTTGAACTTCCCTCCAAGAATCCAGGTCCAAGTTGAACTCCACTTTTAAAGACATTTTCTCTTGTGTCACTTCCCCTAAATTCCAGGTCTACCAATCACAGCTGCCGTTCTGCTCTAGGACTTCCCAGAAGGCAGTTAGTCGATTCTGATTCATTACCCACTATTGCACATGTGGGTCACAGATCTCCCACTTCAGGATTAAGTGAGATATTTGCCCTTTTGGTGATTGGATCTAAATGGTCAGATCTTCATACTTAACTTTTAAGTACTGTGTTTGTACTTTTTTTTGTGATTGAATCTAAAAATAGGCTGGTCTCCATACTTAACTTTTAAGTAGGGTGTTTACACTTATGGGGATTAAAATCTAAAAACAGACATGAGTTACAACTTAAATCTTCACAATCAGGGAAGAGCTAAGTACCTTCATTGTTACAATCAGGGGAGAGTCAAATCCAATCTTCACAATACAGAGGACTTAGCACAGTATTTTTGCACTTAAAAAAACAGCAACAAAAAAAGACCTATGATTTCCTCAGTTTAGGGAGATTCCAGTGAGGAAATTATAGGAACATTTCCTTATAACTTAAAATTCTAGATTTGTGTCAAACCCTAAAGAACCTCACTTGGTTTTCAAATAATAGTTTTAGAGAGGTACTTGGGGGCACTGAGAAATTAACTGACTTCTTTAGGGTCAAAAAGCTAGTATATGTCAGAGGCAGGACTTGAATCCAGTTCTTCCCCAATTCTGAGATTAGCATTTTTTTTCCATAACGCACTTGCCATGATGCAATTTATAGGTGTTTCTTAAATTGAATTGAGTTAATCACAAACATCCCATTAGTTATGTAGTACAAATGTTAATATTCCCATTTGACAGATGAAGAAACTAAAGTCCAGACAAGCCAAGTGACTTCCTTAATTTCACATGGCTGGTAGGTGGCAGGATTGGATCTTACCTCTTTCCACTATTTCATACTGCTTCTTTTGATGTGAAGTCTTTGGTTAGCAGAAACCATAGAGGGAGGGTAAATGGGCTGTTGTGGACTGAGGCAGAAATCTGACAGTCAGAAGTTAAAAGAAAAAAACCCTCCAAGGGCATTGGCATGTAGCCAGCCTGGATATCTCACAAATACAGGAAGGGATTTGACACCGACAAAATTCTGTTTGAGTCATTAAGAAATAATCATAGAATTGAGGAATTTTAGAGGGAAAAGGGACCTTTGAGATCATCACAAGACCTAGGACATCCAAAGGTAGGCACTGAATCAATGTTTGCTGATTGACTGATTGATCTAGTTAACTCCCCTAATTTTACTGAAGGAGAAATGAAAGGGTAGGGAAATTGTGACTTAACTAGCCACAGTAGATAAGTGACTTTCCAATTGTCTTCCTTGGACTCAGTTTTGCCAGCTTTGACTCAGTGAATTGTAGAACTTTCTCATAGGAGTAGTGGGTGTGGGCCAGCATGCAGGAAAGCAGCAGAGGGCTATGGTTAGGGCCCAGGTGTGGTATTTGATTAATTACAGTGGCACTGGACAGATGCTTGGTCAGGCAAGCTGGGGGTTGATGCTGGAAGAGCTGAGCTCAGGTCATGATGAGGACAAGTGAGACACAGGATGAGATGAAAATAGGGCTGAGACTCCTCCTTGGAGCTGGGCCATAGTCAGGGACCAAAAGCTAAGTGGCAGGAACAATGGACAGATGTGTGATCAAGGACCTGGACTAGAGCTAAGGGTGCTGAAAATTCTCAAAAGGTTCGTGTTGCAGGGCAGAGGACTGGCTAAAGCTGAAAATGACAGCTGGGGGTATCTCCTAGGAGGGTGAGCTATGATGGAGGCTTCCCACACTTTTTAATAGTCAGCTCAGACCTTTAAGACAGCCTCACATGGGACAAGGACAGTTTGTCTCAGTCTTTGAGGAGCCTAGCCATTTGAGGGTGACCCGGATCCATTAGAGAAGTATCTTTGCTTCCCTCAGCTCAGATATTCATAGAATCATAGTGTTTTAGACCTTAGAGGTCATCCCATTCAATTATGTCACTTTATAGGTTAGGAAACTGGAGCTCAAAGAGGTGAATGGTTTGGCTAAAGTTAGTCAGCAGGAGAATTGTTTGAGTTAAATGTAATCATAGAATGTTATAGCTGGCATGTCAATGCTGGAAGTGAACCTTAAAATCATCCCATTGGATCACTTCTTTACAAATGAGGACACTGAGACCTCAAAAGGAGACGTAACTTGCTCAAAATTGCAAGGCTGATGAGGAAGGAAAAGCAAGTCTCTGGAGCTCTCCAGGGCTCTCCAGTTTCCTTATATTTAAAATAAATCAATTGAATTAGACAACCTATAGAGACTAGCTTTCCATCTAGAATCCTTAGTGACAGAGCTGAGGTTTGATCCTAGATTTTCTGATTTCCAGATCAATGCTTTTAGCATTACACAATAGTATTTTAAATAGTTGATTGCATGGGATGCAATGTTACTTTCTCAGGTTGGATGGGCACCTCTACTAATGCAGAATTAAGCTCAATTTCCTTAGGGCCCCTAATATCTGGTTTGTTTCCCCTCTGGTCCTTGGGAGCTGGTAACGGGCATCAGCCCAAGATTCTGATTCCAGTTAAGCTAGATGGATGAATTGAGGATCAGTAATATATAGGTATGTATGTTATGTGGTTAGCTGTTTTCTTAAAAGGATATTTTTGATATAAAAATCTTTGGAAAGTAGACTTATCTTTTGTCTCAATTACTGAAAAGGTGTATGCCATGATGCTTGAATGAGGGTGATGAGGCACATTACTATCATCTGGTGACAGCATACCTAAACTTTAGGAGTAGCATTTGTCCTGAGGTGTGGACTGGAGGTGGGAGGGTGGTGTTTTTAGGGGCAAGAAGATTGCTTTAAAACAAACCCAAACCTCAGCCACAACCACCACAACTGCCACAAACTTTCCTTTCAACCAACAACCAGCAATCACCTTCATCTACCTTACACGTCTGCAACTCTCACTACCCAACTGACAACCCAGTAGCACTGCCCATCAAAATGAAGCTGGGTTATTGATGTGAAAGGAAGTTTGGGAATAAATGGGCATCTCTCTGAGTAGAGCAATATAAATGAGCACTGGGCTTCCCCAGGGATCAGTGTCAGGAATGTTCTTACTTAATATCTTTTTTTATTGTTTGTTAATTATTTGGAGGAGGATGTATACTGTGAAATCCCCAAGTTTGCAGATTATGCTAAGCTCTTTTGAAGAGTGAAAAGCCAAGCTGATGAGGCTAAACCACAGGAAGGTCTTATGAGGCTGTGAAGAGTCAGAAAAGTGAAACTGCAAAACCAGTTAGGAGTGAGAGGCAGAATTAGTTACTAAAGGAAACTAGAATGTATGGGAATGACCTTAACTTCTGGAGTTGATGTCAAGAAGGAAACCAATACCTTTCCTATAGTGGTGTTTTTGTTTTTGAGGCAGAATGTCCCTATTTCTCATCTAGATTGGAAGTATAGTAACCATTCATAGGCTAAAGCAAGTGTGTGTGGTAGAGGGCTGAGAAGAATAATTTGATTTTTCCTGGAGTATAAGTGGGGCAGGGGGATATGAGTAACCTTTTGGAGAAGTCATTGTGAAATCAGTTAAAACCCAAGGAATCAAAAGAAGCAAGACACTTAGCATCTATTGTATTGGGAGAACAGAAATGGAATAGATAGTAGATTTTGACCTCCTTCCAAACTCCATTCCAAGGATATTAAGGTTATTAAAACCCCTTTGGGATTCAGAGTAGGGCCAGTACTTGACCAGTTAGCTTGTAGCTATTTGTTTAGACCCATGCTGGTGAACCTATGGCACATGTGCCAGAGGGGGCACTCAGAGGTCCCTCTGAGGGCACATGTGCCATCATCTCAGCATAGGGTTCTCCATAGTTCGTTACTAGAAAGCCAGAGGGATGAGGGGCTGGGCTGCTCCCCTCCCCATCACCTGAGGACATTTCTCATATCAACACCCCCCCCCCCACCCCCCAAAGGTTTGCCATCATTGGTCTAGGGTCATAAACTATAGAATAAAGTTTGGACTTCTTAACCTGATATTCTAGGTCTTCCTCGATCTGGAACTGATCTTTTCCAACATTTTTTCCCCTGCAACTTCCCTTTATATTCCATGTTGCAGTAAAATTGTATAATTTTATTGTTTCCTGAACTCATCTATTCTTTTACTCATGCTGTTCCTCTGTGTGGAATGTCTCCCTTGCCCTCCCCTTCTCTGACACTTCAAGCCTCACCCATCCTTCAGTGGTATGGTTTCTTTTTTATAATCCAGATCTTTAGAAACAGATGACACATTCCTATGACATATCAGGGCTCCCTACTCCTAATTGCTCCTGCCAAGTTCCTGGTCCTAGCTCATCTCTGAAGATATATTAGGTGCATATTACCATACACACACACACACACACACACACACACACACACACACATTCCCTATAAGTGACTCCTCTAGCTTAGAGTCTCAGTTGGAAACCAAAGTTAATTATGGGATCCGAGGCTTATCTTTATCTCTGACTGAGTATACTTCTTCCCAGTATTAAGAAATCTGACTGCTTATGCATGAGGTGGCTAGCTCAGCTGTAGCTGCTATACTAAAACAGGAGATGGGGCTCACGTCTCAGCACTTTCTCCTTTTGTACCTTCATGGGAAGGAGAAAACAATATTTGACCAGGCCCTGTGATTCCAGTAGACCAGAAAGGGCCAGGCTGCTGCTTCTGACACATCATTTTTACTTTTGTACCCACAGTGCCTAGCACAGTGCCTTGCACAGGTAAGTATTTCATGTTCATTGAATTCAATTAGATCTTTATCTCTTTATTGGTTCAGCTTTTCAAGGTTAATCTCTCAACAGGCACTTATTAAATGTCTATTATATGCCAGGCACTGTATTAGGGATGATATGTTATATGTCAGGACTATATTAGAGACATAAAACCCAAAGTGAGTCAGTCCCTGCTTTTAAGTAATTTACATTTTCCTAACATCCTTCTTAAAATGTGGAGCTCATAAACGAATACTATATTCTAGATGTAGTCGGGGAGTGTAAGAAGCTGCTACCTCTGTGAGATCATACATCAGAGACCTCACATCTCAATGGGCCAAATATAGTAGAGGATCTCTGCTTCTGGGGACTCACAGAATGAGAACTGAGCTCTTTCCCCCTAGGTGGACATCTCCTGGGTAGGCATCCTTTGTTACTGTCATCTTGAAATGCGGCCACTTTAAGGCTGTGAGTACAGTGGCACCCCCCAGGCACTCAGTCACCAGTCATCTGCATCAGCAGTCCTCAGGATTTCAGTTGTATAAGAGATGTTAAACCTCAAGGAACTAGGGACAAAGAAGGCAACTCATGCCTATCAGAGTCTGGAGCCTCAGGGCACCCAGGGTATTTGAGGGTGAAGGCTTCCAGAGACTGGGAGCCTAGTGCTTGCTCTGTTTAGGGGGTACCCTCTCTCTGAGCCATCTTGGGATGAGACTCCAAAGCTGGTGTGTTTTCAGTCTTTCATCTTCTCTCACTTGGACACTATTGCAATAGCCCTCTAGTCAGTATCCCAGCTTTTAGTCCTTACCCTCTCTAATCCAATTCTCCACACAGCTGCCAAGAAAATCTTTCTTAGGCACAGATTTAATCATGTCACTACCCTGTCTGAAAGCCTCTAGGAATTCTTTGTTGCCTCTAGTATAAAAGACAAACTTCTCAGGCTTGAATTTGAAGTCTTCCACCATTTGGCTCCAAACTGCCTTTTCAGTCTTATCTCATTTCTTCTCAGAGCTGTAACTAGCAATATCTTCACCCCAGGGCAAAAATGGTCATGGGGGCGAGGATGCTGTGGGTGGCAAAAGTAAAAGCGAAGTCTGATTGCAGAAGTAGTTGTCCAGGAACAAGGGTAATCCAACTCATCTCTGAGGATGCTGGGTGGGATGGAGGCAGCAGTCAGTAAGGACTTATTAAGTGCCTACTAGGTGCCAGACATCATGAGAGGGGCTCAAAGGCTAAGGGGCCCTGGGGATGGTGCCTCATGAGAGCAGACAAGAAGGGATGTTTGCAGATGGCAATCTCTAATGAAGAAGGATGCTCCTGTAGGGGGAATTGTGCTTTCCTGGGAATGTTGGTGCCCTGGGATGTTGGTTTCTGTTTGCCCCATATTTGGGACTCCATGATCTAATTCCAAGTGCTGGAGAGAAGAATAGGCTTCTTTGATCATTGCCTGACATTTAATGGCAAACTCTTTCCAAATGAATAGTCCTGGGGAAAATGTTTTCCTTGTATCACTAAAAAGGTGATGTAAAAACCATTATAAATTCCATTTGGATTTATTGAAGGATCTGAGTTATTATAGTAAATGCATCACAAAATGACCACATCTGAGATGGATAGTGAGTTCACGGAGTAAGAAAACTCCCGAAGCTCTCTTGGCTATTTTCTGATGAAGGACATACTCCTATAGGTCTGTAGAGTTTTTTCTAGCCTCTAAAAGCCTTCTCCATATTGAGTTAAGTACCAGTCTCTGTGTGAAGGAGGCAGAAGGAGCCCAGGAGCAATGAAATTTGAGGCTGGAATCTTCCCATTTATATGCTGAAAAAACTTCCTTTTGGACAGAAGTCCCTATCAGCAAGGTCTCTACTTTTCAGATGTTCTTGAAGATTTGGTAGTGCTAATTGGGGCCTGAGTTTGTGAACAATCTTCTGAATGCTAATTAGCCAGAGTACAGAAGCCCAAAGAGGGGACAATCTTTTCCACACTCCCAAATGGTCTTTGAGGCAACTCTTTTTGGGCATATTTCCAAGATGGTGATTAGCCTTCAGTGTCGACTGCTGTTGTCTAAGGGGAAACTTATGATGGGTTGGTTCTTGTAATTAACTTAAAGATGATGTATGGTCAGTGACACTGGAAGGTGATAGTTATTGCAAGATGTGCAGTTTACAAGCTCAGATACCTAATGAGTACCCTTAGAATGACTCTGCCAGAAACTACTATTATTTTCCTATGTAGAGGAGTAAAATATTTTTTGTAGAAGGTAGAAGAAAAGAAAAAGAAAGTTATACTTTAGAAAATCCCTCTTACCTTCCATCTCTTTTAAGAAAAAATTCTTAGAATTGATATCATGTATTAGTTCTAAGGCAGAAGAGTAGTAAGGGTTAGGCACTGAGGATTAAGTGACTTTTCCAGGGTCCCAAAGCTAGGATGTGTCTGAGGCCATATTTGAACCCAGGATCTCCCTCATATCTAAGATCTGGCTCCCAGTCCACTGAGCCACCTAGCTGCCCCCATCTTAGAATCTATACTGTTTATTGGTTCCAAAGCAGAGGAAGACAAGGACTAGGCAATGAGGGTTAAGTGACTCATTCAGGGTCACTGGGCAAATTTTGAACCTAAGACTCCCTTATATCTAGGCCTGGCTCTCTCTCAATCCACTGAGCTACCTAGCTGCCCCCAATATTGCACTTTTGCATGCAAACTTATAGGACTTGTCAGATACCAGTAACTATGTTGCTTATTCTTTGTAAGATGATGTCATTGTTTGCTTCAAAGAAAACTATTCAATATACAAACAAAAGAGATTGCAGTAAATCATGCTTTTAATAAAAGTTCCATCTACTTCCATTGGGAATTTCCCATGGGGTTAGTTTCTGGGATGGAGTTAGCTTATGCAGTGTCAGTATACAAGAAGTAATGACAGCAACCAAAGCAGCAGCAATAGTAACAGTATTGGCTGGATCCATCACTTACTCTCCCCTCCACAGGTAGAATCAATATTCTAGCCCTACTTGGAACCAAGAGGTGGGTCACAAATTAAGTTAGTGACTAATAGGGAAAGGCTCACCAGTATACTCCCCACAACTTAAGACTCTGGTGTTCTCGCCATGTTCCCAGGGTATGTACATCTGGAGTGAGAATAAGTTTTATTACCTTAATAAGAAAATGGAATAAATTGGTTAACTTAGTATAACCGACTCCATTTTGTTTTAAGTTTCCATTTTGCAATGGAGTTGTCTGGTTTTATTTTTTTAAAAACCAATTACATGTTCTACATCAGTTTTCTGAAGTTAAATGATCCCTATTTCCTCCCTCCTTTTTTCTGTCTCCTCTCACAGAGTCCAGAAAGCAATCCAATCTGGGTTCTACTTGTATTATCATGCAAAACACAATGGAGTTGCTTTGATTACTTTTTTTCTTTTTCTTTTTTTAAATCCTAACTTTCTGTTTTGGTAACAACTTCAAGATAGGAGGGCAAGGGTTAGGCAAATGAGATTAAGAGACTTGCCTAGAGTCACAGAGCTTGGAAATGTCTGAAGCAAGATTTGAACTTAGGTCCTCTTGACTCCAGGCCTGGAACTCTATGCACTGAGCAACCTGGCTGCCCCAGTTATTTTTTTTTAAATAACAAAAAAGTACTCTTGTGGTGTGATATAGTAAGCAACTTGTATGTACAAAACCTATGTGGATCTTCTGATAAGACAGACCACCAATGGAAAAATATTATAAACAACTTAATCAGGGGGCAGCTAGGCGACTCAGTGGATTGCAAGCCAGGTCTACAGGTGAAAGGAACTGGGCTCAAATTTGACCTCAGATACTTCCTAGCTGTGTGATATTGGTCAATTGGTCACTTAACCCCCCAGCGCTTAGCCCTCATCACCCATTGGAACTTATATACAGGATTGATTCTAGGATGGCAAGGTGTTTTTTTTTTTTTAGATTTTAAAAATTGTTTATTTCTTTTTAAAGTATTTTTTCCCTAGTTACATGATTCATGTTCTTCCCCTCTCTTTTCCCCTCCCTCCTCCAAGAATAGTCAAACAATTCCATTGGGTTATGCATGTTGTATTGCTCAATACCTATTTCCATGTTATTTGTTTTATTTTTTAAATAAACAACTTAATCATTAGCTTATGCGATAAACTATCAAATAATGTATTAACCAAATTATAGTATTTAGTCAGAATATAGAAGCCCAAATGGACAATCTTTTCCACACTCCCAAATGGTCTCTGAGGCCACTCAATTTTAGAACATTTCCAAGATTGTGATTTTCCTTCTGTAAGAATTTATAATTTAGGTTTTATGTTAAATATGAGAATTCTAAAGTAATATTGTGGTCGCCAATTTAAAAAATTAAGCCTAAGTCATGAGTCTATTAGCTGTTCTTAACAATTTAGTTTAATAGAGATATAGTAAAGAGAGAAATGTAGGAATGAAGTAGAAAGTATTGCCTAGATAGGTACCCTATAATTTCTGTCCAAAGAAGTCTAGCTCACCCTCTGGCAAGGGCTCCCTCAAATCCAGATATCCTTGTGGACTTGTGGTAGTCTCTTAAGCCAGGAATCCTGGCAGTGTCTTCAGCCAGGGTTCCACCAATGTAGCCTCCTCCAAAGCCAAGGCAGGAATCTCTGGAACCAATTTCTCCAAAAGCCAGGAAAAGAAGGCCAGCTATTCACCCAGCAAGTCTATATAGGATCTAGGGAAAGAGTCTCCCCCTTCAATCCAACTTACCTACACAGAGAGAGCCAAAGACAAACTCCAAAGGAGAAGTTCAAAGAAGTCCTTAGACAGGAAGTTCAGGACTTTTTATAGTCCTTTTTCCATGTCACTTCCTATCCCTTTCCTGCTTTACAGGAACCAGTTGCAGTCTTTCAATTTGCTTAGCACTGCCCAGGGGTGGGACAGTAGCCTCTGGAGTTGTCACCCACTCTAGTAAGTGACTTGTGAACTCTCATCCTTAGTGACTAGTAAGGTACTAAGTAGGGGTACTTAAGTTTTTGATTGATTAACTTAAAAATAGGCAAGGGGAGAGTCAATCCTATCTTCACACTTCAATGTAGGCTGCTGTTGTATATTGGAACAGCCTCCTGGATTCCCCACACTTGAGAGTCAAATATCTCCTGTTCAATGGAGAGCAGTGCTGATCTGCTAGCTAACCACTTCATAGGGAGACTGGGACCTCTGACTAGAGAGAGAGGAAACCTTGTCCTGAATACCAGTATAAGCCATTTACAGGGACCTACAAGAAAGCAGTTTGGTGGTTTGCTTTTAGAGGGGCTGATGTTCCTAATTGTTTGCATATATTGATTAATAAAGTTGGATTGAGTGCATTGAGAAGTATTTACTTAGTACCTCTGTCACACTAGTTACAGTTAGAATACAAAATGGTAAATTGATTTTAAATGTGTACCTGTATATTCCATCATTGTAAGGTTGCATGGGAGGATGAATAGAACACTGCATTTAGAGTAAGGAAGATCTAGGTTCAAATCTATCTCAGATGCTTGCTAGCTATGTGACCCTTAACTTCACCTGTTCCTCCTTTCCTTAGCTGTACATAAAGGGATTAGATTGGATGATCTCTGAGATCCCGTTCTGCTTGTAATCTGTGGTCCTAACTATTTACATTAGCCATCTTATGTCTGGAATATTCTTCCTCTTGACCTCTACCACTTCCTGCTCATTTCTTTGTTTAAGGTTCAAGTTATATTCCACTTCCTCAGTGGAGTTAGCCCTGACACCCACTTGTTAATGTTAACTTCCTCATCAAATTGCTTCTCTTTATTTTGTAGTCATTGTTTTTTTTAATTCAAAATATTTTTAGAAACTCAGTTGAGTGGGTTCTTAAGTATCTTTTGGAATAAAAACAATACAAAAATATTAAGATTCATCTTTCTTTCTAAAATTCAATGACATTTGCTTTTAAAAATATATTATTCAACATCAACATTGTTATTCTACTTTTCAAATACATTTTTAATTAATAGTCATGTCCAATTCTTCATGACCCAATTCAGGGTTTTCTTGACAAAGATACTGGAGTGGTTTGCTGTTTCCTTCTTCAGCTCATTTTATAGATGAGGACACTGAGGAAAACAGCATTAGGTAACTTGTCTAGAGTCATATAGCCAGTAAGTATCTGAGGCTAGATTTGAACCCAGGACTCCCTGACTTTGGGTGTGAAATTCTATCCATTTCTCCACCTAGCTGTCCTCAGCAATGTTTACACAGATAAATACAACTGAACATGATACATTGTGTTCCCCTAGCTCCATGGGGTAGGATAGCTCTGTGTGCATATGTCTTTTGTATGTTGTATCTCCAAGCATCTACCTAGAACAATGCTTTGCATTCAGTATAGGAACTTTAATTTTTGTTGAATTTAAATGAACTGAATGGAATTTGATTTCCTAAGATTCTGGAGTGAGGAAATGGCTAGTTGTTCCAATCTTTTTATACATTCTTCTTTGACTCCTGTAGATTACTGATTGTTGCCTGACCCTTCTTTTCCTTAAAAGGAAAGATCTTTCAGACACCAGTACCTAACTCATTCATCCTTTGGAAGATATCATCAGTAGATGACTCTCTCCTAAATTCTAGGAGTGGAAGGCAGGACAAAAGATGGGGAATGATTACTTGTAAACTTTAGCAGAAAGCTCTTGGGAACTGGAGTGGGGGCTTGACATTGCCTGTAGCAGGACTCTCACAGGCAGAGCCCATCTTGTTTGACTGGAGTATGCAGAAGTGGTCAAAACGAGGAAGTATAATGTGGGGCATCAGATTCCAAGCAACAAAACCCTAGAGAATTCCTCTCCCTTCGCAAATAACTCATTTGTATTCTCTTCTCCTCAGTCCTTATCTTTAGCTCAATCATTATCTTTAGCTCAAGTCAGAACTAGGTGGCTGGAAGAGTAATAAGATTAAAGGTTAGAGGTGGAGTCCTGTAAAAACAGGAGTTATGGTAGTGTCACTGGTCTAAACACTGGTCAGACTACTTTGGGAGTACTGTTCAGTCCTGGTCACTCCATTTTAGGAAAGCCACTGGCAAAAATGGAACAGGTCCAGAGAAAGTCAGTTAGTATGGTAGGATGGGCAGTTAGGTGGTACAGTGGATCTAGTGGTGGATCTGGAATCAGGAAGACTCATCTTCCCTAGTTCAAATATGGTCTCAGACACTTATTAGCTATATGACTCTGGGCAAGTCATTTAACCCTGTTTGCTTCAGTTTCCTCACTTGTAAAATGACCTGGAGAAGGAAATGGCAAACTACTCTAGTATCTTTGCCAAGAAAACCCCAAATGGGGTTGTGAAAAGTTGGATATGACTAAAAAGCAACTGAGGGGAAAGACTAGAGACTATGTTGTATGATGATCAGTTGACGAGACTGGAGAGGTTTGTTTACCTGGAGAAGAGAATACTTGGGCTATGAGTAGGATATGGCTATTATCTTTAAGTGTGTGAAGTTCCTTGATGAGAAAGGAGGGCAGTAGGCAGAAGGTACAAAAAAGTAAATTTCAGACCAAAGTAGGAGAAAGCTTCCTAAAAATTAGAGCAATCTGGGAGTGGAATGGGCTGCCATGTTTGGTGGTAAAATTCTTGTACTTGGAAGGGCTTGATTAGAACATGCCAAAGGGAGGGGATTGGATTAAATCAGTATCTTAAATGAAAATGTCTTGCTTATTCTGAGGTTAGAGGAATCATCTATGTGGTCTTCCAATCCCTCTATCTTTGTTTCTTTTCACAAACACTTGTTAATCTGATATCATGGCCCACTGAACAAAGGAGCATTGTAAGGTATAATTTAACTTGGGAGGCCACTAACAACAGAGTAGGACTGGGAGTTTTTCATCCCTGGTCAGAAGACCTTTAGTCCTTCACATTTTCAAAAATTTATTTTTATTTATCTATTTTTTTAGTCCTTCACATTTTGAGAGGGCTGGGAATTTAGACCTGTGATTTCACTGGAGAAGGAAGATTCAGCAAGTGAAAAGATGACAGGGCAGCATTTCCTCTATAACTAGTAGCTTTAAAAAGTTACCTGGAGAATTGAGAGAGTAAATGACAGTACCATAACTGGCTTGTATGGGACTTGAACTCAGTCCTTCCTTGCTCAAAGGCCAGTTCTCAAACTACTGTAGTGTCTTTCTCACCTAGTCTATGAATTTCTTTGATTGAGGGAGAGGGATATATTTTTGGTGAGGGAAAACCATTCCTCTACATGGGTCTAATTACTCCACCTGTATTTACTCTTATACTCGCTCTCTCGAAGGTTCCATTGATTTGATCCTATCTTCCCACTAAGGATTATTCCTGAGGACTTTTGAAATTAGAGTCAGTCACTTAACCTCTGCTTTGCTTCAGTTTCCTCATCCATAAAATGGGGATAATAATAGTACCTACCTCCCAGGGTTGTTATGAGGACCAAAAGACATAATATTTATAAAGTACTCCACAATTCTTGATGCACTGCATAAATACTTGCTATAATTCTAGATCAGAGAGTGGGATTCTTGAGTGTTTTAGGCAAATTTATGTCAGGAACTTAAAAAAAACCATATTGCACTTTAATGTTTGGAAAGCTCTTTACACGCTATCTCATTTGATGTACAGATGTGTTTTGCCTTTGTTTTTTGCAACATATCAATGATTTCATTGATGCAGGGAATTCCCAGTGAGAAAACTCCCTTTAGCAACACAGACCATCACTTGCTCTCCAACTCAAACATTCAGATTGAGGCCATTTGCTTCATATCACATACATTTCAGAATATCTATCTACCTACACACGTTCATACCTTTTCCACGTGCAAGTTATCCTAAAGAGGAATTGATTATGTGTTTTTGTGATTTTTGCAGCTGAGAGGATTATATTAGCTTCCTCTATCTGGTTCAGTTTCCCCACTTGAAAAATGGGTTAATAATAGCACCTATCTGCCAGGATCAAATGAGGTAATAAATATAAAAGGGCTTTGCACAGTGTTTGGCACACAGTAAGTGCTTTAATAAATTATTACTTCTTTCCTTTCATTCCTAGGCAAGTTGAATGTTAGAGCCAGAAGGGATTTTAGAACATAGACTTGTGATGGTGAACCTTTAAGAGTGGTGGGTGATGTGAAAAATATCCTCAGGCAAGGGGAAGGGGAGCAGCCTGGCCCCTCATCCCTTTGGCTTTCTAGTAATGAACTCTGGCAAACTCTGTGCTGGGGCGATAGTGTGTGTGCCCACACAGAGGGTTTTGAGTGCCCCCTCTGGTATGTATGCCATAGGTTTGCCACCATGGACACAGACTATAGAGTATTAGGATTAGAAGGAGCCTAAAAGAGAGTCAAATTTCCTCCTTTTAAAATGAGGAGAAAGAAGTATAGAAAAACTAGTAGCTTGTTGTAGACTACACAGGAAGTTCATTGTGGAGGAGTATTAGAATCTTGGTTCAGTGGTCTTTCCCTTGAGATCCTCTTGGGCTCATCATTTCTCTATGTGAGAACAATGAAGAAAGCATATCTAGCTTGAGGTTCCATGTCTGTTTGGGTCAACTGGGAGACCAATGATTTTTAAATTTTTTGAACTCAGGATCTCTTGACTTTCTTAAAACTACCAAAGTCTTTAAAGACCTCATCAATTGATGATCATTATATGAGCAATTAAGATGGACAAAATTTTAAAATAGTTATTTACAAATTCATTAAAAACAACAAACCCAGAGCAGCTAGGTGGGTCAGTGGATTGAGTGCCACTTCCTAGCTATGTGATATTGGTCAGGTCACTTAATCCCAACTGCCTAGCCCTCTTCTGCCTTGGAACAGTTACTTAGTATGGATTCTATGGCAGGAGGTAGGGTTTAAAAAAAAAATTAACCCATTATGTTACTATAACAAATTTTTTAATGAAAAAATAACTACATTCCAATGCAAAAACATTTAGTGAAGAAAGGAATTATTTTACATGTTTTTGTTGATCTCTGATGTCTGGCTTAATAGAAGACAGCTGGATCCTCATGTTTGCTTCTGCATTCAATCTGTTGTGATATATTGTTTTGGTTGAAATATATACAGAAAATCTGGCTTCATACAAATAAGTAATTAGGAAAGGGAGCATTTTAATAAGCAAATAATGTCTTAGTATTATTATGAAAATACTTTTGACTCCATAGATCCCTCTTAAAGGGTCTTGGGGATCCCTGGGATCCTGAGATCCCACATTTTGATAAATGCCACTATATACAAAGGCTTGTCTCAGTTTTCTCATTTGTAAAATGGAGTTAATAATAGCACCTGCCTTTGAGTTGTTATGGGGATAAGTGAGATATTTAGAAAATTCTTCATAATCCTTAAAGTACTATTATAGACTACTACAGTAACTACGCACTGCCATCTAGCTGAACTGTGCTGTTTGCTAACTCTTTGCTATACATACTTCATGCTTTCTTAACTTACTTCCTTTGTTGATGCTATTTTCTGTACCTAAAAGGTGGTGAAATAGACAGAATGCTGGACCTGAAGTCAGGAAAGCTCATCTTCCTGAGTTCAGATCCATCTTCATTTCTAGCCTTGTAACCCTGGACAAGTCACTTCACCCTGTTTGCCTCAGTTTCTTTATTTGTAAAATGAGCTGGAGAAGGAAGTGGCAAATCACTTCAGAATCTTTGCCAAGGAAACCTTATTTGGAGTCATAAAGAGTTGGTCAGGACTGAAACAAGTGAACAACAATGATTGCTGTTTTTAACTAGGAGAGCATTTCATCTAAGAGGCAGCTAGGGGGCACAAGGGATAGAGAGCCAGACCTAGAGGTGGGAGGACCTGGGTTCAAATCTCTCCTCAGACATTTCTGAACTATGTGATTCTGGTCAAGTCACTTAACTCCATTTGCCTAGCCCTTGCTCTTCTGTCTTAGTTACTAGGATAGAAGGTAAGGTTAAAACACACACACACACAGCAACCTTTTGCTTTCTTACTTGTGCTTTAAACACAAAATGTCATCTTCCTTCAGGTGCCTATTCTGATCTCCCCCAGTTAGTAATGATCTCCTGCTCCCCATGCCCCTTTCCCCCCTTTTCTGGTATAATAGAATCCTCCAGTCACCTTCCTCCAGGCATGGTTAGTTTGCCAATCCTGCTCATGTGGCATCTAGACCTGTGCCTCTCTCTCTAGAGCCCAGCCTGGGCGAGAAGCACAAACCATCTTAGCAAATTATAATGAAGGGAAAATGTGATTATCATTTACTTAACCTTTCTCAGGGATTGTGTTTGTCAATGCAAATTTACTCAAGTTATTGTGGTTCATTGGCTTCATATGCCAATAGATATGTCTATACTCCCTCTTTCCCTTGCTTTGATTGGGATGCCTTCTAGTTGTCATTGTCTGTGCATGGCACCATTATAAAATGCTCTTTTGCCCTACCAATTCTTAGACAATGGTTAGAGGTGGTAGAATGTAGAGTTGGAAGGGACATCAGAGACCATCTTTATTTCATTGATGAGGAAACTGAGGTCTTGCTAAGATCTCTCGATTGACTGTTGAAAGCTGGCTCATCACATAGGTGGAAATAAGAAAGGAGAGGAACATTTATTCAATGTCTCCTATGTGCCAGCCACACCTAAGCACATAACAGATATGCCATTTAATTCTTACAATAACCTTGAAAGGCAAGTGCTATTATTATCCTCATTTTATAGCTGGGGAAACTGAGGCAGATAGAGATTAAGTGACTTGCCCAGAATTATATAGCTAGTGTCTAAGAAAGGAGTGGAATTCAAGTCTTCTTGACTGCAGAACCAGAGCTTTATTCATAGATCCACCCAGGTGCTTGTTATAACCTAGAATGAGTTGGCTTCCTCTGTTTCTGAGGAGTGCCTGCACCTCAATACATTTTCTCTCCTTTTCTAGCATTCTTAATATATCAGAGAGGAAGCTACGAGTGATTTCATGTTTTGTTTTCCTTTCTTTCTGGAGGAATCAATAGTGATTTTTCAGAGGTATCCATGATGTGCAGCTGCTGGCTGCTTTCCCCTTTTCCTCTAATGAAGCCATGAGAATATTTGAAAGGTGAAAAACATAACCATGTGGCTAGCAAAAGCTACTTCCCCCCTCCCCAAGATGCTCTCTGGAAGCAGCTGCTACACACATCAATATGGGGGAGGAGAAGCAATTGTTGTTCCACAGCTGGGTGGCTTCTCATAAGCTGATTGTCTCTTCCAAGCTTCCCCTTTACAAGGCACTGGTCTGAAGAATTATCACCAGGAATCTTCTGTTGCTGATGAGCTGGTCTGGCTTCTTTTCTTTTCTTTTTTTTTCCATTTGAATAAGTTTATTTAGTCAATTTAGAACATTATTCCTTGGTTACAGTAATCACATTATTTCTCTCCCTCCCCTCCCCCCACCCTTCCCACAGCCAACACACAATTTCATTGGGTATTACTTGTGTCCTTGATCAGAACCTATTTCCATGTTGTTGGTGTTTGCACTAGGATGTTCATTTAGAGTCTACATCCCCAACCATATCGATTCATGTATTCAAGCATTTGTTTTTCTTCGGTGTTTCTACTCCCACGGTTTTTCCTCTGAATGTGGATAGTGTTCTTCCTCGTAGATTCCTCCAAGTTGTTCAGGATCACTGCATTGCCACTAATGGAGAAGTCCATTACATTCGCTTGTACCACAGTGTATCAGTCTCTGGGTACATGTTTTCCTGGTTCTGCTCCTCTCACTCTGCATCACTTCCTGGAGGTTGTTCCAGTCCCCATGGAATTCCTCCAGTTTATTATTCCTTTGAGCACAATAGTATTCCATCACCAACAGATACCACAGTTTGTTCAGCCATTCTCCAATTGAAGGGCAACCCCTCATTTTCCAATTTTTTTGCCACCACAACTATGAATATTCTTGTACAAGTCTTTTCCCTTATTATCTCTTTGGGGTACAAACCCAGCAGTGCTATGACTGGATCAAAGGGCAGACAGGCTTTTATCACCCTTTGGGCATAGTTCCAAATTGGTCTGGCTTCTTGATGCCACTTAAGCTTGATAAATTTCTGCTGAGAAATAAAAACCAAACCATTCTTAGTTCCCAGGTAGAAACAGTCATTTTCTAGACCACATGACCTGGGGACCTTTACTGTCTCTTTTATCCATCTGTGTTGGGTTAGTACATCTCTCTTAGACCTTGTCGCTTTGGGTTTAGTTCCATGAAACTGACTCGTGTGCGTTTGGGGAGGAAATTTATTGGATTGACTCATAAACTGAGGAAATGGTCTGAACTGGTTGGATTGTTATTCTGAGGCCAGATTTGAACACGGGAAGATGAGCCTTCTGGACTCCAGGCTTGGACTTTATGCCTGGAGCCACCTGGCTGCCCCGGTCAGATTATAACCCTGGATAACCCTGGTTCATGAGTGCTAGACCTACCTGGCAGTTGTCCGACAGGGTAGCTCTGAGATTTTCTTGCCTCTATTCTGTAGTAGGACTCCCTGGGGAAGAAATAAGCACTCTTACAAGATGGGTGAATACCACACTATTTCTGTAGTAACTTAAAAGTTTCTGTCCATAGCTATGTGGATGAACTCTGTGGAGAAAGGAACAAAAAAAGGCTTTCCTGCATATGGGGAAGGGAGAAGTTGAGGCCGGTCCTTGAAAAGGGAAGTCAGGGAGGGTGGTGGTGGAAGGGGTGAGCGGCTCTCAACACTCCCTTTATTTGGGGGTAGCTTTTAGCAAGGGAAACCTGACATTCTGCTGGCTATGCTTTATCACCTCACAGGGAATCAGCTGTGCCTCTAATCTTCTTTCAGGCCTGGGAAGGAGAGATAAGGCTGAGACTGTGAAGGTGGTGAGCACGCCGCTCCTCTCCCAGGGACAGTTTCTGCATTATCTTCTCAAAGAGGGCTGGGGACCCAGGGGAAACAGACTGCCTAGAAGAGGCAGAGGGGGACCTCACTCAAACTCTGGAAGGGGGTAGGGCAAACTATTCAGTGGGCCTGACCCAAATTGGTTTCTACTGGACCCCTTTTTTGAACTTTGAACTCCTCATCTCTGGCACCCCCGGTAGAAGCAGGACTGGGCCTCTGCAGAGGTGTGCATATTAGTTAGGAGGTGGAGAGCAGGTAAATGTTTAATAATCAGCTCTTTGAAAAAAAAAAGCCCACAGGACACACTTTTGAGTATAATCTACATTTTAAACATTTTTTCCCATCACTTTAAGTCTAGATAATTAATAAAACAATAAATCAAAACCCAATCTATAATTTTTCTGAGGGGTAAATGTTCACACTGAAAGTTCAACAGCTGGTTCTTTCCAAGCCAGTATGAGTGGATGCCAGTATACTTCTGGGGTGGGGTGGGGAAATACTATAGAGTTAGAATCAACTGGACTTGGTACCTAATTGAATGGGGAATGGGATGTAGTTTGGTAGCCATGGAGAGGGAAGATCAAAGTGGTACAGTGTAAAGACCTTGGAGTTATAGGACCCGAGTTTAAATCCTGACTGCCACTTACAATCTGTGAAGTCTTGGGCAAGTCATTAACCTCCCTGAGCCTCCATTTTCTCATCTATAAAATGGGGGGGGGGGAGAGGAGTTGACTAGATAACCTCTGAGGTCTCTCTACTTCTAGATCTATGATTTATGGGTTTATGAACATTAATGATAAGTAACATGCTTCAGTAACTGGGAGAATGACAGCACCAATGACTAAGTTGGCTGTCAAGAACAAGTAATTAATTGATATTAAGAACAACTAAAGGGCCCATTGATTTTTTTTTAGTTGTTTCAGTTGTGTTCAACACTTCATAACCCCTTTTGTGGTTTTCTTGGTGAAGATAGTGCAGTGGTTTACTATTTCCTTTTCTAGCTCATTTTACAGATAAGGAAACTGAGGCAAACTAGGTTAAGTGACTTGCCCAGGGTCACACAACTAGTAAATGACTGAATTTGGAATCAAACTCAAGTCTTCCTGATGTCAAGCCCAGGACTCTTATCTACTGTACCACCTAGCTGTCTTTTGAGGGGTAGGGGGGTGGATTGGTCTGCTTTGGACATGTTATGCTTCAGGTGCTAGTTTATTGGACAAGATTGAATTGTGACTGTGCAAAGAACCCTAGGCAGAGAGCCAGGTGGCCTGAATGACCTTGGCCAAAGTCATTTCCCTTCTCTGATCCTTAGTTTCCTTATCTGTAAAATGGGGATGTTTGACTCAATGATTCCCAAGGTCTTTTGGAGCTCCAGCATTGAATGTTCTAAGACCATAAGGCTCTAATGTTCAGTGCTCTAAGGTTTCTTCCAGCTCTGATTGTCTGTATTATGAGAACAAGCCCGACTCCAAAAAGAAACTTTTGCCTGCTTGCTGTTGGTTGACTAAAGCTAGCCTGTTTTAGGCACAGGAACTCTCATGGAAATTGATACAGGATCTCTGATAAAGGCTTTATGGCTTTCAAAATAGATATTTACTTATGCATTTTGTTTTGACACAACAGGCACCACTCAAAACTCAAACACCCTTCCCCCAAATATATTCCCTGAAAACAATTCAACAAAAGTGACTAATAGAGTGCTAATGACTCAGAGTCTGTGTCACTTTGCATTTTTATGGTTTACCAATTATTAGCAGAATGGAAGCATGTGTGATTCAACTTTAATCCTTTCATACCTCCATTATTATGGCTTGCAATTTGCTATCACAGAGATCATTGTAGCTTCCAGGGGCCTTTATTTAGAACTGCTAATCCTCTGACTGGCCTGAAAATATCTGGAATCCTGCTGGATGATAGGTATCCTCCGTTCCTCCATCCTTACTTTCTCCCCAGTGATGCCTTGAAGTCTCAAGGCTGACCTAGAAGCAATCTTGGGGATTTCCTCCCCATGAGCTTTGAGAACTGGGTGATTTCACTCTTTCAAAATTAATTATGTCTAGATGCAGTTCTCCTTTTGTCAGAAACGTTCTCAGTTTACTCATCTATCAAAGGGCCAGTGGGGAATAATGTTTGTACTACTAATCTCACAATGAACCAATCAACAAGCATTTTATTAAGTGCCTACTATGTTCCAGGTACCATACTAGGCACTGAGGATACATTATAAAAAATAAAATGATTTCTACTTCCAGGGAGCTTACATTGTAATATATACAAAGACATAAATATACACAGACTAAATATAGACTACTAAACACAAGATATGTGAACAGTGTTGGGCACTAGCACTAGTTTGTAGGATCAGGAAAGATTTCCTAGAGAAGGTAATGTTTGAGCTGGGTCCTGAGAGGAAGGAGGGATTCTATAAGTCGGAGAGGAAGAGAGAGAAAGTTCCAGGTATGGAGGACAGCCATCAAGTACAAAGTCCTGGGGAGAAGTGTGTAGGGACAGAAAGGAGATGGATTGTTGTGAATGCAGAACAGAAAGAAGGTCCATTTGGCTTGATAGCAGAATACTGGAGAGGGAGTAATATACAATGAGACTGCAAAGCTAGTTTGGGGTCAAGGTTATGAAGAACTTTAAAAGCTAAGCAGAGGAGTTTACATTATATTTTAGAGGCAAAAGGAAGCCATTGAAATTGATTATGGTCAATGACATGGTCAGATCTGCACTTAAGGTAAATCATTTTGGCAGCAGTGTGGAGAATGGAGCAGAGTGAGGAAAAGTTTAGGGTCTGGAGAACAAGTAGGATGCAATTGCAATCGTCTAGGGCAGAGGTGATTAGGATTGGAACTATGGTGGTAGTTGTGTTAGTAGAGAGAAAGAATTGGATAGGAAAGATATTGTGGGATAGAAATGTCAAGACTTGGCAACTAATCAGACATGTGGGGTGAGAGAGAGAGAGAGTAAAGAGTAGAGGATAACACTAAAGTTATGAACCTGGGAGACTAGAAGAATGGTTGTACCTTTGACTGAAACTGGAAAGGTTGGAAGAGGAAAGGTTTTTTGGGGAAAAATTTTGGTTTTGGAGTTGTTGAGTTTAAGATGTTTCTGGGATGTCCAGTGTGAAATATTTACTAGACAGTTGATGATGTAGGATTTAGGGTTAAAGGAGAAACTGGGATTAGATATATAGATCTGAGTATTATCTGCATAGACATAATATTTAAATCCAGGGGAACTGATGATGTCACTAAGAAAGAGATTCTGCATAGAGATGAATGGGGAGGGGGCAGGAAAGAACCTTTGGGAATGTCCACAATTAAAGATCATCATATTGGTGATAACCAGAAAGGAGATTGAGAAGGAGCAATTAGGAAGGGGATGGCCCCAGAGAGATTAGTGTTTTGAATGTTCCAAAAGGAAAAAATGAATATTCAGGATGAGAGGGTGGTCAACAGTCGTCAAAAAGCCATAGATGGATCAAGAAGTATGAGGATTTGTTCAATCAAGAAATTTGTCCAGACAATTTGACAATTAAGACATATCATCAGATTTGTCAATTAAGAGATCAGTGATCACTTTGGGGAGAACATTTCACTTAAGGGATGAAGTTGGAAGCCAGACTGAACAGGTTTTATGAGTGAGAGAAGTGGTGATGAAAGGGAGAATAGACAGCTTTTTCTAAGTGTTTGGTTGAGAAGAAAGGTGAGATGTTTGATAATAGTTTGAGTAGAGGGATTAAGGGGACAGTCCGATATAACTGTGTGACTTCTTCCAGTTGATTTAGCACCATGGGAGTAGGAGCAGAAGAGTAGGATGCTGGGAACAATCTAGGGCTGAGGTTTGGCAAAGGAAGAAGGGTAACAAGACAAAGGGTCAAAGGACTTTAAAACAGGGGGCATTATGGAGCTGAATTGGCTAACTATAGGGCAGAAAAAGAGTAATGGCCAGAGAAAGTAAAGAGAATTGGCAGTCTTAAAGGTGGAGAATGTGTTTAGGAGGGGTGAGGCATAGGAAGAGGTAGAATGACAGAGCAGATAAAGGCAGTTAGGTGCCACAGTAGATACACAGTTGGGTCTGGAGTCAGGAAGACTCATCTTCCTGAGTTCAAATCTGGCCTCTGACACTAGCTATATCTCTGGGTAAGTCACTTCACCCTGTTTGCCTCTGTTTCCTCATCTAGTAAATGAGTAGGAGAAGGAAATGACAAACTGCTCCAGTGTCTTTGCCAAGAAAACCCCAAAGGGGATCACGAACAATTGGACACAATTGAAATGGCCAAACAATAACAACATGGTCAAGTAGAGTTTTTAATGAGGGAAATGGAATATTTCAGGAAAATGGTAACACTCTAGTTTGGGGCTAGATTGCAGATACAGAGAAAGGCCTTTTGCAGAAGATAGGATTAAAGCTGAATCTGAAAGAAGTCAGGGAAGCCAGAAGACAGAGGTGAGGAGGGAGAGAATTCCAGGCATGGAGGATAAGTCTAGTGTGAAAGTTTGGAGGTGGGAGATGGAGTATTGTGTGTGTGAAGAAGAGTAAGGAGACCAGTGTACTTTGCAAACTTTAAAGGACTATATAAAATGAATTGTTGTTATTATTGAATTTATACCATGAGGAATGACAAATATGAAAAAAATCCAAGAAATATGGGAAGAACTATTATGCTATGCACATGCTATTATATGCAATATAGAATACATACTATATATTACCATGCATGTTATATGTGTAGCATATATACATTACATATGTGATTATATTTGATTGAACAAATCTTCATACTTCTTGATCCATATATCCTGACAAAGCAGAATCGGAATAAGAATATATGCTATTTGCTATAATTAATTGAATGAATACACTTCAAATGCTAACAAAGTTTAGATCAAAAGCATTAAACTCATTTGGCTAACTTCAAAAGCATGCATTCATCCTTTCTTTTCCTGAATGGATAACCACTGAAGCATGAGCTTTCATAAACAGTTATCAGTAGTCATTTTTTCACTATGCTTTTGCTGTTTTGGGAATTGTATATTATGGAGGATTAATTTGTGAGTATGCTGAGATTCTGTATTATATGCCAAACAAAAATTTATCAGTAAAAATACATTTGCAAAACAGTGTGACATGGCAGTCCAGAAAGCTTATGTGTTCTTTTAAGCAGCATTAGTAATAATTAGCATTTACAGAGCATTTTAAGGTATGCAAAGCTTTTTACAAATATCTCATTTAATCCTCACAACAATCCCTGGAGGTATTATTCTCATTTTATAGATGAAGAAACTGAGGCAGGCAGAAGTTTCCGATATAAGATTTTTTCTGTTTTTTTTTTTTAAATTCCAAATTTTATAAAACAAAGCAGGTATTTCCACATACAAAGAAAATGAAGGGAATATACAAATAAAATCACAAATCTATGTGTTCAGATTTCTGATGTAGGATTTGAACTCAGTTCTTCCTGACTCCAAAGTCAGTGCTCTATCTACCTTGCACAGTTACAAATGTAACATTTTGAGCAAGGGAGTTGATATTTCCCATATTCCTTTGAATTTTTCCATTCTTTGCAGTAATATTCAACAACAATAATAACAGACTTTTTATAGTACTTTAAGGTTTACAAAGAGCTTTATATTTGTATATGTATATATATATACATATATATGTATATATAATCTGGATTTCTCAACATCTCCATGAGGTAGACCTTCTGCCTTGGTAATAACACTTCTAGAGGTCTCCATTCAGTTGTTTTGGGTGCCACATTTTAAGTACCCCAATTGCAGCATATATGGAAGGGGACTGGGGGAGTCCAGGGGTTCTAAATTATGCCAAATGAGGATTGATTGAAGGAACTAGGGAGGATGAAAGGAGAAGACCCGAGGACGTGACAACTGTCTTCAAGTTATCGAAAGGCTGTCCTTTGGAAGAGGGATTATATATATTCCTCTAGACCTCAGAAGGTTGAGCTAGAACCAGTAGTTTGAAATTACAGAGCAAGATTTAGATCTAATACAAGAAAGAATTTTCTAAGAATGTTAGCTGTCCTAAAATGGTATGGGGGCAGCTAGGTGGCACAGTGGATGGAGTGCCACACCAGGAGCTAGGAAGAGCCATCTTCTGTTTAAATCTGGCTTTGAATACCAGCTGTATGACATTGGGCAAGTCATTTAACCCTGTTGGCCTCAGTTTCCTCATCTGTAAAATGAGTTGGAAAAGAAAGTGGCAAACCACTTTAGTATCTTTGCCAAGAAAATCCCCCCAAAAGGGATCATGAAGAGTCAGATGACTGAAAAATGACTAACCAACAATAAAAATGGCACAGACTACCTTATAAGATAGTTCCTTTTCATTGGAGATCTTTAAGTAGAGACTAAATAACTTGTTGCAGTTTTGGTAGAGGGGTACCTGTGCTTCAGGTAAAAGCTGAACTTGATGGTTTCTGAGGTCCTTTCCAGTTTTAAGTTTCTTTTCCAAGAGGAGATTGGACTAGATGACTTCTAGGGTCCATTTCTACTCTAAAAATTCCATTCTGTTCCAAGGATAGGAAAGGAGAACTATTGTTCAGCAGTAGTTAACCCTAAAAAAAGATTGAGGGTTTCTAGTCAATCCCAAGCTTACTACTATGAGCCAGTAGTATGACACGGCTACTAAAAATTCGGTGACATGCACAGTTCATTGGTGTCTAGGCTGGTTCTCCTAACTCTCAATTCAGTGCCTTTTCTATCATGCCATACTCCTTCCCCCAACACCAGGGAGCTATCCAGATGGATGCCAGTCCACTGTGTCAGGGGGGTCTTGAGGGAAGTGGGGGCTAGGAAGAGAGATGGATGAACAAGGGAGGATGGCAAAGGACAAGATATGATGTCTAAGAAAGGCAAACAATTGACATCAGATCTGGCAACAGGTAAGTGTTCTGGAAGCCCCAGGGATCAAAAACAATAGCTCAAGGCCAGATCATGGCTAATAGTAAGCTAACTATGCTGCTTTCTGCTGCCTTCTGAGTTATGGGTTCAGAAGCAATGTCATATAATGGAAAAGTTATTAGATAAGGAATAGGAAGACCTGGGTTTGCATCCTGGACCTGACATTTATTAGCCTAGATCACTATGACTAAATAATTTAATTCTCCAAACCTCAGTTTCCTCATCTGCAAAATGGGGATAATAATACTTGCACTACCTATTTCATAGGGCTGTGATGAGGAAAGTACTTTGTATACATTCAAGTATGGTGTAAATGTGAGCTTTTATTATTTTCTTGCCCAGACAGACAATCTTGGCAGAGGAAAGTACTGTTGGAAAACGCCAAAACATGGGGGCTAAACAGCTGGCATCATCACAATGTATTATTTATATATTTATGTTCCAAAAGGTTTAAAAGATTGTTGAATGTTGGGTGGGAAGCATAGAAACAACTCTCTGAGAACTACTGCCTCCCTCTCCTCCCCCTTTCCCCTGCTCTATACTCATTCCCAGCCTCCTCACCTGCTGCTCCAGAGTTACACAGCTTGGAGCCCAGTCCTTTAGGATGTAAAACTCTTAAGATGCCTTAGAAATCCTCTAGCTTTACCTCCTCATTTTGCCTATGGGGAAACTGAGACACAGAAAAGGTACAAAGGAACCTGCCCCAATAGTGTAGGTAATAAATAAGAGATGGAGAGATTTGAACTCAGGTCCCCTGACTCCAGACCACGTGGGTACCATACTGCCCCCACATGACTTTACCAATGCTTAACAAAGGGAAAAGAGAAAAGTGGTGTCAGAGCAGAATATATGTCCTTTCTTCTGGGCCCACTGCCTAATTTCCTTGCAATCCAGGGCCAAAGCTTACTTTCATGCCTGATTGATTGTTTGGTTTTAAAAATGGCCTGCATCGTGGTACTCCTCAGGGAGTAAGTACAAAATGAAAACACCAAGATAGATCAGAATGAGCAGGGCAGCATTTCAGATGGCAGCAGCAAACTAAATGGATCTGGGGGAAAAAACGCCAGCCTCAAAATGGTACTTTAAGAGCCAGATTTAGAAAGCTCAGACTTATTATATTGAGTGGACTTTGTGAGATGAAATCAGCCTGCGAACGCCACACATGCGGCATCTTCAGGGAGGAGCTAGAGGCAGAGCTGAAATGAAGCACACTGGGGCATTGTCCCATATGAAGATGCTTGGACATTTGCCCTTCCTGGTCCTGTTTCCTTTTCTCTAGAATGGGAGAGTTAGACTAGATAAATCAATAGGTATTTATTAAAGTATTTATTACTCTCTCATTAAAAAAATCCTTACCTTGCATCTTAGCATCAATACTGCATATTGGTTTCAAGGTAGAAGAGTGTTAAGGGCTAGGCAATGGGGAATTAAGTGACTTGGCCAGGGTCTCAAAACTAGAAGTATCTGAGCCCTGAATTTGAACTCAGGCTCTCCTATCTTTAGGTCTGGCTCTCAATTCACTAAGCCACTTGTGGCTGCCACCTTTATTAATCTCTTAAGGTGCTCAATTTTGGGGATATAAAGAAAGGTAAAACAGCTCTTGTTCTCTAGGAGCTTCTTTTTTTCTTTCCATTTCTTTCCTTTCCTTCCTTCTTTCTTTCCATTTGTCTGTCTGTCTCCCCTTCCCTCCCCTTCCCTTCTGTCCGGTTTACCATTCCCTAGAGATCAAGCATGGGTGCTTTAGCTGTTATTCTATGGCATACTGCAAGAAGGGGAAGAAAGTCTTGACAGGAACCAGGGCCAAGTTTGGGCTTAGAAAAAGTTATTTTTAGTTCATTGGCCTGCCTAAAGCGAACCCTTGCCTGCTCTTTTCATATTTTTCCCTCCAAAGAGCTGGGCCCAGAACCCTCATCTCGGAACTTTCAGGCCAGTATGAATAAGATAGATTGGCAGCTTGGTATAATGTATAGAATGCTGGAGTTAGAGGCAGGAAGACTTGAACTGAATCTCCCTTTAAATACTTGGTAGCTGTGTGAACGTGGGCAAGTCACTTCATCTCCAGGCTGTTTTCTTATCTGTAAACTGGGGACAAGAATAACTGCTGCCATAGTGGTAAATATTGACTATCATTAATGTTCTAATGAGGCGCATTTATTGTTAGAATAACATGACTTTTTGCTGAGAAGCAGGGTTTTTATAGTGGAAAAAGCCCTGGATTTGGAGACAAAAGATCTGGATTTAAATTCTAGCTCTTCCATTTATTAGTCAGCTAACCTTGGGTCAGTGACTTAACCTACCTTAGCCTCAGTCTTCTCATCCACAAAATAGAGAACTTACCTATCAGAGTTTTTATGAAGATCATAATTTAGAGATGGAAAGGTCCTCCTAGGTCACTTAGTCCAACCTCCTAAATTTCACAAATGAAGAAAGGGAGGCTCCAAGAACTTAAGTGACTTGCCCAAAATCACAAATAAGTCACATAGATTTGAACTCAAGTCCTCTGACTCCAAATGCCCTTTCTTTTGTACCATGCTGCCTCCATCCAACAATATAAATTAATTTATGTGTGAATACTTAGGTAACTAACGTCACACACACACATCAGCTATTACGAGTTTGAAACAACTCAAAAGCAAGACCAGGGTCTGAGATTGTGTCTTCTTTCCCCCATTCTCTACCCCCTGGGTCTGGAAATGTTGCATAACAGGTATTTAAACATTGCTGATTTGATCCAGGAGAATATTTATACCCCAATGAAAGATTTTTATGAGTCAGCCTTTATAGTAGGAATTGGTAAATTCCATTGCAACATATGCTAAGTGACATTTGCTAATAAATTCATGCCTATTTCCCCTGTAATCCTTCTCCTACATTGAGTGTAGTAATACTTTGCCTAATGCAAATATATTGCTAATGCCTTGTGACATCAAACAGAAGCTGAATTCAATTGAATTGTTCAGAATTCTAAACCACAATCCTCTTGGCGTTCATGAATGATAATGAAGGGCAGACAGCTTTCTGCTGTCCACATGCAAGAATTGCTGCTGTCACTGTCTTCTTGGCTTGGTTTCTCAGGTTTGTGTCTTTGCTTAGATCAAGTTTCTGGTATGCAGTGACCTATATCCATATTCTCTAGTTCTGGGTCTCCCAATCTATAATATGCTATATCTCTGTGGACATCTCTACCTTCTCTAGCTTCAAATCAGTTTTTTTTTTTCTCTTAGTGGCTTAGGGGGTGAGATTTTATGACTAGGTGTTTTTTTTTTTTTTTTGAATAAGGTATTAAAAGGAGGCAAGGAAATGGGAGGACAAATCACTAGTTCTGAGAATAAAGACAGGCACATGACCAAGATATTGGTGTCAGGGTCTGTCATAAAGATGCTCAATACTGGTTGGTCAATCTTCCCCAGTGATAGAGAACTGAATGTCAGTCATGAAAAATAAAATATGGAGACTCTGAAGATATATCTGTGGGCCATGTCATCATCTCCCAGATTTCCTTTTGGATGTACTATAGTTTAGCTCCCAAGCAGTACAGGTCATGACTGGTACCCTCTAAGATCCCTATGAAAATACTGATAAGAGATTACCCACCAGCCTTGATGATCAGCCAGAACAGCATTAGGGAAGATGGGATGAAGATAGGAACTCCAGACCATGATGGTCACTGCAAATTTATTGAGACCTAATTTGCTTCCTATTTCCTCAGTTTTTCACACAGTGTTCTTTAATTTGTACAAAGGTTGGGCCAGACCCATGTTGTCTAACCTATGGCATGTGTGCCAGAGGGGGCTACTCCCCTCTCCCTCTCTACCATACCTAAGGACATTTCTCACATCACCCACCCCTCTGCCCAGCAGCCCAATGGGAGTCCTTCTTCTCTCCCCTGTCTGGGGTAAGATGGGGGGTGGGATGGGGTGGAGTGAGGCTCATGTATGGTGTGAGGATTGTAGTTTGGGCACTTGGTCTCTAAAAGATTTGCCATCACTGGACTAGACTAGCCAGAGTTCACAGTAAGAATTAAAATTAATCTCAAATAATAAAATATTATATTTTAGGAGATTTATTAATGATCAATTTTAAATAAAGGAATAAAAAGGATACAAAATAAAGACCATGTGCCCATGGCTGATTATCCATTTCAAAATCCCCACTCACCACCGCCATGCTCACCAACAGGGCCAAAAAAAGAGTGGGACCCTCCACGTCCCAGCCTAATATCCCCTGTCTACAGGAAGTACATAACAACAGGAAGTCAGGGGGCTCTTGGAAATGTAGTTCTTTTTTAGGATAACAGATTTTCAATTATATATTCCCCCCTGAGATTCATGGAAGACTTTTTTCTCCAATGGATCTTGTAAACATAACCACTTTAAAATTACAATAATTTGAGGATAAGAGGAAAAGAGAACAAAACCAATGATTACTAGGTGCATTGACAAAAAGCCAGTTAGGGGGCAGTCCCCTTTGGCATAAGAGTATCATACCAAACAACTGCATTCAACCCCACAGAATTCAGATCACTACATCTCAAAATTCATTCTGGATCTGGTGCAGTATGTGGTCTGTGGAGGCATCTTCATGGTGCCTTCTCCAAACAGTTCACTTTCTGGATTTGGAGAGGTAGCATGGTTCTTAACCTAAAATTACTCTCAAAAAGAATTTAAACTTTGTGTTTTAAATTAATAATACATCCCCCTCCCCCAAGAGGGTATTGAATAACACAGGGATAACTTAGGGATGCATGGCTAAGTTATGAGGTATATGAATCAATAGATAAGAGAAATAAAAACCATAAAAAATCCAAAGGAAAAAATAATTTCTGGATGAAATATAGAGTATTAAAGTCTTACATGTAAAAATTTTAAGTAGAGGAAACCCTATAATCGTATAACAGGTCCCTGAATCAGGGTTCAATTAAAGTGATTTCTGTCCCACAAGTCTATAGGACAAAATGCAGTAATATTTCACTTACCCATTTGCAGCCAAGACTATAGGAAGTTGCCATTTTATAAGAGAGAAAAAAGGGCTAGATTGTTGTGTGATAGAAAAGTGTCCTATGTCTTAACATATGTCAAGTGCCACAACCTTGTGTCTCACACTAGATACAAGTCATTTTGTATTGGCTTAGAAGTTCATCAATTCTACCTGGATTGGTTTGGTCTTTTTTGACCTTGAGCTCAATTGGAACTATGCATGCAAGTAGCTTTGTGCTTCTTTGGCACTGTGCAATGGCTCTTTTTGTATTCCCTTCTCCTGGAATCAGACAGAATCATTAAGCAAAGTCCCATAATTTTTTTAAACAATCAATGGCATCGTTTTTATAGTCTAAAGCTTTTTGGATATACTTTGACATTCAGGCAAATGTATTTTAAATTCATATTACTGCAAAATAAAAAAAAAGTTAAAGAAAATCTTCTCAATACTGGTAATGTGTTTCAAATACAAAAAGGAGAGAAAAAAGTAAAACTGAAATAGTATATTGCACATGCAAGCAAAAACAATAATAAAAAGGTTTTAAAAATAAAAAAAATATTTAGCTTAAAATCACTGACAAACAGTGTCAGCTAAGGAAAGGTAGAATACAAAGGTTTCTCACCAAAAAATGAGATCCATTTCCTTTTCAAACTTGACTATGATATACTAACAGTTTTTTATAAAGAACAATAGCACAACAGGTAATGTACAATAAAAAGGTATCAAAATCCCCAAAGTTATAATAGCCCGTTTAATTATAATAGTAATAATAGCAAACAAACCCACTATCATATAGGATTCACATGAGTTACCTATGTGACATTTAAAACTAATGGATACTTGTCACAAGTTTTTCAGGTGTAGCAATGTTTCAACCTTGGCTGAGATATTTTTTAAAAAATCTATTACTACCATCATTACAAAAATGTGGCAGAGCAGTCTAGAAAAAAATCAAACCTCTGCACTGTTGATGTTGGGTCTAAAAATGTCACCAAGAATCTAGATCATTTTGGTGGAAGGGTAGAGTGAGCTGAGGAGTTACAAATGAGAGATGTTCCCTCTTGGGAACCATCCAGGGGTACCATGCTCTGGGGTCAACTTCCCAGCTCCTTTGGTATGAGACTGTCATGTCCCATCCATTCACATTTAAAAAATGTGGGAGGTGGGGATTATAATAATGCTTCATGTCAGCTACTAAAATGGACCCTTTACCTCTTGTTACAAATAACTCAGAGGCAGGCAAAATGATCAGAGTTGTTGAAAGAAAAAATCTAAAAATCATGTCTAAAGACTCCTTAAAATCAATTTGAGATATTTAGCTCATTAAATTCTCTAAAGGCTGTTAACCAGGTTGACAGAGTCCACCATCACCTATGTAAAAATTTAACAAAGCCAAAATGGAAGAAAAAGCTGGTTATGGGCTTTTACAATATTTTACAATATTTTGTCCAGTAGTTAAAGCATAAAAGTAACAGAATATATCTAATAGTTAAAACACAGTAGATTAAATTGATTCAGTGTAACAAAATAGTATTGAATACATTAATATATGAACTTAAAACAACAGAATTAAATCTTAAAGTAGTCAATCAGCAAAATATAATAAAATACAGAGACTTTCATAAAACAATAAAATCTGAAAAGGCTTAACATTTTCACCTCCAGTCTCTTTAAAGTTCCTTTCTCTATCCATTCAGATTCCTTTTGTCAGAACTGTGGTATTTCCCATAGTGAGGGAGAACATGGGTTTGAGGAATCTCAAACTTGATGAATCTTAGAGACTGGGCAGGCCCAAATGGCAAAGAGTTGTAGGGAAATGAATTTCTTCTCTGAATCTCAGGGAAGATAAGTGAAAGGATCAGTGGTAGAAAGAAAAAAACATCCTAAAACTAGAAGCTGTTTGAAATAGGCAAGGTACTGCTCTTTAATAAATGTGCCATGCTTGCAATTTTTACTTCCTGTTTGGAAGATTAAACTTCTTCCCCTTCCCCCCTGAGGTAAAATGCTAGGGAACAGTTTGTTTCCCCAGCCACGTGGAGAGGGAGTTAGGAGGCTAATTGTTGCCTAAGGAAAATACACACCTGGTTTTTACCATTGCCTAGATAGCAGCTCCAAGTTTGTGAGTTCCAAAGACACAGTAGTAGCTACCAGCAGTCTGGGACTAGACTGGGGCTGGGGCTGGGCCTGGGCCTGGGGCTGGGGCAAGAGCCAGAGCAGGAGGAGGAGTGATCAGGATCAAGGAGATCAGGAGTGGATGGCTGGGACAACTCAGGAGGCTGGATTGCCAGCAGTAACAGTAGCATGAGCATGAGTAAGAAACAGGCCGCTGGGATTTAGCAGCTGGAGCATGTGGAATCGGGAGCAGTAATGCCAGAGGCAGCAGTGAGGAACTGAGGAACATGGGCTCAAGTAGATGGGTGAGAGAAGTGGCTTATCTCTTCTTAGTCAAGAATCCCCCAGGCTAAAAATAGCCCAGTGGTAGGGATGGCAGAAGTAAAGCAGCAACTCCAAAGAGAGTTTGGAGTTCTCTCAGAGTTTGCGAGGGGGTGGGTGGGTGAAAAGCCTTGGGAGGAGAAATGTGGCTTAAAAATTTTTATCTATGCTATCTTAAAAAATTGAGAGTTTCTTTTCCAACTAGTGGTTGCCATCAATGTAAGAATTAAAATTAATCTCAAATAATAAGATATTATATTTTAGGAGATTTATTAATGATCAATTAGAAATAAAGGAATAAAAGGGATACAAAATAAAGACCATGTGCCCATGGCTGATTAGCCATTTCAAAATCCCCACTCACCACTGCCATGCTTGCCGACAGGGCCAAAAAAGAGTGGGACACTCCACATCCCAGCCTAATATCCCCTGTCTACAGGAAGTACATAACAATAGGAAGTCAGTGGGCTCCCGGGAAATGTAGTTCTTTTTTTAGGGTAACAGATTTTCAATTATACATCACCAACATGAAAGCAGTTCTTAAGGGGGCTTGTGTACTTTTTTTTGCTGCATAGTTAGGGCGGAGCCTGCAATATTCATCTTTTGCACTAGACTGAGTTAACTTTACCCTCTTCCCCATGCTTTTAGCTAATAATCAGTCCCATGGAGAATGAAACTGACAAATTGATTACACTTAGACAATTGATTCAGGTGATCCAAGATGAGCTTGGGAACCCTGATATCTAAGTTAAATGCCACTGGAAGGTCAGGGACTTTGGGTATGATAAAACAGAAGTCATAGAAATCTAGAGCTAGAAGGGGGATAGAAGTAATTGAAACCAATTCTCAAATTTTTTGTGTGACTGTTCTATGGATGTTTTTGGTCACTCTTTCCCCTTTTCTTCCCCAGTGTTGCCTGTACTATAACCATCATCCTGATGTTCCTTTCTTTGGAAACTTGCATTTCACTCCTGGAATGTCATGCTCTGAGAGGTAAGCTGTTATCTTATCTTGTCCAGATTCAGGCTTCTGTATCACTTCCTGGCCATCTACACAACATGTCACTGTGTATGTACATCTTGAACTGCCAAGCTTTCAAACTGTACTGCAGAGAGTGCAACTCCAATGGGCTGGCCAAGTTGTTCGAATGTAAACATATGTTCACTTAAAAGACTATCTTGTGGAGAACTCATACAAAGGAAGTGCTCACCAAGAGGTCAGAAGAAGCAATACAAGGATGCTCAAAGATTCTCTGAAGAACTTTGGTATCAGTTGTGAGACACTAGCAAAGGATTGTCCTGCATGGCATGCCTGAATCAAAGAAGAGACTGTACTCTATGAGCAAAACAGAATTGGAATAGTTCAAAAGAAATGTGAGACGTACAAATTTGGAGACATATCCATCCCAAATGTTCTTGTGAGTTATTTGTGCTCAGCCAGGATTAGCGCCTTCTGAACTCAGATTGGTCTGATCAGCCACACTGGTACATATTGTATATTGACCTCAATATAGTGATGTCATTTTGATTCTCTTCCAGTATGAAGACCAACAACCTCCTAGCTCTAAATCTTACCAGCTTTCTTCAGATGTTGTCTTTTCTCTCCAGAATATAAGTTCCTTGAGGGCAAAAAAAAATTGTCATGCTTGCTTGTATTTGTAGCATCTGGGCTTAGTGCCTGGCACACAGCAAAGACTTAATAAATGTCTTCTTTTTCTTTCTCTCTCCCACCTTCCCACCCTTCCCCCTTTCTCTTTCCTTCTTGCCTTCCTGCTTTCATGCCTTCCCTATTATTTTCTCAGTGTGGACTGTGGGGAATGACCAGTATAGGAACTCCCTCACATAGATCACAAGATTACCTCCTAATCTTTCTTGGATTTAGTTAATAAACCTTAGGGGGCTGACTGAAGCATGCGGATACTAAGTGTTTTGGCCAGGGTGGCATAATTAGAAGGCAGGATTTGAAATCAGATCTTTCTGACTTTAAGAACGACACTCTATCTACTATGCTATATGGTCTCCCATTCAACAGATAACCAAACACAAAGAAAGGAAGTATTTGCCCAAAGCTATATAGCCAGTTAGTAACAGGACTAGGTCTGTGTTGGTAAGCCATGTTGGCTAGTCCCTTCCCCCTCTCCACATATGCCTGAGGACATTTTTCACATCACCCACCCATCTGCCTAGTAGCCTAATGGGAGTGCTTCCTCCCTCTCCTGTCTGGTTTAAGGTAGGGGGCTCACATGATGTGTGAGGTTGCAGTTCAGGCACTTAGTCTCTAAAAGGTTTGCCATCACTGGCCAAGGTCTTCTGACTCCCAGTCTAGAAATTTCTAGAACATGCCATCTCTATAACAGTTTGGACAAATATTTTCTGGTGCTTCTGGGAGCCTGTGGTATCCTTTTGACCTCTGGATCATATTTCCTCCCTCTCTCCCTTCCCCACTAAAGGTTTTAAAGTGAAAGTTCTAGGACCTGACATAGAATCAATCAGATTTTAACCAAGATGTATTTGACACAATGAATTTCCTCATAATTCACATCTATCTCAGCATAGAGAAACCCGATTCAATTGGTATATTTGAAACCTGATGGATTTCACTGTCCTACAGACTGTAAATAGCACCTGACAAACAATCTACCCATAAAAAGCCAGGGGAAAATGTGTGCTTTGTTCCCCCTCCTTTTCTGAAGGGAAATTGTTCTCAGGTGATTCTTAGAGTTGGGGAAAAAATCCTTTACTATAAAAGAGAGACATTTTCTGGATACTGCAACAATGTGACTGATTATTTATTTATAATCATGCAAGAAATTAAATGAGTCTGTTTTCCCTCCATCTCCCATTCTCCCACGCCTTTCTGTAGATTCCTTTGTCTGTCTTTCAAAGGTGAGAACTTACCTACTAGTTAATGGCAGAACCAGCTGTTATGGTAAGCCTAGTTTTGAAACAACCAGATGGGAAGGAGTAGAAATGAAGTATTTAAAGCTTAAATGTGGTTAATTGGAAAGAAATCTTTTCTGATTTGGGAGAAGAAAAATCATGGACTTTTTGTCTGAATGTGTGTCTTTTTTTTTTTAAAGAGAAACAAGTAAATAGTACCTTCCCTAGGACCCTGAACTCACTATCTCTGTTCTGAAATGCTACTTCTCTTGACTGTTTTGATCTCCTGCTTTCTCCACCTGTCTGCAGCTTCTTAGACATGACCTTTTTCTTTGAGAAAAATGCTGATCTTGAAAGTAGGGAGCTGTCCAGCTGCAGCTGGCAGCCAGGGTAGACCTCATCCTGTTTGGCATCAGAACTACACAGGTGCCTGTTAGGAAATTGAGTGCTGCAAAGCTGTAAATTGTGTGAACTCTGTTCAAAACTCTAGTCTTTATAGTAATCTTGGGATTGAAGCCTTTAGCAGCCGTCAGCCCGTGCTCTGTTCACTTTTCAGACTCTCAGTTTGGCTGTGTTTCTTGCTTCATTCGGGGGCAAAGCTGCCCAGATTGGAGGTGATAGACTTAAAATAAAAATCTACCTGGCTCTCAACCCGGCTACAGTCTTCCAGTAGCACACCTCAGCCTAGTCAGCATGAGCACCTCCTCATATTCCTTTCTGCTACCGGACTCCAACTCACCCCCTCACCTTTCCACCCCTTGCTATTCCCTTGGTTTCTGGAAAGGATATTGCCAATCCTTGTAATTGCCTCTAAAACTAAGGCTTCCTTCCTTGGCCATGAACCCCCCCCCCCCCCAGTATATGTGGCTTCCATCAAATAGAATCTAAGGATCTCCAGAACAGATTGGTTCACCTTTGTATTTATATCCCAGATCCTTGCACAGCAGTCCTGGAACATAATAGGTCATTAATATATTTTTATTGTTTGATTGATTATGGTCACTGCCATTGCCTCCAGCCCTTCAGGTTAGCACTCTAAAAGTGTCCCTGGTTACTGAAGTGAGGTAGATTGGTGGAGTATAAAGAAGAAAGGACTTAGGTTGACATCTTGCTTCTTCTAATTCATTCCTACATGAACTTGGGCTAAGATCAGCTTTCTTGATCTCTTTTAATTCATCAGTAAAATGAAAAGGTTTGACTTAGTTGTTCTCTAAGGTCCCTTCCAGGTCCAAGTCCTATAACCATAGCTGGCATTTATCCAGGCCTTAGGGCTTACATACTTCATTCTGTAAGTACTACAGCTTTTATTATAGTCATTTGCATGAAGAAACTGAGACTCTAAGTGACTTGTCTAAGGTCATATAGCTAAATATGAACCTAAGGCTATGATTGAACTACCTATCTGGTGATCTTGGTCCCTTCCTCTGTGGAAAGTTATTGACCATAGCCTTTTTTTGATTCCTAACCAGGGAGGTTCCAGTTAGATCATGGAAGGCTTTCATGTTAGTCCATAGCAGGCTCTATGGAGAGCTCCCCGTCTCCAAAACATGGTACCTATTTGCCTTGGTGAACCATCTTAGCTTTGCCTGATCCATAGTATCATTCAAAGCCCTCAGACTTAGCCAGGTTCTCAGTCCTGGCTCTTGTCCACTCCTATAGCTACCCCTTTTGGATATGACCTGTATTTTTGCCTTTTCAACTTACCAATCACCATCACCATCATGTCTGCAGAATTTGACTCTAGTCCCAAATACCTATCTTTCATTTTCCTTAATAGGGATCCTTCTACCACACTTTATAGAGGCACATCAAATTCAATGTTTTGGCTGTTTCTCTCTCTTTCTTGGGTTACATCAGACTCTTCATCACAGCCTGGATACTTCTCTCTGATTCAACTTGGATGGAAACTTAGGAGGATTAGGGATATAGTTAGAACCCAAATCAGACCCTACTATTGTTTTGAAATATGGGATTTTTAGCCCCCCTTACTTTCCCACAGAGTTATTTGCTAGTGAGAAACATGCATCCATTATATTATGAGTCAACAGTATGACTTGGGAGCCAAAAATGTTATTGTGATTGTAGATTCAATTAAGAGAAACACAGCGTCCAAAAAAAAGGGAGTATGCCCTCTGTTCTGCCTGCTATCTTGCTCTTACTATATGTGCTACATATATTGGAAAGGATATTGATAGGCTTGAGTCTATCTAGCCAAAGGAGTTTAGTTAGAATCATGAGGGGACTTGCAACAATACCACATAATGATCATTTGAAGGAAGTCGTAATGAAGATGAGAAGACTTGTATGTGGGGGGTAGGATTAAGGGTAGAACATAATTGCTGTTTTCAAATATCTGAAAGGGTATTATATAAAAGAGAGATTTGAAGTAGCATGGAAAGAGTTGGATTTAGAAGAATAGAATCTAGGTATGAATCTTAGATATCTTCCTTGCGTAACTGACAAGACAGTTTTACCTCTCTGAGACTGTTTCTCATGTAATGAGAAAATGAAGGGGTTGGACTACATACTTTCTAAGTTCCTTCCACTCTTCCTGTATTTATGAGCCATTTGGGGACTTAATCTTGTTATCTTTAAATGAGAAGGTTGATGATGTTGCAAGGTCCCTTAAAGCTCTAAGATGTTAGAATTCTAGGTTTTAGTGTCTTTAAATCAGACTTTACAGGCACTTCATACTTTGGAAGTGCTTTATGGTAACAAAGCACTTTAACATCCATTGTCTCAGTTGATTTTTGTTACAGCTTTTTGGCCTGTGAGGTAGGCAGTAAAAATATGATTAGCCCCATTTATGAAACAAACAGACAAACAAGCCTGAAGCTCCTAGAAGTGAAGTGATTTGCCTAGGGTCCCAAGGTCCTAATTAGTTAGTGTGGGAGTAGGGAATTGAATTTGGGTCTCTTCAGCTCCCAGGACAGTTGTACTTATTCCTACTCCATGTTTATTTTGAACAGAGTTGGCTTTCCCATGAAGCTCAATTCTTCAGAAATCTCAGATAGATCTCAGGAGATAGCTCTGTGATAGCTCCAAGGTTAATGTTGCTTCTGAATATGATACAGAATAAGTAAGAAATACTGTAAAATCTTCTGGAATTTTAATTGAGTTAATGGAAGAATCATAGATTTATAAAATTTTGGAGAGGTGCAAGAGACCTCAAATCATCTAGTCAAACTTGTACCTAAGCAGACTTGATATACCTGAGAAGTGGGCAGGCAGTCTTTGCATGAAGACATCTGTTAAGGAGGAGTCCACTACCTCCCAAGTCAGTTCATCTATTTTTAGCCAATTCTACTGGTAAGGAAGTTGTGTAATTCCCATCTATTACTCTTAGTTCTTCCCTTTAGGGCCAAGCAGGGCCAATTCCCCACATGACAGCTCTTAAAATACTTGAAGGTAGTTATCACATTCTCTCTAGGGCATTTTTTCTCCCTGTGAAGCATCCCCATTTCCTTTAATTGATCCTCAAATGGCACGATCTGGAGAGCCTTCACCATCTTGGTCATAATCTTACAGATTGACTCAAGTTTATTAAAGGGCTTTAAAAAATGTAACATTTAGTATTGACCACAGTATTGTAGATGTGAACAGTGAGACCATCACCTCCCTGTGTCTGGACACTCTGCTTCTCAGATCAATTTAAGATTACATTAGCTTTTTTGGCTCCCATATCATATGACTAATTCATATTGAGCTTGTGATCCATTAAAATTCCTATACTTTTTTTATAAAGGTAAACTGCTATCTAACCAAGCCTTCCTCACCTTGTACTTGATTTTGCAACTCAAATTTATGACTATTCATAAATCCTAATTATATTTCATCATTTTAGATTTGGCCAAACATTCTAGCTTGTTGACATTTTATGTTTTTGAATTCCGACTCTGCCATCTAACATACGCGTTAAGTATACTTTCCAAGTTTATTCTATTTTTCAGATTTGATAAGCAAATCATTTATGATTTTATCTAAGTTCTTGGAAAATATTAAATAATATGAGGACAAGCATAGAACCTGGAGACTTTCTTCTAAGTTCCTATTAAACTATTAATGATTATTCTTTTGGTTTACTTATTCAAGTAGTTGAATCAATCCTAGCTCATATATAAGAGGCTTTGTCAAATGCTTTGCCAAAATCTGGATAAATTACATATAGACTAGATATGGTGGGACAAGTAATATGATGACACAGCTGGCCCATATATGATATAGATAGATATCTGATCCTGGATTGGTCCTACTCTATCTCCAAGGGAGATTCAGTTTCTTTGTAAAGATTAGAAGACTAGCTGCTCCGGTATGGCCAATATGCCAGTGGGAGAAGGATAGACACAGCCCAGGACTACGACATGTGAGTGGTCTCTCCTCTCACTTATCTCCAAGAAGCATATTGGGCTAGAATTATATCTACCTTCCACACCTCAAGGGCAGCTAGAGGGTGCAGTGGATAGAGACCTGGGCCAAGAGTTAGGAAGACTCATCTTCCAGAGTTCAAATCTGTCCTTAGACACTAGCTATGTGAACCTGGGGAAATCACCTAACCCTATTTGCCTCAGTTTCTTCATCTGTAAAATGAGCTGAAGAAGGAAATGACAAACCACTCTTGTATCTTTGCCAAGAAATTTCCAAATAGAGTCACGAAGAGTTGGACATGACAGAACTATAATCATATATCTAGCATCTGTAGTGGGTATATAAATGATTCAGAATAAATGCTACTTTCCTGATCATTCTTAAGGAGGGTAACACACCTTGCTTACTTTCACCAAATTAGTTCCCCCTACTCACACCAAAGAGTAAGAAGATCTTTGTGGAGTTAATAGAGATTAGAATAGACCAAAGAATATGCAAGAGCAATTGGACTCTGGCTGGGAGTGAGATAAGATCTTAGCTTAACTAAGGAGGGAAACAAACAAGAACTGATTAATGTCTAATATGTTCCAGGTGCTGTGTTAAGCACTTTACAAATATCTCATTTCTTACAACAACTCTGGAAAGAAGGTTCTATTATTATTCTCATTTGATAGTGGAGTAAACTAATATCCACAGACATATTTGTATAGCTTTCTTTTTTTTGGTTGAATAGTTGTGTCTGATTCTTTATGACCTCATTTGGGGCTTTCTTGGCAAAGATCTTGGAGTGGTTTGCCATTTCCTTCTCCAGCTCATTTTATAGATAAGGAAACTGAGGCAAACAGGATTAAGTGATTTGACAAGGACCACACAGCTAAAAAGTGTCTGATGCTATATCGGTACTCAAATCCTCCTGACTTTAGGGCTGGCATGCTATTTGCTGTGCCACTTAGCTGTCTGTATGTGTATCTATCCATCTCTATGTATAAAGAACTATAAAATTTGGAAGTGAGGAAGGAGAGTATTTGAGGTATGGGGTATAGACTGAACAAAATCAAGAATTCTGGAGATAGAGCAATTATGCAAGAAATAGTTAAGGAATAGTGAAGTTATGGATTATGTGGAAGATAGTAATGTATAAGAAGATAGGAAAGATAGAAAGGTACTAGCTTTGAAAAATTTGAAATCCCAAACAAAGTAGTTTATATTACCTATATTTCTAGAGGTAATGGTGAGCCACTGGAGTATATTGAGTAAGGGATAGAATTATTCATATTTCATTTTATTATTATTAAAACCTTGCCTTCTGTTTCAGAATTAATACCAAGTAGCAGTGCTAAGGCAGAAGAGTGGTAAGGGCTTAGTAATTGGGTTAAGTGACTTGTTCAGGGTCACACATCTAGGAAGTATCTGAATCCAGGCCCTCCCATCTCTAGACCTGGCTTTCAATCTACTGAGCTACCCAGCTGCTTCCTACCTCACCTATTTCTTCAGTCATTTTGGATATATAGTTCACCTGAACCTGCTGACAAATTCATTGAGGGCAATGAGATTGTCTTTTACTATTTTCTTATTAATCTTGGGCTTATACTCTTGTACCTCTTATCAAGAAAGTGAAACTTTCTGCATTTCTCTCTTTTAGTTTGGACCTGAAGACTCCAGGGAAAGACTATAAAAAATTGAAATTAAGTTCCCAGGAACTAAAATGAGGGTGTGACATTCATTGTAAAGTACTGTGCTCAACAGGATGCTTTGAAAGAAAAGGCCCTAATGGGGCCAATGGCTCTGGTTTCCTTTAAGTCCCAGCTAAAATCCCATCTTTTATGAGAAATCTTTCCTAGTCCCCTATGATGCTAATGTTCTTTCTCTACTAATCAGCTCCAATTTATCCTATATTTATCTTATTTTATATAATGATTTTCATGTTGCCTCCCCATGTGACTGTGAACTCCTTAAGAGCAAGGACTATCTTTTACCTTTGTTTGTATTCCCAGCTGTTAATACACAGAATGTGTTTAATGAATGCTGACTGATTGGCTACCACTGGAGACTTGGGGACAGTGAAAGTTGCAGCAGTATACTGGACCACTGGTAACTCTAGAATTGTCTGGAAATCAGCCAGGGATACTGAGCTGCATCCACAAGGGAAGAATTGGGGCTGCCATTTGAGTGTAGAATGAGATCATCTCTGTTCTCCTATCTATGACTATCATCAGCTGAGGGGCAGTGAATGACTGCTTCGGCAACCTACCTCTAGTGATGGGATTTGGTTCTGTATCCTTGTTGTTATATGTAAAAGAGTATCATCACTACCTGAAGAAACCAACCAACAAGCACTATTATATACTTATGTATCTATGTATCAAGCACTATGCTAAGATCTTGGGGATCAAAGATAAAAATGAAACAGTCTCTGCCCTCAAGAAGTTACATCCTAACTGAGAAGGCTAAATGTTCTTATATAAGTCCATACAGAACCCTCTATTTGTCATTTTTTTGTGCTGGACTTTCCAGTCTGAAGTTGATTTCCCTTGGCAGAGAAAGCTGAAAGAAAATAAGAGTTTAGCCACCCTTTATCTTTTCCATTCACCCTCAGCAGCTCTTCTATTCTGTCTTTGATCCTTCTTCCCCCTCCTCTTCTCCACTCCAATATACAGCAAAACACAATCCAACCAGATTCTTTTTGTTGTCTTTTCTTATCCTCACCAGACTCAGCTAATTCTGTACTTTGGCATTCCTGGCATTTTTTTAAAGGACTAAAATTCAAGTTGGTTGATGATTGTCTGTAAGCTCACATCAGTCTCTTTAGACAATTCCTCCTCCTTGTGCTCAGTAATGTTTCTATTTATCTTCAGAATTTCATTCTTGAGAGCTTCCCATCTCTTGGGGGCTGATTTGTCTTGAAGAATTCTGGTCTGTGTGATCCTATCTAAGCTTTCTCCGAATTCTGTGAAATCTGCCAAGGTCAGTGCTGGGCTTTTGGGAGGCGGGTGGTTTAGCTGCCCAGTGAAAGCTTTTGAGATGAGAAAGTGGGCAAAGGTTGGAAATGAATTGAGACTTCTGCACATCATAATGTAATGCTCTTCTCATTGACCTAAGCTGCCTTTCAGTTTTATAGCTCTCTTTTCCAAAACACTAGTAACACATTTTCTTTTTTGTTCCCAGCAATTTAAAATAATCCCAGATTAAATGAATATCCTTTGTTGTCTTTGACTTCAAAAGATTCATGACTTCATCAGTGTGGATACTCCCTCCAGCATGGATCACAACCCTTCCATGCCTTAGTGCATAGTTTTATGAGTAGATGTGACCAAAATAATTCATCACTTGGCAGCCAGCCTCCTGGTGATATATCTTTCTGTACATGGCTGGGCATGTACATGGATAGAAGACACAGAGCTTAGGGGGTGGGTTCAGTAGAATATAAAATCAGTCTAAGTGATAAGGTAGTTAGAAAAGTTAACTCAATCTGAGACTTCTGTAAGGAAGGTATGGGTTTAGGGGGCAGCTGGGTAGCTCAGTGGATTGAGAGCCAGACCTAGAGAGGGGAGGTCCTAGGTTCAAATCTGGCCTCAGACACTTCCCAGCTGTGTGACCCTGGTCAAGTCACTTGACCCCCATTGCCTAGCCCTTACCACTCTTCTGCCTTGGAGCCAATACACAGTGTTGACTCCAAGATGGAAGGTAAGGGTTTTTTTTTGTTTTAAAGAAAGGTATGGGTTTGCAAGAGGGAAAAAGCTAGTTATGACTTATCCTGCTAGAGAATGATCACATCTTCTCTATTATATTCTATGTGGAGTGCCACATTTTAGAAAGGACATTGACCAACTATAATGTATCCAGAAGATTAGTATTGAAGAAAGTGAAACTGGAACAGATCATAAGAGGTGCTATTGAAGGAATTGGTCTGATTTAGCTGAAGGAGAGGACACTTAGGTGGGGACAGGATACTTGTCCATCTGTTTTAAGGGCTGTCAAATGGAAGAAGGACTTGATTTGCTTTTCTTAGCCTCAGAAGGTAGATCTGAAAGGAATGAATGGAAGTTTCAGAGTGGAAATTTTTAGTTTCAAACAGATTTGAGTTCAAAACAAAGGAAACTTCCTAACCAGTAGAGATGACCCAAAGAGTAACGTGCTACCAAGGGAGGCAGAGGGTTCTTCACTGGAGAGTTTTAAACAGCTTTAGATAACCACTTGTTGACAATGTAGCTGAAAGGATTCTTGTTTAGGTATTCATTAGAATTGGTGGTCTTTGAGGTCTCTGACTACTTTGAGATTCTGTGAGTCTGTGACTAAGCTTGTCCTTTAAACCTTTCCAGACTGGTGGGACCAGACATAGTATTTTCCTTGGAAAGCCTTTGAGACCCCAAGGCCATTCGTTCTCCCCCCCCCCAAATACTTTTATTTCCTTAAACTTTTCTCAATTACATGTACAATTTTAAAAATATTCATTAAAATTGAGTTCCAAATTCTCTCCCTTGTTTCAGCCACTCCCTCTTTGAGAAATTTTAAATGGACTAGTAATTTTAATTGTAATTTAAAATAGATTATACATAGGAAGTCATGCAAAAATATTTCTATATTGGCCATATTGAAAAAGGAAACATAGACTTAAAAAAAAGTAGAGAAAAGAAAGTTTAAAAAGTATGCTTTTTTCTGCATTTGGACTCCATTAGCTTGTTTTCTGGAAGTGGACACATTTTTCATCCTAAGACCTTTGGAATGGTTTTGGATCATTGTATTGATCAGAATAGCTAAGTCATCCACAGTTTATAATCATGCAATATTGCTTTAAAATGCTTTTCTGATTCTCTCTTCAATTTGCATTGATTCATGAAAGTTTTCCCAGGTTTTTAGAAATGTTCTATGCTCCTCTAATTTGCTTATGATATCACTGTTTATGTCTAAATAATGTACCCATTTTGACCTTATCTTGGTGTATGGTATGAGCCTAATTTCTGCCAAACTGCTTTCTAATTTTCCTAGCAATTTTTATCATAGTGAGTTCTTGTCCAAAAAGCTTGAATCTTTGGGTTTGTCAAATAGTAAATTACTATGGTAATTTAATACTGTATACTGTATAGGTGTAAGAATTTAAATTTAGATTTTATGCTAAATATGAGAATTCTAAAGTAATATTGTGATCACCGATTTAAAAATATTACAGCTTAAGTCAAAATGACTTTTAGCAGCTTTATTTACAAAGAGATGGAATGAGTGAAAGTGGAAAAAAGTAGATAAAGAGACAGAAAGTAGAGTCTAGCTATAAAATGCCCTAAGTTTAATCCTAATGTCTCCAGACCTCAAATGAGGGAATATCACCAGAATCCAAAGTCTTAATTAGGAAGCTGAAATCCAAAGAGCCAGGAGATGCTGAAGAATTCTCTGAGAACCTTCAGTTCACATAAGGCTAAGACTGCCAAGAAGCTCCCCATAATTCACACTGAAGGGAATGTCCCACCCAAGTGCCAATGAGCAGAGAGAGTCTCCTCACCAAAGAACCAAGAAAAGAATCACTCCACTCACCACCTGCAAGCTGACACAGGATCCAGGGTAAAGGTCTTCTCTTCCAGTCTGGCTCACCAATGCAGAGATCATGACTGAATCCTCAAACTGGCCTTTTAAAAGAAGTTTTCTCAAAGTCACTTCCTGTTGCTCCCCCACCTTATGGGAACCAATCACAATCTTTCACCTAGTACTGCCCAAGGTGAGGCCTCTGGACTTGTCACCCACTCTAGCAAGTGACTTATGAACTCTCATACTTAGTGACTGGTAAGGTACTAAGTAGGAGTACTTAAGTTTTTTATTGAAAAGTTGCTGATTGATAGACAAAGAGTTTGATTCACTCTTCACAAGGTATACACTGATCCACTACTCTACTTCTTTTTTTTTTTATTTTTTTATTTTTTATAAAACCCTTACCTTCTGTCTTGGAGCCAGTCAATACTGTGTATTGGCTCCAAGGCAGAAGAGTGGTAAGGGCTAGGCAATAGGGGTCAAGTGACTTGCCCAGGGTCACACAGCTAGGAAGTGGCTGAGGCCAGATTTGAACCTAGGACCTCCCATCTCTAGGGCTGACTCTTAATCCACTGAGCTACCCAGCTGCCCCCACACTACTCTACTTCTTAATCAGTACCAGATTATTTCAATGATTATCACTTTGTAATACAGTTTGAGACTTGTTATTGCTAGGGCACCTTCCTTTACATTAAAAAAATTGTTTCTTTTGATGTTCTTGACCTTTGTTCTTCCAGATGAATTTTGTTATTTTTTCTAGCTCTATCGAAGTTTTTTGGTAGTTTGACATAACACTAAAAATTAATTTAGGTATAATTGCTATTTTTATTGTATTGGCTCCTCTTACTCAGATCTGACTTTATTTCTATGAAAAATGTTTTGTAATTGTGTTGATATAGTTCCTGGGTTTGTCTTGGCAGGTAGATGTCCAAGAATTTTATATCATCAGCAGTTATTTTAAGTGGAATTTTTCTTTCTAACTCTTCCTGCTGGACTTTGTTGGTAATATATTGAAATTATGAATATTTATGTGGGTTTATATTACAGCAACTTTGTTGAGGTTGTTAATTGTTTCTTTTAGTTTTTTAGTTCATTCTCTAAGAATACCATCATATCATGTACAAAGAGTGATAGTTTTGTTTCCACGTCACCTATTCCAATCTCTTCATTTTCTTTTTCTTTTCTTATTGCTATAGCTATAATTTCTAGTACAATTATTGAATAATGGTGGTGACTAGTGTGAATCTTAAAACTACTTAGACTGTACTTTAGAAAATTTGATCTAGCTATTTCCTTATCATAACAATGGAGATACTTGGTCTAATAAGAATCAGGAATGTCTTGGGAACTTTACAGTACTCCACCCTAATTAGACATACTTTAGGGGTAAAGTTGTAAACTCCTGATTGAACAATGAAGGTACTTAACTCATACCTTATAGTGAAGCTAGAACCTTAAGCTAGATCTATTTTTAGATCTAATACAAAAAGGTGTTAAGTACCTGTAAAGGTTAAATTAATCACAAAAAGGTCAAATAACTCACAAAAGGCAAGCTTAACAAAGAAGTGTGAAGTACCTCAGAAGATACAATCTAACCAGAGAAGGTGAGAACTAAAGAGTGGTGAGAACTAAGAATGGGCAGTCCTGGAAAAAAGTGTCTACTGTGATTGGTAGATGTAAAAATTTAGGGGAGGTGACATAAGAGAAAATTCTCTTTAAAAGAAGGCTAAAAGTCAGTTCAAGAGATTATTCTGAATTCAGTTCAGGAGATTGAGTTCAGTGGAGGACTGGAACCCAGTTTGGACCGTCTCATGGAGAGTGATAAGACTGACTCCCTTACTCTTAGGCTCAGGGAGGCCACTTTGGCCAAGGCCTTTAACTATTTCCTGGCTCAGCCTGGGTCAGAGCAGTTTAAATTAATTCTCTCTCTCTCTCTCTCTCTCTCTCTCTCTCTCTCTCTCTCTCTCTCTCTCTCTCTCTCTGTCTTTCCCCCTTAATTCCTTCTCTTTATATTAATTAAAATCTCCATAATTCCCAGCTGACTTGGGTATTTTATTATTTGGGAATTTTCCCTGGTGACCAATCATTTAGTTTTAAGTCAAAAACACTAAAATTATCCCTACACTAGATACTACTCATAATTTTAAGGAAGGTGCCATTTATTTCTATACTTTCGGTTTTTTTTTAATTTAAAAACCCTTACTTTGAATTTGCATTTTATGAAGAGCTTTTTCCTGTATCTGCTGATATAATCATATGATTTTTCTTGTTTTTTTTTTATTTATATCTTCAGTTGTGCTGATAGTTTTCCTAATATTTAACCAGCTCTATATTCTTGGCATAAATGTCACCTGGTCATAATGTATGATTTTTGTGATATATTGCTATAATTTCTTTGTTAGAGTTTCACAAAAGATTTTTATATCAATATTTATTAGAAAAATTGGTATGTAGTTTTCTTTCTCTGTTTCTGCTCTTTCGAGTTTAAGTATTAGCACCATATTTGTGTCATAAAAGGAGTTTTTTAGGTCTCCTTTGTCTGTTTTCCCAAGAAGTTTCTATAGTATTGGAATTAATTGTTCTCTAAACATTTGGTAGAATTCACTTGTGAATCCATCTATTCCTGGGGGATTTTTTTTTTTTTGTTAGGCAGATAATTTATGGCCTGTTCAATGTCTCTTGAGAAGTTTTTATGTCCTAATACATGGTCAGTTTTTGTGCAGGTACTATATACTTTTGAGAAAAAGTATATTCCATTCTGTTCTCATATAATTTTCTTTAGAGGACTATATCTAACTTTCCTATAATTCTACTTATCTTAACTTCTTTCTTATTTATTTTATAGTTAGATTTATTTAGCTCTGGGAGAGGAAAGTTGAGGTCTCCTAGTAGTATAGTTTTACTGTATATTTCCTCCCATGACTCATCTAGCTTTTTCCTTTAAGAATTTGGTTGCTATGCCATTTAGTGTATATATATATATGTTTAACATTGATATTATAACCTTTAAGCAAAGTGTGATTTCTCTGCTTATCTCTCTTAATTATATCTGTTTTCTTTTTCTAAGATCATGATTATTATCCTTCCTGCTTTTTCTTAACCTCAGATGAAGCAAATAGATTGTGTTTTAACCCTTTATTTTTACTTTCTGTGTCTCTCTGTTTCAGGTATGTTTCTTATGTTGATATGTTAATATGCTATTTAGCATATTGTTAAATTCTGGTTTTTAATCAATTCTATTATCTGCTTCTGGTTCATCCCATTCACATTCAGAGTTATGATTATTAACTGTATTTTCCTCCATCCTAATTCTCTTTCTCTCTGAGTACATTACTCTTGGTTGTAATCCTAGTTCCTTTGCCTTCCAGAATATTATATTCCAAGCCCTCTGATATTTTAATGTGGAAACTACTAAATCTTGTGTCATCCTGACTGTGACTCCATAATATTTGAGTTATTTTTCCTCTATCTATTTGCAAAATTTTCTCCTTGATCTGGGAACTCTGGAATTTGGCTATACTATTCTTGGGATCTCTTTTAGTAAGTGATTGGCAGATTCTTTCAATTTCTCTTTTGCCCTCTGGTTCTAGGATATCAGTTAGTTTTCCTTTATAATTTCTTGAAATATGATGTGTAGGTTTTTTTTTTTATCATGGCTTCCAGATAACCAAATAATTAATATTTAATCTTAAATAGTTTCTCTGCAATTTCTCAGATTGATTATTTTTCCAATGAGGTATTTCACACTTTCTTCCATTTTCTCCATTTCTTGATTTTTGTTTTATTGTCTCTTGATGCCTCATGGAGTCGTAAACTTCCACTTGTGCAATTATAATTTTTAGGGAATTATTTACTTCCAGTGAGCTTTTGTACCTTGTTTTACATTTGACAAATTCTATGTTTTAGAAAAAAATTTCTCTTCTTTGGATTTTTGTGCCTCTTCTACTATTTAGTCAATTCTGGGTTTTTATTTTTAAGGTGTTATTTTCTTCAGTAATTTTCGTATGTGCTAATTTTACAAAGCTCTTGTCTCTCTTTTCATAATTTCATTGCCTCCTTCTCATTTCTTTTCCCATTCCCCCCTCTACCTCTTTTATTTGATCTTTAAAATCCTTTTTGAGCTCTTTGAGAACTTCTTGTTGGGATTGTGTCCAATTCAAATTTTTTCTTTGAGGCTTAGCTTATAGTGGTTTTGACTTTTTTTTTCTCTTCTACATTTCCTTTTTGATCTTCCCTATCACCATAATAACTTTTTATGGTCTGGTTCTTTTTTTTTCCTTTCCTATTGTTGTTGCATATTTCTATTGCCCATTTCTTTTTTTTTTAAACATTATTTTATTTGGTCATTTTCATACATTGTTCATTGGAAACAGATCATTTTCTTCCCCCCCCCTCCCCTAGCCGATGCGCTATTCATCTGGGTATCACATGTGTCCTTGCTCTGAACCCATTTCCTTGTTGTTGGTATTTGCATTAGGGCGCTCATTTAGCGTCATGCCCCCTCAACCTCTGTAGTCAAGCAGTTGCTTTTCCTCGGTGTTTTTACTCCCTCAGTTTGTCTTCTGCTTGAGGATAGTTTTTTGTTTTTTGTTTTCTTGTAGATCGCTGCAGGTTGTTCAGGGACATTGTAAAGCAATTACTGGAGAAGTCCATTACCTTCTCTTGTACCACAGTGTATCAGTCTCTGTGTACAATGTTTTCCTGGTTCTGCTCCTCTCACTCTGCATCAATTCCTGGAGGTTGTTCCCCTTCCCATGGAATTCCTCCACTTTATTATTCCTTTTAGCACAATAGTATTCCATCACCAACATATACCACAATTTGTTCAGCCATTCCCCAATTGAAGGGCATCCCCTCATTTTCCAATTTTTGGCCACCACAAAGAGCTGCCCATTCCTTAACTTTGAATTTTATGTAAAAGTTGGACTCAACTCCTAGGTGGAGGAGGCATTGTCCCAAGATTTAGGATTTTTGTATAGCTGCTTTCAGAGTGAGTTCTGGGGGTCTTAAAATGTTCAGTGTTTCCAAGGTGGTCTGATCTAAGGAGAAGTATAGTCATTGCTCTCCGGACCTGTGCTCTTATCTTTACCCAGGAAGGGACCTTTTTATCCACTAGCCACAAAAGCTAACATTCCTCTTGGACCTAGAACTTTGACCAGGTGCCCTGTTCTCCAGTAGCTGCGAGCACTAGTTCTCCTTTTTGGCTTGGAACTGAAACCAGAACTGTATATGGGAAATACAATAGGATCTTGAACTCAAAATTAGCAAAAGTCCCCTGTAATATCTTTCTGATGTGTTGTGTGAAGTCCTTACCATTTGTGGTATGAGAGCTCCCAAAGCTACTGCTATAGCTGATGCATCTAACTCTAAGGCATGCTAATGTTGTTGAGGCACAATCTAGGCTGTGCTCTGGGCCTGACTAGTACTCAGGCATGACAGATCTTTTCTGCCACATTGTGAAACATTTGAAGATTTCACTGAATAGATCACCGAATCTGAAATTTCAAGGGACCTTAAATATCACCTAGTCAAGCTACCTCACATTGTAGATGAGGAAGCCAAATCTAGAGAAACCAAGTTCAACTATGATAATTTACATAATTTGTTGAGCTTCACAAAGCTCCTGTTTCTATGATATGTAGAATAGCTTCAGGTTCATAAAACACTTTCCTCATAAGAACATTGTGAAGTAAATACTGTAAATAGTATGTAAGGGATACATTGCATTTTTTGTTTTAAAAAAGAAAGAGTTAAAAGAAGTGAATGAAATCTTAGAAAAATTAGAATTAATAGACATATGGAGAAAAATAAATAGGGATAAAAAGGAATACACCTTCTTCTCAGCACCACATGGCACATTCACAAAAATTGACCATACATTAGGTCACAGAAACATAGCACACAAATGCAGAAAAGCAGAAATAATGAATGCAGCCTTCTCAGATCACAAGGCAATAAAAATAATGATTAGTAATGGTACATGGAAAACCAAATCTAAAACCAATTGGAAATTAAACAATATGATACTCCAAAACCGTTTAGTTAAAGAAGAAATCATAGAAACAATTAATAATTTCATCGAGGAAAATGACAATGGTGAAACATCCTTTCAAACCTTTTGGGATGCAGCCAAAGCGGTAATCAGAGGTAAATTCATATCCCTGAATGCTTATATTAACAAAAAAGGGAGAGCAGAGATCAATCAATTGGAAATGCAAATGAAAAAACTGGAAAGCGATCAAATTAAAAACCCCCAGCAGAAAACCAAATTAGAAATCCTAAAAATTAAGGGAGAAATTAATAAAATCGAAAGTGATAGAACTATTGATTTAATAAATGAGACAAGAAGCTGGTACTTTGAAAAAACAAACAAAATAGACAAGGTACTGGTCAATCTAGTTAAAAAAAGGAAGGAAGAAAAGCAAATTCACAGCATTAAAGATGAAAAGGGGGACAGCACCTCCAATGAGGAGGAAATTAAGGCAATCATTAGAAATTACTTTGCCCAACTATATGGCAATAAATACACCAATTTAGGAGAAATGGATGAATATATACAAAAATACAAACTGCCTAGACTAACAGAAGAGGAAATAGAATTCCTAAATAATCCCATATCAGAAATTGAAATCCAACAAGCCATCAAAGAACTTCCTAAGAAAAAGTCCCCAGGGCCTGATGGATTCACCTGTGAATTCTATCAAACATTCAGAGAACAGTTAATCCCAATACTATACAAACTATTTGACATAATAAGCAAAGAGGGAGTTCTACCAAACTCCTTTTACGACACAAACATGGTACTGATTCCAAAACCAGGCAGGTCAAAAACAGAGAAAGAAAACTACAGGCCAATCTCCCTAATGAATATAGATGCAAAAATCTTAAATAGGATACTAGCCAAAAGACTCCAGCAAGTGATCAGAAGGATCATTCACCATGATCAAGTAGGATTCATACCAGGGATGCAGGGCTGGTTCAACATTAGGAAAACCATCCACATAATTGACCACATCAACAAGCAAACTAGCAAGAATCACATGATTATTTCAATAGATGCAGAAAAAGCCTTTGATAAAATACAACACCCATTCCTATTAAAAACACTAGAAAGCATAGGAATAGAAGGGTCATTCCTAAAAATGATAAACAGTATATATCTAAAACCAACAGCTAATATCATCTGCAATGGGGATAAACTAGATGCATTCCCAATAAGATCAGGAGTGAAACAAGGATGCCCATTATCACCTCTACTATTTGACATTGTACTAGAAACACTAGCAGTAGCAATTAGAGAAGATAAAGGAATTGAAGGCATCAAAATAGGCAAGGAGGAGACCAAGTTATCACTCTTTGCGGATGACATGATGGTCTACTTAAAGAATCCTAGAGATTCAACCAAAAAGCTAATTGAAATAATCAACAACTTTAGCAAAGTTGCAGGATACAAAATAAACCCACATAAATCATCAGCTTTTCTATATATCTCCAACACAGCTCAGCAGCAAGAACTAGAAAGAGAAATCCCATTCAAAATCACCTTAGACAAAATAAAATACCTAGGAATCTACCTCCCAAGACAAACACAGGAACTATATGAACACAACTACAAAACACTCGCCACACAACTAAAACTAGACTTGAACAAATGGAAAAACATTAACTGCTCATGGATAGGACGAGCCAATATAATAAAAATGACCATCCTACCCAAACTTATTTATCTATTTAGTGCCATACCCATTGAACTACCAAAATACTTCTTCACTGATTTAGAAAAAACCATAACAAAGTTCATTTGGAAGAACAAAAGATCAAGGATATCCAGGGAAATAATGAAAAAAAACACATATGATGGGGGCCTTGCAGTCCCTGACCTAAAACTATATTACAAAGCAGCAGTCATCAAAACAATTTGGTACTGGCTAAGAAACAGAAAGGAAGATCAGTGGAATAGACTGGGGGAAAGCGACCTCAGCAAGACAGTATACGATAAACCCAAAGATCCCAGCTTTTGGGACAAAAATCCACTATTCGATAAAAACTGCTGGGAAAATTGGAAGACAGTGTGGGAGAGACTAGGAATAGATCAACACCTCACACCCTACACCAAGATAAATTCAAAATGGGTGAGTGACTTAAACATAAAGAAGGAAACCATAAGTAAATTGGGTAAACACAGAATAGTATACATGTCAGACCTTTGGGAGGGGAAAGGCTTTAAAACCAAGCAAGATATAGAAAGAATCACAAAATGTAAAATAAATAATTTTGACTACATCAAACTAAAAAGCTTTTGTACAAACAAAACCAATATAACTAAAATCAGAAGGGAAACAACAAATTGGGAAAAAATCTTCATAGAAACCTCTGACAAAGGTTTAATTACTCATATTTATAAAGAGCTAAATCAATTGTACACAAAATCAAGCCATTCTCCAATTGATAAATGGGCAAGGGAAATGGATAGGCAGTTCTCAGATAAAGAAATCAAAACTATTAACAAGCACATGAAGAAGTGTTCTACATCTCTTATAATCAGAGAGATGCAAATCAAAACAACTCTGAGGTATCACCTCACACCTAGCAGATTGGCTAACATAACAGCAAAGGAAAGTAATGAATGCTGGAGGGGATGTGGCAAAGTAGGGACATTAATTCATTGCTGGTGGAGCTGTGAACTGATCCAACCATTCTGGAGGGCAATTTGGAACTATGCCCAAAGGGTGCTAAAAGAATATCTACCCTTTCACCCAGCCATAGCACTGCTGGGTCTGTACCCCAAAGAGATAATGGACACAAAGACTTGTACAAAAATATTCATAGCTGCGCTCTTTGTGGTGGCCCAAAACTGGAAAATGAGGGGATGCCCATCAATTGGGGAATGGCTGAACAAACTGTGGTATATGTTGGTGATGGAGTACTATTGTGCTAAAAGGAATAATAAAGTGGAGAAGTTCCATGGAGACTGGAACAACCTCCAGGAAGTGATGCAGAGCGAGAGGAGCAGAACCAGGAGAACATTGTACACAGAGACAAACACACTGTGGTATCATCGAACGTAATGGACTTCTCCATTAGTGGTGGTGTAATGTCCCTGAACAACTTGCAGGGACCCAGGAGAAAAAAAACACCATTCATAAGCAAAGGATAAACTATGGGAGTGGAAACACCGAGAAAAAGCAACTGCCTGAATACAGAGGTTGAGGGGACATGACAGAGGACAGACTCTAAATGAACACTCTAATGCAAATACTATCAACAAAGCAATGGGTTCAAATCAAGAAAACATCTAATGCCCAGTGGACTTGCGCGTCGGCTATGGGGGGTGGGGGGGGAGGAAAAGAAAATGATCTATGTCTTTAACGAATAGTGCTTGGAAATGACCAAATAAAATATATTAATAAAAAAAAATAAAAAAAAATTAATTAATTTTAAAAATTACATTTAAATACACAACTCCTTTCCTCCCCTTCCCACTAGAAAGGCATCATTTGACAAAAGGATATATATAAAATTATGTCTTACTTATTTCTATTCATCAGCTCTTTCTCTGGAAGTGGATACACACAAGTCATTCTTCAAACAATATTTCTGGTGTTGTATATAGTACTCTCTTGGTTCTATTTGTTTCACTCTTTATAATTTCATGTATGTCTTTCCATGTTTTTTCCCAAATCAACCTGTTCATTATTTCTTATGAGACAATAGTATTCCATCATAATCATATGCCACAACTTGTTTAGCTATTCTCCAATTGATAGGCATCCCTTCAACTTCCAGTGCTATGCCTCCATAAAGAGAAGAGAATATACAATTTCTTTTCTATGTTCCTTGATCACCTTAAGAATTAAATTTCATAGTGGTATTACTGAGCCAAAAGGTATGCACAATTTATAACTCTTTGAGCATAATTCCAGATTGCTCTCCAAAATGGTTGGATCACTTCATAGTTCCACCAAAAGTGTATCAGTGTCCTCATTTTTCCACATTCCCTCCAACATTTGTCATTTCCCCCTTTTGTCATTTTAGCCAATCTGGTACTTTGTTTTGATTTGCATTTCTCTAATCAATGATTGTTGGGAGAAAGGAGAGCAAGGACTGGCAGGTTCACAAACTTCCCTCTTCCCTCTTCCAGTCTTATGTTGAGTGGACTTACATGGAAGTTTGGGGAATTATAAGTGTTGAAATGAATCTCCTCACTCCAATTCTACTAAATTCCTTCGTAATTATGATTGGAAGAAGACTTTAACAAATGAGCCAGGGACATGATTAGTTAAAAAAGATTTTTGAACCATAACTCAATAAAATTTTGGATTGAGAGAGCAGCAGTGGTGGAAAGGGGACAGATTTAAATATGCTGAAAGGTTTTTTAATGTAATTTGTGGAGTATAGCTGACTGAGACCCACATTTCAATGGAGTTAGGGAGCTCCCGGGACTATAAACTAAAGGGTTGTTGGACCATTCCTTCAAGAAGTTAAACCATAGCCAATAGATGGCAGCAGAGAGCAACAGCAGCTCAGAAGGTTTCCAGGAAAGAGTTGAATTATACTATCACTTAGTAGACACTGGTTTTGCTGTAGCATGGAATATATGAGTTGCCCTGCATTGTATTTTTCTTGGCCATACATGCTTCCTAAGTGCATTCTTCTTTATGTGTTTTCTCTATTCATAAGCGTTTCTGTGTGGATCTTCTCCCTCACTGCTGGGGGTGTAACCTATGGAAGTGTCCCCTTGTGTATATGGAACAAGGCTTTCTTATCACTTCTTTTGTTCTGCTGCTTAATTAAATGTTCTTTGCTTTGGAATAATTGTGTGTTCTTCTTGGTCTAGTAAAACTAAACACACCCTTTGGGGGCTTATCAGCTATGCCTCTGAATGGATGCTGATTTTAAAAGAGACTCACAGCTTTAGTACTTTTCTGGGGGAAGGCATTGGGGGAGCCAATGGGCTATGGTTATTTACATTTTGCAAAAGAGGGAATGGATGTTCAGATAGGCAAAATGACTTCCCAAGGGTTCTCTAGCTGATAAGATGCTTGTTAGGAATACTATAGAAGGGATCCCTCTAACTCTAAAATCCTATAATGTGTGAAAGCCAGGATCCAAACACAGAATTTTTTGGACCTCAGGTCTAATGATTTTTCCATTATATTTTACTGCCTGATGAATACTGACAAAGAAAATTATTAGGTCAGTCAATTGACAAGCATTTATTAAGTGCCTACTATGTTCCAGTGACTGGGCAAGGTGATGGAGATCCAAATACAGTAATTTCTTTTTTTTTAAAACCCTTACCTTCCATCTTGGTGTCAATACTGTGTATTGGCTCCAAGGCAGAAGAGTGGTAAGGGCTAGGCAATGGGGGTCAAGTGACTGGCCCAGGGTCACACAGCTGGGAAGTGTCTGAGGCTACATTTGAACCTAGGACCTCCCATCTCTAGGCCTGGCTCTCAATCCACTGAGCTACCTAGCTGCCCCCTAAATACAGTAATTTCTACTCATAAGGAGCTCACATTCTAATGGGGGGTTACAACAAGGACATATATAAATGTATAAAAATAAGTAATAAAGACACTAATTATACATAAAGACAAAGGCAATGCAAGAAGGAGGATTCAGCATTTGAAGAGATTGGGAATGGTCTGGATGCGTAAGCTATGTCTTGAAGATTCTATGAGCTTCTATGAGGTGAAGGTGGGGAGGGAGTACATTCCAGGCACTGTTGGGACATTCCAGGCTAGATTTTAGAATGTGAGAAGGAAAGTAACGTCCACTGAATCTAGGAAGACATATTGGGGCAAAGTTGTGAAGGGCTTTAAAACCTAAAAAGGTTTTAACATATTCTAATTTATGAATTTTTACTTGATTCCATCTGTGATATAAAGCCAGTGGATTTGATTGAGAAGGGGGGTAATATGGTCAGATATGTCTGTACTTAAGAAAAATCATTTTGGCAGAAGTGTAGAAGATGAACTAAAGTGGGAAGAGACTTGAGATAATGACATTAATTGGGAGGTTATGGTAATAGTTCAGGCAAGAGACCTGAACTAAGGTGGGATCTGTGTGAGTAGAGTGGTAAGATGCAAAAGATGTTTTGGATGTAGAAATGGCAAAGTTCAGCAACTGCTTTGGATGTGTGAGGTCAGGGGGTGTGAGAGTTAGAGAACATCAAGGATATGAATCTGAGAGACTAAAAGAATGGTAACTTTTGGCTTAAATAGGAAAGTTTATGAAAAAGGAGGTTTTTTGGGGGGAGAATGAATGAATTTTATTTTGGTTATATTGAGCTTGATTGGGACATCCAGTTTGAAATGACTGTCAGGTATCTGGTGGCACAGTGGATAGAGTGTTGGGCCTGGAGTCAGGAAGGCTCTTTTCCCTGAATTTAATCTGGCTACTAGTTGTGCGACACTGGGCAAATCACTTAACCCAATTTGCCTCAGTTTCCTCATCTGTTAAATGAGCTGAAGAAGGAAATATCAAACCATTCCAATATCTTTTCCAAGAAAACCTCAAATGGAGTCATGAAGAGTCAAATAACTACTGAAAATGACTCAACAACAACAACAAAACTGCAGAAATGAAACTTGGGAGAGCAAATGGGGCTGTATACACACATAATTATGTATATTTTATATATAGGATTTTTATTGTATTGAATCTGTATGTATTTAGGCCTAGAATTGATTTGCATACCCTTGATAATTAAGTCTATGGGACATGGAGAGAATGAGGGAGAGGAAAGGAGGAAGAGAGAGAGAGACAGGGAGGGAGGGAATAGGAACAAAGAGAAGGGAAGACAAGACAAAAGTCCAATAGTTAGGGAACATGATTTGGGTGTTGAACCAGCAAAAATTGAGAAAGAGTTAGGTAGGAAGAAAATCAGAGAGAGTAATATCACAGAAGTACAGAGAGAAAAATGTGTTTGGGATTGGGGGTGGTCAGTAGTGTCAAATGTAGCAGATAGCCTGAGAAGGATGCTAATTGAAAAACGATTATGGGAAGGCAAATAAATTTATCACAAAATGCAACCAAAATACATAAAAATATTATCAATTAAAATTTCTTATCTAGGCTCTTAATTAGTGTCATGGAAGACTCTAAACAAACAAAAAGATTTTTCTCTTGATGAAGAAGGTCTTAGAAAACTCCTATTCACAGTTAATGTGATAATTGTATTGATGCCTGGCAAAATACAAAGCCTCCTCAATGAAATACACAGTAAATTGTTCTAGCCATCCACAACAGAAAAACAAAGTGGATATAAATATGTATTGCCTACACTGTAACTGGAAAGGTAACTCATTGATTTAATCTTTCAATATGTGGTAAAATACTGCAGATGAGTAATGAACTGGACACAGAACTGATAAACAAGAGAAAATTGGTCTGGGCAGAGGAGAAAGCTAATTTCTAATGACTTTTGCTAGATCAGATTTATGTATATGTGCTGCTGAAGTGAGCACCTGGATCAGATTTATGGAAACAAAGTAGGAAAATAAATTTAGTACAGGAGCAATAATCTAGAATTTTCAGTATTCAAAAAAGTAACTCTAAAGCTATACAACCAGAGACAGCTCTCTGAGCTTTAGTTTCCAAGGTATCAGAAATGAAGATAACATGTAGGGAGACTATGCTAAGCAATTAATGACAATAATCATAGTAGTTCCCATTTGAACCTCCCAAGAACACTGGAGAAAATATAACATAGGGATAGATATCTTCATAGTATATGTAATACAGGTTCTGGGCTCATTCTTCACACTCCCATTTGTATTGGCACATTGGGTGTCCAGAGGGTAGGTAGCTACTATATCTTCCCTCAGGCTTCTAGGGGTAATTTTCTTTCTTTCCTTTTAAAAAAATTCAAATATATTTTATTTCCCCAATTACATGCCATAACAATTTTCCACATATGTTTTCTGAAATTATAAGATCCATATTGTTTCCCTCCTTTCCTCCCTCTCTCAGAGAGTAATTTGATCAGTGTTAAAAATGTATTATTGCATAAAATATATTTCCATATTTGTCATTGTTGTAAGAGAATATTCATATAAAACCAAAACCTCCAAATGAAACCAGGAATAAATTAACATGGAAGATAGTACGCTTTGATATGCATCTGACTCCAACAACTTTTTTTGGGGAGGTGGATAGCATTCTTTATCATGAGTCCTTCAGAATTGTCCTAGATCTTTGTATTGCTGAGAGTAGCTAAGTCTTTCAGTTTTATCATACAATATTGTTGTTACTGTGTATGATGTTCTCCTGGTTCTGTTTATTTCACTCTGCATCAGTTCATGCAGATCTTCCCAACTTTTTCTGAAATCATACTGCTTATCATTTCTTATAGACAATACATCACCAATTTGTTCAGCCATTCCCCAATTGATGGACATCCCTTCAATTTCCAATTCTTTGTCTAGGGATAATTTTCTAATACTGCAGCTCATGAACTCTCATTGATGTCCTTCTGTCAATGATTATTAGATGATATCAGTTAGCAAGATAGACTTAATTGGCTTTAAATTAGGGATACTTACTAAAGGGATATAATAAAACAATTGGCATACAACACCCCCTTCCCAAATCTGAACACACTTTTCCACAAATATAGGGGAAAATAGACTTAAGATTTTTGTACATGTAGCAAAGGGGACAAAATTCTCATCTTCCAGAAGTCCTTTCATCATCATCAACAGCTATTTTTAAAGTATTTACTCTTTGCCAGGCATTGTTATATACTGGAAAAGCAAAGAAAGGCAAAGATATGGTCTTTGTACTTAAGGAACTCACAGCCTAATGGTGGAGACAGTTTGCAAATATTCCTGTTATGCTGTTTGTCCTTTGATTTTGAAGGGGACCAGTGAAGGCAAGGGATGATGTCTTGACTTGTGAGGCAGAGTTGTACAAAATCATCAGCCTCACTCTCTTTCAGAGTAATCAAAGTCCAGTGGCAAGGTAAAAGTCAGAACAATGGGTACAGTGGATAACTTTGCTGTCTTCAGTGTCTGACCAAGCTCTAAGCACTCCACAGTTGGAACAAATTGTTCTAATGTGCTCATTCTACCAGGGAAAGTCTTTACATACTTTTGGTAGACATTCCCATAATTCACTGGTAGGTCCATCAATTATCCTCGACCTGACTTAACCCATCTGCAAAGATGATTTTTAACCAGGTGTGGCCACTGTGTCTACTACAACTTCTTGGAGCCACAGGTGGGAATTAGGTAATAGATAGATGCCAAAAAATGGAAGAACACTCTGAAAAGAGCTCAGCAAGCCCTCACACCAGAATTGCTAGTCCTCCCTTAATAACTCATATATCTCAAATAACTGTGCTCATACAAGATATTTATAGTATTAATAGGAGGTAATCTCAGAGGGAAGGCTTGCAGAAGGTGGAATTTTAGCTGAGACTTAAAGGACACTAGAGAAATTAGGGAGTAGAGGGGAGGAGGGAGAACATTTTAGGCATAGGAGATAGCCAAGGGAAAAGGCAACTGGTACTGGAATTTTGCTAGCTTTTTCAAGATGTTCCCCTTAGGTGTGGTACAGTTTTCTTCCTCACTCCTTGTAGAGTCTTTGAAACTGTCCTTCCTTAATGTTTCTAGTTTGTTCTCAGCCCTCAACATTATCAACCACTGTTACTAGCTCCTGGTCTTTTGGGGACACTTAAGAAAGTAATGAGAAGTCCAAATCTTCCTGAACTTCCAAAGTTGCAGTCTACTGATCAGGGGTAGGCTTCTCTCCTTCCTCTCCGCTGTCATTCCTTCTCAGAAGCATAGCTGGAACTGCTGTATCCTGGCTTGCTCCCCAGAAAGGAAGAATTTAAACTGATTGGACCAGATCTCATTGGGTGTGTCTAAATCTCCTTAACCCATCCCAGTCTACTTTCTTTTAAATATTTTTGATCAATTGATTGATTCAGTGGTGATTTCTATGCCTTATTTGTATTGGGTTCATCCTGGCTTGATCAGTTCAATAAGACTGAGCCCTGCTATAATTATTGGGGTAGAGGTAAAGGGAGCAGCTAGGTGGTACAGCAGATAAATCACTGAACTTGGAATCAGGAAGATTCATCTTTCTGAGTTCAAATCCAGTTTTAGTCTCTTACTAGCTATGAGACCCTATCCAGGTCACTTAATCCTCTTTGCCTCACTTTGCTCATTTGTAAAATGAGCTGGAGAAGGAAATGGCAAACCATTCCAGTATTTTTGCCAAGTAAACCCAAAAGAGGGTCACAAAGAACCAGACACAAGAGAAATAATTCAACAAAAACAGAGGTAAAGAACTTCCAGTTTAACACTCTTAGAGGAGAAGCCACTGGCCTGAAGGTCACTTAGGTAATAAGCATTAGCATTGAAATATTAACCTAGGTCTTCTCATCCTTGAGTCCAGTGCTTTTGCTGCCCAGACTTGCAAACTGGATAGTGCTGTTATTTTCCACCTTGCACTAACCCTGAATAATCCTACCTGTATTTTTCCTCCTGACTCTAAAGCCCCAGTGCCTCACTGAAAATTGGGGACTGACAGGAGTAGAGGAGACCTAGTTGATGGCAGATACCCCAGGCAACACAGTAGTCTCTATGCTGTTACCTCCTACCACTCCACTTCACTCCACTCCCAGGCCTGTTTCTGCCTTCTTGTGAGTTAAAAGCTGAACTTAGGGGTGGGGGTAGGAGTGAGGGAGAAGTGGGTGAAATTGGTCCTCTAGGGATGGTGGCAGCAGGGACGGAACTCAGGGTTCCTGGGAGAGAAGTTCCTAGGAGTCTCTAGGCCTTGGAGATTCAGGAGCTTTTTGCTTCTTGTACCAGTGTGTGGGAAAATGCAGGAATGAATTATGTATGTTTAAATGACTCAGCTTCTTTTGAAAAGTCACTACCAGCTTTAGCCTTTCCCTTCTCCCTTTACCTTTCCCCATTACCAATCACTTCCTTTCAACCTCAGGACAAGGATCTCTCTGTCTGACTCTTTCCCTTTCCTCCATTTTCCTCCCCCTCTCTTTTCTTCCTCATTTTCCATCTTTCTTTTTCACTTTTCATATTTCCTCTCCTTTCATTTTCTCTTTCTACTCTCTCCCTCTCCCTCCTTCCCTGTCTCTCCTTCTCTCTGTTTCTGTCTCTCTTTGTCACTGTATCTCCCTCTCCCTCTCCCTTTCTCCACTCTTGTCTCCTTTGCTCTATTCTTGTCTCACCTCTTCCTGCCCTCCCCCCATCATTTTCCTTCCACTTTTAACTTTCTCTCCAGGCAGTCTTTCTGTCTTTGCCTCTCCCCCACTCTACCTCTTTTCTCTTCATTTCTCTCCATCTCTTCTCTCTGTGTGTTTCTATTTCCCCTCCCCTACCTCATTCTCTTCTCACCTCTCTCCCCACTTTCTCTTTTTCTATCTTCTTTATCCTTAGAATCAACATTGTCCATTTACTTAAACAACCGGTGTTCTGGTAGCAATCACCTCAGGTGTTGAAAGGCCTTCAGTTATTGGTTAATAACATAATAACAGCTGCAGCTCACATTTCTACAACATTCTTTGGTTTACAAACCACTTCCATCCTGCAACATTGGTAGTATAAGTGTTACTAATCTTATAGTTAGTATCATGGTTCAGAGATAGATTGTCTCTCAAGGTTCAGTTATGGACCCTCTTCTCTTCTCCCTTTAACACTTGGTTATCTCATCAAGTTCTCAAGGATGTAATTACCATCTATGCTGATGATCCTTAAATTTACATATCTACCCCCAAATCTCTTACTTCTACAATTAGCTTTCAGACATTTCAAATTTGATATCCAGTAGACATCTTACATCCCACATGTCCAAAACAGAACTCATTATCTTTCCCCTTAATCCCTCCCCTGCTCCTATCTTCTCTATTACTGTAGAGGACAGCCCCATCCTTTCAGTCCTTCTCCTTAGCAAGCTAGAAGTCATCCTCAACTCTTCATTAACTCTTGATCCCTATCCCTCCACCCCATATCAGTCTATTGTTAGAACCTGTGCATTTCACCTTTAGATTGTCTCTCTTATATGCCTCCTTCTCTCCTTTGACACTACCACCACTCTAGTGCAGATCCTTAACTGCAATAGTCTGCTGGAGGACTTGCCTGCCTCAGGTCTCTTCCTATTCTAATCCCCTCTATTCAGACACTGAAGTGATTTTCCTAAAGCACAGATCCAATCATTTCATCATCCCCTTCAATAAATTCTAGTGGCCCCTTGTTGCCTACAGAGTCAAATATAAAATGTTCTGTTTGACTTTCAAAGCCCTTTATAACCTAGCTCTTCCCTACCTTTCCAGTGTTTTTATGCCATACTCCTGGACAGGTACTGTTTGATCCAGTGATATTTACCTCACGGCTGTTCCATGAACAAGATACTCCATTTCCTGACTTTGGCCATTTTTTCTGATCATCCCCTATCCCTGTAATGTGTTCCCTCCTCCACTACACCTACTAATCTTGCCTTCTATTAAATCTCAACTAAAGTCTCATCTTTTATTGGAAGTCTTCTCCAACTTCTCTTAATTCTAGTGCCTTCCTTCTGTTAATTATTTCTTTTTTTTTTATCTCACATATTACTTTCTTTGTTCACATGTTGTCTCCTCTACATTATAAGCTTCTTGAGGGCAAGGGCTATCTTTTGCTTCTTTTTGTGTTCCCAGTGATTAGTGCAGTGCCTGGCACAGAGAAGCCACTTGATAAATGCTTACTGATTGACCAAGGGGACATAGTTAGAATAGCCCAGGGCTTGAACTAAGGTCCTCCAACCCCCATTTTAGGGTTCTTTCCACTACATATTATGCTTCCTCTGCAACAATAAGTATAATGTAACAAGTCGATTACTTAGTATGCCCCTTCTCTTAGATGAGAGACATTTGGAGTAAAAGATAATTCCACCTTAGCCATCTTATAAGTCACAAAACTTCTCTGACCTTGTCATTTGTAAGATGAAGATAATCATAGCTCTCTTGAGCAAAGTTGTAATGAGGATCCAATAAGGTAACATCTCTAAAGTGCTTTGTAAACATTAAAGAACTTTAAAAATGTTGGCTACTAGGGGAAGCCCATCAATTGGGGAATGGCTGAATAAATTGTGGTATATGTTGGTGATGGAATACTATTGTGCAAAAAGGAACAATAAAGTGGAGGAATTCCATGGAGACTGGAACAACCTCCAGGAAGTGATGCAGAGCGAGAGGAGCAGAACCAGGAAAACACTGTACACAGAGACTGATACATTGTGGTACAATCAAAGGTAATGGACTTCTCCATTAGTGGCAATGCAATGTCCCTGAATAATCTGCAGGGATCTAGGAGAAAAAACACTATCCACAAGCAGAGGACAAACTGTGGGAGTAAAAACACCGAGGAAAAGCAACTGCTTGACTACAGTGGTTGAGGGGACATGTCTGAGGATAGACTCTAAATGAACACTCTAATGCAAATACTAACAACATGGCAATGGGTTCGAATCAAGAACACATGTGATACCCAGTGGACTCACAAGTTGGCTATGGGGGGGAGGAAAAGAAAATGATCTTTGTCTCTAATGAATAATGCTTGGAAATGATCAAATAAAATATTATTTTAAAAAATGTTGGCTACTCTAATACAGATTTTTCAATACAGTAGCTCAATGGAAATTTCAGGACCTGGGACAGAGATATATTAGATTGGAGCAGCCCTCTTAAATACGCTATGGAACCAGGGGAAATTTTGCCTAGGCATTACCCTGAACAGCAGTAAGTATTCCTACTGCAAAGAGGACAGAAATTCATATGGGGTGCTCCCTTACACAAGGTGGCAGCAGTGGGACTCATTTTGTGCATGGAGCAGTGGAGTTGGGACTCAAAGACAGGGAAACTCGGAATGGAGAGAGCAGGGGAGGGTGGAGGCTAGGGGAGTGGGTGGGAAAAGCTGCTCTGGCTGCTGATATCTTGCTGCCTGCTCTTTCCCTCATATAGTCTCCTAAAGGGAACATCCAGTAGTTGGATAGGCAAACCGACTCTATTTACTGCTTTCTTGAGACACAGAGAACAGCATAGACATTCAATTTTATTCAATTCAACTCAATTTAATAAACAGAATCCTGGAATTTATTCAATTCAATTGAATAAACAGAACAATTGAATAAAAGAGTTCAATTTAATAAACAGGAGACCTAGATCCAAGTCCTGGACCTGGCACACTAGCTGTATGACCTTGAGCATGTCACTATCCCCTTTTACTCTTCAGCTTCCTCATCTGTAAAATGTGGATATTAGAACCTGTACTATCTGTCACCAGAAAATTAGAGTACTCTGGATTGGGATTGTGAGGCTTCTGCAGGAGAAGACAGTGCCAGATGCAACATGGGAGAGTCCCCTCTGCCCCAGGAGAAAACCATTAACAGCTATGGCATTTCCACTAGGGAGATTAAGGATGCCAGAAAGTGGGGGCTCAGTGGATTGAGAGTCAGGTCTAGAGACAGGAGGTCCTAGGCTCAAATCTGGCCTCAGACACTTCCCAGCTGTGTGACCCTGGGCAAGTCACTTGACCCCCATTGCCTACCCTTACCACTCTTCTGCCTTGGAGCCAATACACAGTATTGACTCCAAGATGGAAGGTAAGGGTTTTATTAAAAAAAAAAAAAGGATGCCAGGAAGGGGCTGGGATCAATAGTTTGGCATATGGTAAAATGGAAAAAAATACTGGATTTTTAATCAAAGAACTTCTCTTCAAATCCTTTCTACCATATAACCTTATGTCCTTGGGCAAATCATTTAAAGTCTCTAAGCCTCAGTTCCCCCAAATATAAAAGGAGATTAGCCTAGACCTTTAAGATCCCTTCTAAGTATAAATGATAACAATAACATTTATGTAGTATTTTATGTACCAGACACTGAGCTAATCACTTGTTCACAATTATTATATCATTTTTATATTATATTTACATATTATATATAATCACACTTATCATATCATTTTATCCTCATACAACCTTGAGAATAATGTGCTATTATCCCCATTTTACAGATGAGAAAATTGAGGCAAACAAGTTAAGCAACTTGTCCTGGATCTCCTGGCTAATAAGTATTTGAGGCCAGATTGGAACTCAGGTCTTTCTGACTTTAGGCCCAATGCTCTATCAATGTATCACTTTTCTGTTTCCAAATCTAGAATTCCATGATTCCTTAAAATGACCAAAACCTGTATGGGAAAGGAAGTGATGGCAAGAGAATGTTTAGTGAGAGTCAATGGGTATCCTGGTAAGGGTCAGTGCATGAAGGAGCAGCACAGTAGTTCAGGGGATGGAGAGCCAGGACTGGAGACCAGAAGGTCCTTGGCTCAAATATGACCTCAGACACTTCCTAGCTATGTGACCCTGGGCAAGTCACTTAACCCAAATTTTCTAGCCTTTGTCTCTTTTGCTTTGGAAATGATAGTATCGATTCTAAGACAAAAGTAAGGGTTAAAAAAAAGAGTGCATTGTGTGCAGGAGAGAGCCCATTTGCAGTGGAGAAACATACAGTCGTGCTTGAAGCAGTTAGCCAACATGTCTTTCCAGTGGGCTTTTTTTTGGGGGGGGGGTTGGGATATTTCCCAAGTGTTTGCTTCAGTTTGGTTTTCTGGTGTTCGCATGCCACGTGGGCTAGAATTAAGAAACAAGAGATGATGAGAACTATGGTCAAGTGTGGTCAGATCTAGACTAGCTCAACATTCTTAAATTTTACTACCTGAGTGCCCTTTCAGATCCCTATTCCTAGAGAGAGCTGCAAGGGTCCTGAGCTTATGTAATGTCTACTGTTTTAGACCTGTTGAGAGGAAAATGGCTTGCAAACTACTAAGTGTTAAAGAAATGTTGACCACGATTGTTACTCTTGAGCTTTTACAATTGTCAAGTGAACTGTGTGTTAGATGCTTCAGGAGACAGAAAGATTAAACGAGACAAGGAGCTTACAGTCTAGCAGGGGAAATATGACATGCAAACAAATTGTGATGATACAAAATAGAACATAATTAATTATACAAACAAGGTATAAGCAAAGTGCTATTTGAGGCCACAGTATCATAGATCGAAAACCTGGAAGGGACTCAGAGGTCATCTAGTCCATCCCCCTGATTTTATAGTTGAGGAAACAGAGGTCAAGGGAGTTTAAATAACTTGTCCAAAGTCAGATAGGTAGTAAACATCAGAACTCAGTTTTGAGTGCAGGTCTTCTCACTCTAGAGATAGTGCCCTTTCCACTTTACCATACATACTGTAGTTCACAAAAGATTATTTGCTAGTAAGAGAAGAAATGAAGGTTTTATGGAAGAGAAAATATTTAAACTGGGTCATGGATGATGTAATTCGATTCAACAAGCATTTATTATTTACTATGAAGAAGACACTGTGCTAAGTGCCAAAGATTCAGAGACAAAAATGGAAAAAAAAATTCCTGCCCTCAGGGAGCTTATGTTCTACTGGGACGGGGGTGAGAATATAACATTTATTTAGATATTTTTCAGTTGTGTCTAAATCTTCATGAATGTGGTGTTTTCTTGGCAAAGAAGCTGGCATGGTTTGCTGGTTCCTTTTCCAGTTCACTTTACAGATGAAGAAACTGAGGCAAACTGGGCTAAGTGACTTGCCCAGGGTCACATAGCTAGTGTCTGAGGCCAGATTTGAACTCATGAAGAGAATATTTCCTGATAAGCTCAGGGGTTTGTCTATTCACTGTACCCCCTAACTGCCCTTGTATACTACTTTTACAGGTAAATGAATACAAAGTAATTTGAATAGGAAGAAAATGTTTGTTTGTTTGTTTCTCTTTCATTCATCCTGAAGGAAGCTAAAGATTCTGCGAGAGAGGAGAGAAGGGCATACAATATAGGCATGGGGGACATCCTGTGAAAAGGATAGTAGGGGCATACTTTGCTTTCCTATCTACTAAGAGAGGCTGATGGTTGTGGATTGCTTGACCTTAGGAGTTCTGAGTTATAGTGGGCTAAAACTGATTCAGGCACAAATATGGCAAGCCCTCCATGGAGTGGCAGGCCATCAAGCTACCTAAACATAAATGAATCAGGCTGAGTCAGAAACAGGATAGGTCAAAGCTCCTATGCCACTCAGTAGTGGAACAGGCTCTAGGAGAGTTCATTTTTAGCCTGGGTGAGATAGAGAGAATCCAGTCTCAGAAATAAAAATAATGAAGTAGAGGTGAAAGATAGAATGCTCCATTTAGGGAACAGGTAATAGGCCATTTTGGCTAAAATATGGAATGTATGAATGTTAAAGACATAGAAGAGGAGTTTATATTTTAGAGGCAAAAGAGAACCAATAGGTGGTGATGCAGTGGATAGAGCACTGGGCTTGGAATCAGGAAGACATCTTCATGAGTTCAAATCTGTCCTGAGACACTTACTAGCTATAAGGTCCTGGTCAAGTCTTGTAATCCTGTTTAACCCAGTTTCCTTACCTGTAAAATGAACTGGAGAAGGAAATGGCAAAATACTTCTGTATCTTTGCCAAGAAATTCCCAAATGGGGTCACAAAAAGTTGGACACAACTGAAAATGACTGAACAAGAACAGGGAGCCAATAACACTTTTTGAACAGGGGAATGACATAGTAATACCATGTTTAAGGAAAGTTATCTTGTCATCTGGGTGGGTGGTGGATTGGAGAGATGACAGATTTGTAATAGGAAGAACAATCTGGAGGTTATTGCAATGGCCTAGGAAGGGTAGTGTTGACCTAGTGTGGTGACTCTGGGAGTGAAGGGAAGGGAACATGTGTGATCTCTTGGAGAAGGTTTTACAAGACAGAATAATTCTAATCATGGATAATGGGGAAAGAAGAGTCAGAGTTGACAGGGAATGGGAAACTGGATAAGTGGAAGGGTCATGGCACCTCAATGTAAATGTGATCATTTCGAACAGGAAAGGGCTTAGTGGGAAATACAAGAAGTTTTGTTTTAGAATGTTAATTTTGAGAAACCTATGAAACATCTAAGTAGAGATGTTAAGCAGGCAGTTGGCAAGGGATTGTAATTCAGGGGAGAGATCAGGCTGGATGTTTAGATTTGTGATTTCTTCTACATGAAGACTATAATTGAAGATTTGTGAGTTAAAGTCACCAAAAGAGAGAGTGTAGAGAAAGGAGAGACAGATCAAGGTAGAACCTTGGGGAACATCTATGCTTGAGGAATAGGCATTGGACTATAATCCAGCCAAGGATACTGAAAAAAAGACTGGTCAGAAAAACAGGAGGAAAGCCCAAAGAGAATAGCATCATGGAAACTGAGGGAGAAGAATCAGGAAGCGGGTGCAATCAACATGTCAAAAACTGCATAAAGAAGTGAGAAAATTCTGTCAGATATAGCATTTAAAAGACTCTTGGTAACCTTGAAGGCAGTGACAGGCTGACCAGATTGGAAAGACCTGAGAAGCGAGTGGGAAGTTAGGAACTGGAATATAAAGTACTAGGAATTTGTCTGGGAAAGGGAGAAGAGAGGGCACAATAATTTGAGAGGAGCAATAGGGTCAAATAAGAAGTTTTAAGAATTAAAGAAGCCAAGGGGCAGCTAGGTAGCACAGGGTCTAGAGATGGGAGGACCTGGGTTCAAATATGACTTCAGATGTTTCTCAGCTGTTTGATTTTGGGCAAGTCACTTAACCCCAATTGCCTAACACTTACTGCTCTTCTGCCTAGGAATTGATATTTAGTATGGATTCCAAGACAGAAGGATAAGGGTTTTAAAAAAACAAAAGAATTAAGGAGGCGTATGTAATATATCCCTTGATATTCTTGACTTTTTGATCTTCTAGAAGAATTTTATTACTATTTTTCTAGTTCTATAAACTAATCCTTTGGTAGTTTGATAAGTATGGCAATGAATAAGTAAATTAATTTAGGTAGTATTATCATTTTTATTATATTTGTACAACCTACCCTAGAGTAATTAATATTTTTCCAATTATTTAGGTCTGCCTTTATTTCTATAAAGAGTGTTTTATAATTGCATTCATGTAAATCCTGAAACTGTCTTGGTAGATAGACTCCCGAGTGTTTTACATCTTCTGTGGTTCCTTTGAGTGGAATTTCTCTCTCTCTCTCTCTGCTTTAGTAATTTACAGGAAAGTTAATGATTTAAATGGATTGATTTTATATCCTGCAACTTTGCTAAATTTATTGTTTCAATTAATTTCCAGTTGATTCTTGCAGGTTAGAAAGGATCCCTTAATTCTAATGTAGTCTCATTGATGAAAGCACATCAGATAAAATACTGACAGCAGAGACAAAAAGGGTTAAGATATTCAAGCATAAAGAAGTGATTTGCATTTTGGTCCCTCTGTACGGAGGAGTGAAGAAGTTTTCCAGGTCAAAATGGAAGGAATTAGAGGGAGGTTAGCTACTGACTGGCAAAGGATCAGCCGCCTCTCCGGAGTCTCTTTAAAAATTAAGACACATTGCCTAACGAGGCAATCAAAAGCAGGGTGTGTGTGTGTGTGTGTGTGTGTGTGTGTGTGTGTGTGTGTGTGTGTGTGTGTGTGTGTGTGTGTGTATAAGTCTGGGAAATGGGAGTCATGGGTGAGAGGGCATCCCAGGCTGAAGGAATTGTGTAAGTAACTCTTCCCAGGGAGGAAAGGGTGAAATGCATCTGGGGGACAGCTCGTAGCTTAGTTTGGTGGGAGCATCGGTAGTACCCTGTGTTAGAAATTAGTTTCGTTATAACCTCTGTGAATCACACTTTCTTAAAGGCAGAACTGCTTAAGTGAGCTGTGATTAATACAATGTGATTCCAAATCTTCTGTGGATTTAACCAGGTTTATTTTTTATGGGCTGCAGGGGAAGGTACCATATAAAACCTCGGCTATGAAATCAAAGGCTGTATATCAACAGTGTAACTGTCAGATTTTTTTTTTTTTTTAGCTGAACACATTTTAATTGCAAATGACTTCCCCGGTCTTCAGCCAGCTCAGAAGAGACTGAGCAGCTGCGGCTTTTAAGGCTTAATGGAAATGTAGCTAAGGAGGCCCCCATCGGATCCCTGGTCCCAGGCCACTCGTCCTTAACCTCTTGGGGGCTTTCCAATAGCAAGTGAGGTGGCAAAGCTGTCAGACTTTCTTAAGGTTGTCACCTCTTGAGATCTGGGAGTGACAAATGGAGAAATAGATTTGGGCAGTCAGGGAATAGAGTAAGAGGGGTGTTAATGTGTTTCTAGCTGGCAACACCTCTCTCTGTCTCCTAGACAGAGATTTCCTGGGTAGCTTGCTCTTTGGTAATGAAGTCCTGCAGAACACAAGCAGCGACAATTTGTGGATAGAGCTGTATGTGGTGTGGGCAGCTTTGACCTTAGGTTTAAATAGTCCCCTCCTGTACACTGGCCTTTGAAGGACTCCAGAAAAATTCCCTCCTCTTCCATCCTGTCCCCCCAGCCTTTAAACTATAATCCATGTAGGCTTGAGGAATGAGATCCCTACTCCCCCTTCCACTGATGAATTATGGGTACCAGAGCTTGGTTACAGCTCTCCCTTAGGCTCTAGGCACAGCCCCGAGGAGTCCTAGGCAATTTTCTACAGGTTGGAGTCCCCACTGATATACTTAGATATACTCCATGCTCCAAGATGATCACTTGAGAATTATTTAGTCAGGCAGCCTTAAGTAGTTCTTAAGAAAGGTGTGTTTACTAAGGTGATAATTAAGAACAATCGGCATAAAACATTTCCCCTCAAAAGTCTATGGTGCATTTTCCTATAACTAGATATGGAAGCCAGGGGAAAGTGGGTTCAGGCTTAGAGAATGTATGAGGCACAAAAGGCAACTCAGCTTCTGGCACTGGAAGTCCACTTCTCCATTTCATAAGATGCTCACGTAGCTCCCTTTAAACATGGTGAACTTGGGTCCATCTGTCCTTCAGTCTTGATACAGACATTGCTGTCAGTTGATCTAGGGATGTAGTTAGGATGCTGATGGGAAGATAGGGTCCCCACAGGTGCAGAGGGATGATGCTAGGACACCAGTGGGAAGCTTGAAGGTACAACACCCTCTGGAATCTTTGAAGCTCACAAAGTCTTCTCTGGTCAAAGGCAGGGTTGGGAGGGAGGGAGGGGGAAGGATTCCTTATCAAGACTAAAGCACATCCAGGGATGTACTGGAAAGCTTGCTCCTATTTCTAGGCTCAATTCCTTTTTAATTTGCTTAATAATTTTTTGATAATCCCTGGAGTATTGTTACATTTCTTTAGTCTATCCAAAGTGGTCTTAAGGTCCATGAGTGAGCATTTAGACATGTTCTCTCCTAGTTGAATTATAAAGGACAAAATGGGGCAGGGAGGTTTCAATTCTCTTCTTGCATAGAAGAATGAGTATTTTTATGGACTTTTCCAGGTTTAGGTGTTAAGAAATTATTGGTGTGTGCCTGTGTGTTTGTGATTGGTTGGAAATGGCATAGTTTAAATATAGGCTAGTGATTTCCTGGGCATATCTCTGCAGGAAGAAGGACTGCATCAGTCTAGCATGAGTGTAACTTTTTGTTGTCTGGGGCAGTGGTGTGGAGTTTAAAATCAGTGTTTAAATTGCTTGATGTCACTCCTACACATGTGTTGCTGAAAATGGAGATGGAGAAAATTGGGCAACCATTTTGACTGGATCTTGTGGGTTTTAAAATTAATATCCAATAACTAAGTATTATGTTTAAAAAGTTTTTATTAATAATAACCAAAGTAAAAGGAAGTACCTAAACTCAGTCTGGTCACAAGTAAAAGAGAGCCTGGGAGGAGCTATAGTCCACTTAAATACCATCACACAAAACATGGAGACTCATGGAAATGGAAAAGGATTCTAGATGATACAGAAAGGAACTTTGGGTAATGTAGTTTTAGGGGTCAAGAACTTAAAACTATACAATCCACCACAAATTTATGTTCTATAATGTCAATTGGGCCCTCACTGTTGCTAGGTAATCCTATTTACCTCCCTTATCAATGGACTATCCCACTTTCTAGAGCAGTTTTCCCAAACCTTTTCATTTTTCCTCAAACCTTTCATGGCTTCATCTTCCCCTATTTTCAACTGAAAACTTTGCTTCATATTTTACTGGAAAAAAAGGCTAGCTATTTACTGCAAACTCCCTCTTCTTCTGTTGAACTCCCTCTTCTTCCTTTATCCTCATCTCCTTCATCCTAAGCACTCAGGTGCTTACTGCTACTCTTCCCTCTTTCACCTCTGTCTCATATGATGAAGTGACCTTTCTCCTTACCTCTTGTTCAAATGATCCTGTTCCATCTTATATTCTCCAACAGATTTTCCCCTCCTTCCCTGAGCTGTCATCTCCACTTTTCCACTTATTTTCTATTACTAATTACTACTCTATTTCTAATTTTTATTTCTTCCTCTCTACTGACTCATTTCCTACTGCCTAAAAATATTCTGATCTCCCACATCCTGAAAAGTCACTTGATCCTTTCATTCCTGATATTATACTATTTCTTTAACTAAACTCCAAAAGTCTACAGTAGGTGCCCCCACTTTCTCTACTTTCTCTTTTTAACCCCTTAAAATTTGGCTTCAGATGTTAGCATTTGTATAATTGAAAATCTGTTACCCTAAAAAAGAACTACATTTCCTGGGATCCCACTGACTTCCTGTCCTTATGTACTTCCTGTAGACAGGGGATATTAGGCAGGGACATGGAGGGTCCAGCTCTCTTTTTGGCCCTATTGGTGAGTATGGCGGTGGTGAGTGGGGATTTTGAAATGGCTAATCAACCATGGGCACGCAGTCTTTATTTTGTATCTTCTTTATTTCTAATGATCATTAATAAATCCCTTAAAACATAATATTTTTTATTATTGAGATATAATTTAAAATTTTACATTGATGGCAACCACTAGTTGGAGAAGAACTTAATGTTTTTAAGATAGCCTAGATAAATTTTTTTTTTAAAGCCACATTTCTCTTGCCAAGGCTTTTCGCCAACCCCACTCACCCACCCTCACAATCTCTGAGAGAACTCCGAACTCTCTTTGGAGCTGCTGCCTTTTTCTTTCCCTACTTTTTGCTCAGTCGCTCTCCCCACTGACTGGGCTATTTTTATCTTGGGGACTCTTGGTGAAGAGGAGATAAGCCACTTCTCTCTCTCTCTCTCTCTCTCTCTCTCTCTCTCTCTCTCTCTCTCTCTCTCTCTCTCTGTGTGTCTCTGTCTCTCTCTGTCTGTCTGTCTCTCTGTCTGTCTGTCTCTCTGTCTGTCTCTCTCTGTCTCTCTCTCTGTCTCTCTCTCTGTCTCTGTTTCTCTCCCATCTGCTTGAGTCCATGTTCCTCAGTTCCTTAATGCTGCCTCTGACATTGCTTCCCCTGATTCTGCTCCCTCTGGTTCCTGATCTTCTTGATCCTGATCACTCCTCCTCCTCCTGCTGCTCCCACCCCAACCTGGTACAGACTACTGGTAGCTGCCACTATATCTTCAGAACTCACAAACTTGGAGCTGCTCTCCTGGCAACTGATGAAAACCGGGGTGTATTTTCCTTAGGCATTGATTAGCCTCCTAACTCCCTTTCTATGTGGCTGGGGAAACAAACTGCTCCCTAGCATTTTACCTCAGGGGGGAAGGGGAAGGGCAGAAGGAAGTTACTCTTCCAAATAGGATGTAAATTACAAGCATGGTGCACTCTTCGAAAGAGCAGTGCATTATCTATTTCATACAGCTTCCAGTTTTAGGATGTTTTTTTCATGAGTGCACTGTTCCTTTCACGTATCTTGCCTGATTCAGGTGAGAAATTCATCTCCCTACAACCCTTTGCCATTTGGGCCTGCCCAGTCTCTAAGATTCATCCAGTTTGAGATTCCTGAAACCCATGTTCTCCCTTCATTCCCCTTGACCTCTCTCTAGCCATTGACACTATTGATTACTCTCTCTTTGATTCTCCTTTCTCTAGTTTTAGGACACAGTTCTCTCCTAGTCCTCTTCCTACCCAATCTGACTACTCTTTCTCTTTCCTTGGGTCTTCTTTCAGATCATACTCTCTAAATACAGGTGTCCTTAAAGGGTTTTGTCCTGGGTCCTCTTCTCTTCTCTACCTATACTACTTTTAATCTTGAATCTTTCAGACATACTGACCATGTGTCCAATAGACAGCTTAAACTCATCATGTCCAAAATGGAATTCATTCCCTATGATGCCCCCCCACTTTCCCTAATAGAGGACAACTTCATCTTCCCAGTTGGTAAGACTTGCCATGTAAGAGTCATTTTGGATTTTTCACTGTCTCTTGCCTCCCATATCCAAACTGTTGCCAAGACCTGTGGTTTTCACTTTCATAACATTTCTCAAATATACCCCTTTTTCTTCTCTGACACTGTTACCACTGCAGGTCCTCATTACCTCATGCCTATGTTACTGAATAGCTTACTGGCGAGTCTGCCTGCTTTAGTCTCTTTCCATTCCAATACATCCTCCTAAAGCCCATATCTGAGCATGTCACCCCTTTCCTGACCCCTACTCAATGAACTCTAATGGATCTCGATTACCTTCAGGATTAAATACAAAATGCTCTGTTTGTTTTTCAAAGCCCTTCATAAGCTGACCATTTCTTACCTTCTTAATCTTTTTATACCTTACTTTCCAACACAAACTCTATGGTCCAGGATATTGGCCTAATAGCTGCTCCACAAAGAAGAAACTCCACCTCTTGGCTCTGGCCATCCTCCATTCCTGTAACTTTTTCCTCTCTCTACTCTGACTGCTGATCTCCCTGACTTCCTTTAAGTCTCAACTAAAATCATACCATCTACAGGAAGCCTTCCCTGACCTCTCTTAATTCTATTCTCTTTCCTCTGTTAATGATTTCCTATTTGTCTTATAGATAGCTTGCTTTGTATATATTTGTTTGCACATTGGCTTCCTCATTAGAATGTAATTGCCTTGAGATCAGGAACTGTTTTTGGCTTCTTTTTGTATCCCCAGTGATTTGCATAGAGCCTAGCACACAGTAGGTACTTAGTAAATGTTATTGATTAATTAGTATAATTTAGGGGAATTTTATTTCACTATCTTAGCTTTTAAAGTCTCTCATGGGTCCCAATGATTTGGTAGGGGAGCAGAACAGAACAGATTCTGGAATCTGGGGCTATGCTAATTCCTTCTATGGCAGAGGAAGCAATGGCATGTATATGGTTAAAATTCATAGCCTTTGTTTTTAGATTTTTGGATGGAGTCAAGAGACCACTAGCAGGGCAAGAAGAAATAATACTGGGGTTACATAGAGTCAAGTCCGATTTCCAGAGGAACAGATGTTATATCACACTCAGCACCACCTAGAGACTGTGAACCACAAACTGCTATGGATCCTGATAAGTGATTGGACTGGATGGAAGGGATTTGTTTCCCTTATCTTGCTTTGGCATTGAAAGATGCTATGAGGGCCCTTTCCTTCTCCCATTCTCTCTAACTGTAAGAGGGCATGAGGACTTCCCCAGTGCTAGTATGGGTGGCAGAAGAAAAGAAAGAAATCACAATGCCTATCTTAGTGGGAGTAAGAGAGTTGGTATGTTTAATTTTAAGTATTATAGTAGTTAGAGTGCTGACCTTACAGCCAGGAGGATGTGAGTTCAAGGCCTGTCTCTGATATATTCTGTGTGGTATGTGTGTGAGAGTCTAGGCAAGTCAATTAATTACTCATTGCTCTAGATTGCCTGTCTGTTCACTTATATTAAAACCATAGTGATACAAAGGGAGAGAAACTGAAAGACTGAATTACTCCCAGGGGTGAGGATGGAGCCAAGTTAACAATAGCAATATCTATATTTTATTACTCAACCTTAAACTTCAAACTCAGAAAGCAGTAGCATATTAAAGGGGGGGGGGAAGGAAAGCCATTTTATTGCCTAGCACAGTGTTCCTTTGTTGTTGAGTTGTTTCAGTCATGTCTGACCATTTGTGTCCCCATTTGGGGTTTTCTTGGAAAAGATACTGAAGTGGTTTGCTATTTCCTTTTGCAGGAAATTAAAGCAAGAAGGGTTAATGACTTGCCCAGGGTCATACAGCTAGCAAATGACAGAGGATGGATTTGAATTTAGGAAGATGAGTCTCCCTGATTCCAAGTTTAGTGCCTATGTATTGTACTACCTCATTGCCCCATAGGAGGTGCCATAAATGTTTATTGACTGACTGACATGAAGGGTAAAAATAGCCCTCTACCATTAAGAAGAACTTGAGTAGAATACCCTCTCAGGGTTCTGTACATATATTGCACCCTCAGTTATTGCATACCTGTTCATTGTTTATTGATGCACATTTTAGCTACTTTCCTAAATGTTTAAAGGGGGTAGCATGAATAAGAACAACCCAAACAAATGCCACACTAGTAATTGGGCTAACACCAAGGAATTTAAACTTGTTAGAGCCAACCCACACCAGAAGATCTGGGTAAAAAGGAGTTCTGCATGTTCTAGATACATCATATATGGCTATGATGGCAAACCTATGGGACATGTGCCAAATATGGCATGCAGAGACCTCTCTGTGGGCATGTGTACCAATGCCCACCAGAGTTAGTTATTAAAATGCAGAGGGATTCAGGAGGAGGTGCTATCATCCCCCTCTCCACCATATACCCCTTTGCCCAGCAGCCCAATGGAAGTGCTTACTCCCTCCCCAGAGTGGAGTGACTAGGCCACTCCCTCCCTTTATCCCACTCCTCTCTTGGGTAAGTGGGCACTTGGTTTCTGTGAGGGGTTTCTCAGTCTCTTGGAGGGCAGGGCACAGCACCTAGTCTGGAGTGGGGGTGGGTGGGACACAGCACACAGTGCCTAAGAAGTCCTAAAAGATTTACCCTCACTGGTCTATGGGGAAAGAGCTCATAGCTTGCACTCCAGGATTTGACTAGATAACATGGCTAATTGTCTTGAGGCAAGGGAGACTGATTAGAATTATTTTGGAGACTGAGGAAATACCTAGCTTAGAACTAGACAGATTTAGTATGATGTGAAACTGTATGGCTTATAATAGGCAGAGAATTCTAGTACTATTAGATTGAAAGATTTACCCAGCTTGCTTACTAAATTGCAGATGACACAATGATGGGAGGGAGGGCTAACTTCCTAGATGATAGAGTTGAGATTCAAAATGATTTTGACAGTGAGAGAACATGAGGTTGAATCTAATAAAATGAAATTTCATAGGGAGAAATATGAAGTCATGCTTTGGCTCAAAAATCAAATGGAAGTATATTTATAAGATGAAAGAGGGTATGGTTAAACAGTAGTTTATCTGAAAAAGAGCTGGACATTTTGGTGAATGACAATCATGATATTATTTATCCACATGATATGCAAACCTGAAAAAAAGAATGCAATCTTGGGATTTTTTGAGGGGCTTATTTTTATTGAACGTGGTAATAATCTCAAGGTACTCTACTCTGGTTAGACCACATCTGGAACATTATGTTCAGGACACTGATAAACTGGAGAGGATTCAGAAGAGGGCAACCAGAATGGCTGAAGTATTTGAGCTCCAGCCTTATGAAGATCACTTGAAAGAATGGATATATTTAGCTTGGATACGATATGACTTAGGGGACTTGATAGCTGCCTTTGTTTATTTGAAGGGCTGTCATGTGGAAGAGGGATTAGACTGGTTCTGTTTGGCCCCAGAGAGAAGAAACAGAAAAAATGTGTTCAAGTTGCAAAGAGAAATTTTAGGTTTGATGTCAAGGAAAGCTCTTTAATAGTTAGAGTCATTCAGAAGTGGAATGGGTTGCTTTGGAAAGTACTGGCTATCTCCAAACTGGAGCTCTTCAAGGAAAAGCTGGATGACTCCTTGTGAGGCAGAAGGGATTCTTTTTTAGGTAGGGGTTGGATTAGTTGGCCACTGCTAGCTTTAAAGTCCCGGGATTCTCTCTCCATATGTACTAGTTAGTATATATAGATCACTATTGTTTTTGTATGGGTAACTAGATGGTAGAGTAGATAGAGCATTGGGTCTGGAATCAGGAAGATCCTTCTTTCTGAGTTAAAATCTAGCCTCAGACACTTCTTAGCTGTGTGACCTTGGGCAAGTCACTTAACCCTGTTTGCCTAAGTTTCCACATCTGTAAAATGAGCTGGAGAAGGAAATGGCAAATCACTCAGTATCTTTGCCAAGAAAACCATAAACAGGGTCATGAAGAGTGGCACATAACTGAAAAATGGCTCAACAACAACAACATTAATTTGCTTTATAGATCAAAGATATGGGAAACAGTATGGAATTGTAGACAGAGTATTGACACCATATTTGGGGAACCTGAGTGACAATCCTGCCTCATATTTTCTACGTTGGTCAGGTTATTTAATGTAGATGGGTTTCAGTTTCCTTATCCCCATTTAAAACCTGTTTCTCTTCTACCTTTCCAGTCTTTTTACATTTTCTTCCTTGGTATATATCCTATGATCCAATGACACTGGATTCCTTGCTGTTCCTTACACAAAACACTATACCTTTATACTCCATGTATTTTCATGGGCTATTCCCCAGGCCTGGAATACTTTTCTTCCTCATCTCTATCTTCTGATTTCCCTAACTTTAAGACCCCAGTATAATCCTATCTTTTGTAAGAAGTCTTTCCTGGTCCTCCTTAGGCTAATGTCTGAAGATGTTGTTTCAGAGACCAGAGATTGGACAAATGATTTAGAAAAAGAACTCTATGATTTGGTTTCCCAATCTTTAAGGAGGGGATAATAATGTTGTATTTCACAGAATTATTATAATAAAAATGCCTTTTAAGCTTTGTTTAGTCATTTTTAAGTTGTGTCCAACTCTTTGCCGTCCCCTTTGGGGTTTTCTTGGCAAAAATACTAGAATGGCTTGCCATTTTCTTCTCCAGCTCATTATACTGACAAGAAAATCCCCTCGTTTTCCAATTTTTGGCCACCACAAAGAGCGCGGCTATGAATATTCTTGTACATGTCTTTTTCTCCATTATCTCTTTGGGGTACAGACCCAACAGTGCTATGGCTGGATCAAAAGATAGACATTCTTTTATCACCCTTTGGGCATAGTTCCAAATTGCCCTCCAGAATGGTTGGATCAATTCACAACTCCACCAGCAATGAATTAGTGTCCCTACTTTTCCGCATCCCCTCCAGCATTCATTACTTTCCTTTGCTATCATGTTAGCCAATCTGCTAGGTGTGAGGTGATACCTCAGAGTTGTTTTGATTTGCACCTCTCTGATTATAAGAGATTTAGAACACTTCTTCAGTGCTTATTAATAGTTTTGATTTCTTTATCTGAGAACTGCCTATCCATGTCCCCTGCCCATTTATCAATTGGAGAATGGCTTGGTTTTTTGTACAATTGATTTAGCTCTTTATAAATTTGGGTAATTAAACCTTTGTCAGAGGTTTCTATGAAGATTTTTTCCCCCAATTTGTTGTTTCCCTTCTGATTTTAGTTACATTGGTTTTGTTTGTACAAAAGCTTTTTAATTTGATGTAGTTCAAATTATTTATTTTACATTTTGTGATTCTTTCTATGTCTTGCTTGGTTTTAAAGTCTTTCCCCTCCCAAAGGTCTGACATGTATACTATTCTGTGTTTACCCAATTTACTTATGGTTTCCTTCTTTATGTTTAAGTCATTCACCCATTTTGAATTTATCTTGGTGTAGGGTGTGAGGTGTTGATCAATTCCTAATCTCTCCCACACTGTCTTCCAATTTTCTCAGCAGTTTTTATTGAATAGTGGATTTTTGTCCCAAAAGCTGGAATCTTTGGGTTTATCGTATACTGTCTTGCTGAGGTTGCTTTCCCCCAGTCTATTCCACTGATCCTCCTTTCTGTCTCTTAGCCAGTACCAAATTGTTTTGATGACTGCTGCTTTGTAATATAGTTTAAGGTCTGGGACTGCAAGGCCCCCATCATATGTGTTTTTTTTTCATTATTTCCCTGGATATCCTTGATCTTTTGTTATTCCAAATGAACTTTGTTATGGTTTTTTCTAAATCAGTAAAGAAATTTTTTGGGAGTTCAATGGGTATGGCACTAAATAGATGAATAAGTTTGGGTAGGATGGTCATTTTTATTATATTGGCTCGTCCTATCCATGAGCAGTTAATGTTTTAGCAATTGTTCAAGTCTAGTTTTAGTTGTGTGGAGAGTGTTTTGTAGTTGTGTTCATATAGTTCCTGTGTTTGTCTTGGGAGATAGATTCCCAGGTATTTTATTTTGTCTAAGGTGATTTTGAATGGGATTTCTCTTTCTAGTTTCTGCTGCTGAGCTGTGTTGGAGATATATAGAAATGCTGATGACTTATGTGGGTTTATTTTGTATCCTGCAACTTTGCTAAAGTTGTTGATTAAGATTCAATTAGCTTTTTGGTTGAGTCTCTAGGATTCTTTAAGTAGACCATCATGTCATCTGCAAAGAGTGATAACTTAGTCTCCTCCTTTTGATGCCTTAAATTTCTTTTTCTTCTCTAATTGCTACTGCTAGTGTTTCTAGTACAATGTCAAATAGTAGAGGTGATAATGGGCATCCTTGTTTCACTCCTGATCTTATTGGGAATGCATCTAGTTTATCCCCATTGCAGATGATATTAGCTGATGGTTTTAGATATATACTGTTTATCATTTTTAGGAACAACCGTTTTATTCCTATGCTTTCTAGTGTTTTTAATAGGAATGGGTGTTGTATTTTATCAAAGGCTTTTTCTGTGTCTATTGAGATAATCATGTGGTTCTTGTTGGTTTGCTTGTTGATGTGGTCAATTATGTGGATGATTTTCCTAATATTGAACCAGCCCTGCATCCCTGGTATAAATCCTACTTGATCATGGTGGATGACCTTTCTGATCACTTGCTGGAGTCTTTTCGCTAGTATCCTATTTAAGATTTTTGCATCTATATTCATTAGGGAGATTGGTCTATAGTTTTCTTTCTCTGTTTTTGACCTGCCTGGTTTTGGAATCAGTATCATGTTTGTGTCATAAAAGGAGTTTGGTAGAACTCCCTCTTTGCTTATTATGTCAAATAGTTTGTATAGTATTGGGATTAACTGTTCTCTGAATGTTTGATAGAATTCACTGGTGAATCCATCAGGCCCTGGGGACTTTTCTTCTTTCCTTTTTTAAATTAGATTGACCAGTACTTTGTCTATTTTTTTTTGTTTTTTCAAAGTACCAGCTTCTTGTCTTATTTATTAAATCAATAGTTCTATCACTTTCGATTTTATTAATTTCTCCCTTAATTTTTAGGATTTCTAGTTTGGTTTTCTGCTGGGGTTTTTTTAATTTGATTGCTTTCGAGTTTTTTTATTTGCATTTCCAATTGATTGATCTCTGCTCTCCCTTGTTTGTTAATATATGCACTCAGGGATATGAATTTACCTCTGATTACCACTTTGGCTGCATCCCAAAAGGTTTGAAAGGATGTCTCACCATTGTCATTTTCCTCAATGAAATTATTAATTGTTTCTATGATTTCTTCTCTAACTAAATGATTTTGGAGTATCATATTGTTTAATTTCCAATTAGTTTTTGTTTTGGTTTTCCATGTACCATTACTGATCATTATTTTTATTGCCTTGTGATCTGAAAAGGCTGCATTTATTATTTCTGCTTTTCTGCATTTGTGTGCCATGTTTCTGTGACCTAATGTATGGTCAATCTTTGTGAATGTGCCATGTGGTGCTGAGAAGAAGGTGTATTCCTTTTTATCCCTATTTATTTTTCTCCATATGTCTATTAATTCTAATTTTTCTAAGATTTCATTCACTTCTTTTAACTCTTTCTTATTTATTTTTTGATTTGATTTATCTAAATTTGATAATGGTTGGTTCAAGTCTCCCACTAATATGGTTTTACTGTCTATTTCTTCCTTCCATTCTCCTAGTTTCTCCATTAGAAATTTGGGTGCTATATTATTTGGTGCATACATGTTGATTAGTGATATTTCCTCATTATCTAAAGTCCCTTTTAACAAAATATAATTACATTCCCTATCCCTTTTGATCAGGTCTATTTTTGCTTTGGTTTTATCAGATATCATGATTACCACTCCTGCCTTCTTTCTGTCAGTTGAGGCCCAGAAGCTCCATCCTTTAATTCTGATCTTGTCGGTGTCTACCCGCCTCATGTGTGTTTCTTGAAGACAACATATGGTAGGGTTTTGGATTCTAATCCATTCTGCTATTCATCTATGTTTTATGGGTGAGTTCATCCCATCCATTTTCAAAGTTATGACTGTCACTTGTGGACTCCCTAGCATTTTGATATCCTTCCCTAATTCTAACCTTTCTTCTTCAGCTCTACCTTTTAGTCCAGTGATTTACTTTAAATCAGTCCCCCTTGTCCCCTCCCTTGATATGTTTCCCTTTCTAGTCCCTCCCTTTTTGTTCCCTCCCCCTCCCCCTCTTCTTCCCTCCCTTTTTTGTGTTCCCTCACCCCTACCCCCCTTGGTTTTCCCTTCTCCCCTCCCTTGTTGGGTAAGATAGAATTCAAGATCCCAATGGATCTGGATGTTCTTCCCTCTCAGAGTTGATTTCCCTGAGAGTAAGGTTTAAGTAAAAACTCTATTCCTCTCTTTCTTATAGAAGTTTTTTTCCCCTGCCCTTCCTGTGTGAATCTTTGTGTGAGAAATATTATTCTATTTGGTCTTTCTTTTCCCCCTATTTACATATTACACTTTCCCCACATGTTAATATACATAGATTGATATAAATGTAGTCCTTATAGAAGAGAATTTGAGTGAAAGAAAAAGATAACATTTTTCTCCTTCCCCCTTTCCTTCATATTTACCTTTTCAGGTATTCCATGCTCTTTGTTGTTTGATATCGAACTTTCCACAGAGCTCTGGTCTTTTCTTTTCAAAAAGTTGGAAATCTTCTATTTTGTTGAATGCCCATACTTTCCCTTGGAAGTATATAGTCAGTTTTGATGGATAGCTGATTCTTGGTTGAAGGCCCAGCTCTCTTGCCTTTCTGAAAATCATGTTCCATGCCTTATGGTCATTCAGAGTGGAACTTGCAAGGTCTTGTGTGACCCTGATTGGCATTCCTTTATATCTAAATTGTCTTTTTCTGGCTTCTTGTAAGATTTTTTCTTTTGCTTGAAAGCTTTGGAATTTGGCAATTACATTCCTGTGAGTTGTTTTTTGGGGATTTAGTGTAGAGTGTGTTCTGTGAACTCTTTCAGTGCTTGTATTGCTCTCTTGTTCTAGGATCTCTGGGCAATTTTCTTTGATTATATCTTGTATTATGATGTCGAGTTTGCTGTTTATTTCTGGCTTTTCTGCTAGTCCAATTATTCTTAAATTGTCTCTTCTCCCTCTATTTTCCAAGTCTATGACCTTGTCAGTGAAATATTTTATGTTCCCTTCTAATTTCTTGGTCTTTTGGCTTTGCTTTATTAATTCTTGCTCATTGTCTTTGAGTTGCCTAATTCTGACCTTTAAAGCCTGGTTTTCCTTTTCACTTTGGTCAAACTGGTTTTGTAGATGCGTGAATTTCTTTTGCATTATTTTCCACTTTTCCTCCCAGAAGGCTTCCATCTTTTTGATCCTTTCCAATTCAGATTCTTCATGGGTTTGTGGAGAGTTTCCATTTCCTTTGGAAGGTTTCGGAGCATTTGCTTATGTTTCCTCTTCTATCTCCTCTGTATTTTGTATTTTTGCTCCATAAAATGTGTCCAAAGTTGCCCCCTTCTTCTTGTTTTTCTTGGAATTTTGAGGCTTTTGTGCTTCTGTGGAGTTTGCCATCTCTATCTGAGTGGGGAGGACTAGCTTTTCTTATCTCTGTCTGGTGTTCAGAGGTTTTAGCCCTAGGCAAATTGTCCTTTCTATGCAGTTGTTGTTCTGTCTTCCCGGGGAAGCCAGGAATTGCTGGTGTTTCCATGTTACTGCCCTCCTCGGTTCCCTCTCGATGCTTTTCCGTTGCCTGACTTCCACACTCTGAGCCTGGCTTGGCCCTTTCTGCGGGGTGTTTTAATGCCTTTGCCGGCCAGAAGACCCAACACTCTGAGGGGGGAGGGGCTGCGGCTTCCTGAGCTCCACAGGCTCCTGATAGGATTAGCTTTCCCTGGGTTGAAATGAGTATGCCCTGAGGCAGGGACCTTCCATGAGACTTGGATGGAAGGATCCAGCCAGGGGGTTACAGGCTCCCCCCCCATCTCTTTCTGTTTCCCTGCTGTCTGTGTTGGGTGCCCCCTCGTCTGAGTCAGGTTGTTTTCAGGAAGTGGCCTTCAGGATAGCCGGTCCTGAGGCTCTGAGGTTCCCTCTGCTGCCTTGGACTCAGCGCTCTGGGTTGGGGGGGATGGGTCCTGGGACCTTCCTTCTGCCTACCCCTTAGGTCCAAGTGATCTCGGGTTCTGGCTTTTGGGGGGGCCGTCCCTTTTGATCCAGGTCCAGGAGGAGGATTCCCAGGGTCTATACTGATTGTTCCTTTTGAATTTCGGTGTCCTAGGAGCATATAGCTTGAGATCGGTAAGGAAGGGTTTCCGGAGATCTGAACTTTAGCTTTCTCTAAGCTGCCCATCTTGACCGGAAGTCCAAGTAAGAGTCTTAAAAAAAGGAATATATTATTTCAGACCAAGAAGAATGCTTAGAGACCTTTTAGTCCAATTTCATTTTATAGAAGAGGAAACTGATGCTCAGAGTGGAAATTTGACTTGTCCAGGTCTTACAATATATTTGTGGCAGACCAAAGACTAGGTTCTGGACCTGAATCAGGTCTGTTGTAGTGGCTGAAAGATTTGCAGATTACAGAGCATTCAGAGGAAGGATAGGTAGGAATTCATGGACTTAAAATTCACCAGGAGGTTAGCCTAGGAATGGGAAGTTCTCAAAAATGAAATTCTAAAGACATGAAGAGAAACAATTCCAATGAGCGAGTAAAAAAGGAGTTGTCTAGAGAGACTAATGGCCATTCACGATCCAAATTATATTTTTTAAAAGACATGTAGGAAATATAAGCAGAAGCAGCTAACCAACAATGTATATAAAAATGTCTTAATCCTTTATGAGCAATGATAGAAATCCTAAAATTCAGAATGTATCTTGAAGCTTATTAGGAAAACTAAGGAGGCCAATACAGTTTTTTTTGTTTGTTTTCTTTTTAGCTATACTAGGGAAAAGAGGAGAATATAGAAGGGATTGGATCACTATTCAGAGGACTTGGTATGATTCTGGGTGATGACAGAGAAAATCTAATTATCCAACTGTTATTTTGCTTCTTTTTTTTTCTCTGTCAAGAAGGATAGTCTAGATTGGAAGGAAGAAAACAAAAATGGAAAGGAAGAAGTTGCCAAACAAAATAGATGAGGAGATAGTAGGAGAGCATCAAGTATCCCTTGAAGAGTTCAAGTCACCCATTGCAGATGAATTATGTGTTCAGGTACTGAAATAACTGTCAGAATCATTGTTGTTTCACTACCAGTGATCTTTGAGATTGTAGAGAAAGGGAGAGGCATCTTGGGCCTGGAAAAGAGTGAATATACTTCTCTCCCCCTTTTAAAAAAAAAAAAGAAAAGATAACATCTGTAAATACAGGCCAATTATCTTGATTTTGATTCCTGGAAAAATTCTACAGCATATTGTAAAGGGGGGGGGGTTGACTTTCTCCCTTTTAGTTCAATTGATGTAGTCACAGAATGTAATTATGGATGTTGTTAATGTCCTAACATAATATTAACACGTGGTGATCCTTTTATGAAGCATGAACATCTTTCTCTGAGTTGGAAGGGAGTAAAAGCCTCTGGATGAACAAGGGTTTTGAAGAGCTGAATACTAGAGAATGCTGGCAGTTTAGGGGACTCTAGTTTCCAAACAGTTGTAAAGTGTGACCTCTTTGGGGAGAGGGGAGAGTAGAGGAGATTTTCTCTCATTTATTCACCTAAGCCATGGAACTAGAGCTATTTGCCTAGTAGGAGACAGCCCATAAAGCAATTTCAGTATTCGTTATTTTGAAAGAATTGGAGGCACAGCACTTAGGTATCCAGCGAGGAGCAGGGCTATATGGTCTCCAAAAAAGACATGGATATATCTAGGCAGTCACAAGAGGCCAGAAATAGCCTTCAGAATCATGACCCGTACAGCAGGGAAGGGAAACTGGCTACAGATTCAAGCTAGCACCAGCAATTGGGAACTGAACTATAATGAGAGAGTCCTGTAGTTCTAGAACTGTGAGTTGACTTTGTCACATGCTCTTTCTATTTTCTTTCTATATTTCTATTTTCTGGTTGTTCTTCATACTTAAAGAGAGCCAAAATGGCATCACAGATGATGTCTTTTGACTGGGGCATGAATTGGATTTAAGTGAGACATAGTGGCACAAAGTCATCGGTCTCGCTCTCTCTTCCAGAGTCATCAAAGTCTGGTGGCCAGACAAAAGTTAAGATGATTGATGATGGCTCCCAATCCATTGGATGACTTGGGCATCTTTGGTGTCTAACCAAGCTCTATGTGCTCTATAATATCTGCTTCTGTTGCTGTTATGGCCATTGGAACAAATGGTTTTATTGGGGAAGTCTTCACCCCTCTCTCCCCCGACTCATCGATGGGTTTGAGGCCTCAACCTTCTTAAGCTCATCTGCTGAGATGATTTTATAGTCACTGTACCTGCTATATAGCTTCTTGGAGCCCCAGGTGAAAGCTGGGTAGTGGGAGGACACCAAAGGAAGAGAGCAGCCCTGAATACATCTAAAAAAAATTAAGTTTACACACCTATTCTTTCAGATAGGGTTCATATTTATGGAAGTATACATCCTAGGGCAATGGGAGGAATATTTTGTAGTTCTTATTATGCCTTTTTCTCATGCCTTTGCTGAGGGATAATTGTTTCTCCTGGCTGGCTGCTAACAGGGGCACACTGGTAGAGGCTCATGAATGATAGCTATAAGAGTGGGTACAGAACCTAAATCAACAGGGATCTAATTTTTAAGCATGAGAACAAATTTGGAAAATAAGCTAGAGTGGGTATTACAATACTATTAAAGAGATAGTTAGTTAGAAAAGCTAGACTCAAAGAGTAATCTTTAAAAGTTCAATGTCAGGAGTAGCTAGGTAGATTGAGAGCCAGGCCTCGAGACGGGAGGTCCTGGGTTCAAATGTGGCCTTAGACACTTCCCAGCTGTGTGATTCTGGGCAAATCACTTAACCCCCATTGCCTAGCCCTCACCTCTCCTATCTTGGAAGCAATACATGGTTTTGATCCTAAGATGGAAGGTAAGAGTTTTAAAAAAAAAAAGTTAAATGTCAGGTGCCCCAGGGATATGTGTTTGGCCTTGTACTATTTAATTTTTATCAATAATTTGGACAAGGCAGAGATGACATACTTAAAAGACTTGAAAATGACATAAAGCTAGGAAGGACAGTTAACTCAGTGGAATATAGTTAGGATTACAAGAATTGGTAGGCTAGTACATTAGACCAAACTGAATAAGATGACATTTAATGAGTTCAAAAAATCAATTCTGAAAGTAAAACGGAGGAGGTGTGGCAACAGTATTTGAGTAAGGCTTGGGGATTTTAGCGCTCTGAAAGCTTACTATGAGTTTGCTTCCTCACTCTTCTGTTTCCTACGATGGACAAGCTCTCAGCCTTCCACCATCTAAGTAGGGCACCTGCCCTTCAGGGAAGTTATGACTTAGACTAGCCACTCTATTGTTCAGTTGTGTCTGACTCTTCATGATCTGGTGAACTTTATAGCACACCAATGCTATCCATGGCTATTTCTTGGTTAAGACACTGGGATAGTTTGTTATTTCTAAATAACAACTAAATGACTTGCCCAGGTCCTACATGTTGTTAAGTATCTGAGGCCATATTTGAACCCTGTTCTTCCTGACTACAGGCTTAGAACTCAATCCACTAAACCATCTACCTAACCTAAATTAGTCATTACCCATAGAAAATTCACAATTATCAGGGGAAAAATTTTGCCCTTCTTGTGGGGGGGGGGGAGCTCTGCTTTTGGGATCAGTGAACTATAAGGACCCTGCTTGAACCTCTTTCCTTTTGGTTAAGACAGAGTGAATCACAAAAGACAAAAAGGCATGATTGTGATCTGGATCATAGATATCTCTGCATAATCTTTCTGCCCAAATTTATCCATCTTTCAAATTTCCCTGTTTCTATCGAGGGTACCACCATTCCTGTAATCTCACAGGGTTTCACATCTTCAGTGTTATCTCTGATTCATCACTTCCTTCATCTCATTTTACAAACTGGGAAACTGAGGCCAAGAGAGGTTATTTGACTTGTTCATTGACCCACAGCTGATAAGTATGTAAGATAGGATTCAAACTGAGATCTTTCTGATTCCAAGTCTGCATTTTATCCACCGCACCACTCTTAGGCTGCTTGAGATGCAGTTTTCAGGAACAAGGAGTTGATCCTGATACATTATGCCTTGGTCAGTCCACATCTGGTACAGTGTGTCTAAGTTTAGGTGCCATATTTTAAGAAGGATATTGAGAAGAGAGAGAAGTCCAAAGGAGGCTAACCAGGAAGTGAAAGGACTTCAAGTTCATGCCATATGAAGATTATTTAAAAATCTTGGGTTGCTTATCCAGGAGAAGAAAAAACTAGGGGGTGTCGAGAGAGTGCATGATAGCTGACTTGAAGTATTTGAAGGATTGGTACAAGGAAGAGCAATAAGACTACTAATAACATTTATATAGCACCTACTAGGTACCAGGAACCATGCTAAGCACTTTACAGTAATTCATTTGATCCTCACAACAACTCTGGGAGGTAGGTGCTATAACTACTTTCATTTTTACAAGTAAGTAAACTAAAGCCAACAGAAATGAAGTGATTTGCCCAAGGTCACACTGTATTAGAGGCCAAATTTGAACTCATGCTTTCCTGATTTCATGCCCATTGTCCTGTCTACTACACCAACTATCTGTTCTCACCTTAATTTGTTCTCTTTGGCTTCAGTTTGGAAAGATCTAGGAACAATTCTTGGGAGCTGTGAAGAGATATTTTGGCTGAATGAAAGGAAAGATTGTCAACTATAGCTATGGAATGACTGCTTCAGGGCATTGCAGATTCCCTCTTTGTGGACATCTCCAAGAAAAGTCAAGCCAACAAATATTTATTAAGTGCCTTCTATGTGGCAGACATTGAGCTAAGGGCTTGTTGGGTATGTTATAGAAAGCTGATCCTTTTTCAAATATTGGTTGGACCAGATGGTCAATAGGGTCCTCTCTAATGGAGATTATGTAATTGTATGAAAAGCCATTTCTTTACAGATTGGTGCCATGATCAGTCAAAAGAGGCCAGAAGTAGTCACACCGTTATTGTTGCTGGTTCCTTTAGCAGCTAAAAGATCTCAATCCCCTGGGCAGTTTTCTGCTGCTTGTGCAAAGTCTTGCTCTTCTCACTAACCCACTTTAGGGACAGCTGTGAACTGAAGGCATGTTTGACACATGTGAGCCAGATGTTTTCATTCCCTTCACTCACTGGTCACAAGTCCCCCAGATGTTGATTCTCTTCTTTCTAACCTTGGTTGCTTGACTGATTCTGAACACAGGCAAGGCAAATCTTTTGATAATCATAGTAGATCATTTTTATATTGCTTTACAGTTTACAAAGTGTTTTATTTTTAATTAAAGTAGATAGTAGTAGCAGCAATAATAAACACTAGTGCTGACATTGATAGTGCTTTAAAATTTGCAGAATATCTTCTATCTTAGAATTGATACTAGGTATTGGTTTCAAGGCAGAAGATCCATAAAGGCTAGGCAACAGAGCTTAAGTGATTTGCCCAGATTCACACAGCTGGGAAGGGTCTGAAGCTAGATTTGAAGCCAGGATCCCGTTTCCAGGCCTGGCTGTCTATCCACTGAGACACCTATCTGCCCCTCAAAGCAAAAGTTATTGATAGTGACTCCATAGTGAGTTAACAGCAGGGTTGAGTTTCAGTCCCAGGTCTCATGAGTTCAAACCTAGGGCTTTCCCCACTTTATTTCATGGACTCTTTAGGAAATGTGGAATTAGCCTATATCTGATGGTGGGCTTTTTGTTCAGGAATCCCTGTAGGTAGGCACTGGAGGGTAGGGGACAAAAACTGTTGGATTGTCTCTCATAAGATGGATTTTGGGACTGGTGTTTCATGAGATGGGATTAGAGATTGCCTCTCATAACTGGACATACCTTTAATTCCCCTATTCTTTTTTAAGCTAATTAAAAATATGGATATACTGAGTTCCCCTTCTCCGAACTCTTTACGAGAGCCTTATAAAAAGGCATAAAAACAGGAATGAGAGCAAAAAAATCAGCAAGACTGAACAACTCACTGGAAAAGGCTGACACTATATGAAATATTTCACAATTGGAAGTGATAAGCAAAGGAGTTGGGGGAAGTATATTTTCACATCTCATTGGGGCTGTTTGTTCTTTATAATTTCACAATATTCAGTTTTGATGGATTGTTGAGTTGTAATGAGCTTTTGGGGTGAGGTTGTTCTTTCCATGTACTTCGTTGTCATCATTCTGTATGTTGTTTTCCTGGCTCTGCTTCATTTTGCATCAGTTCACGTAAGTCCTTGTTTCTCTGTTGTTCTCATGTTCATCGTTTCTTCCAGGGAGGTAGTAATCCATTATATTCATGTACAACCACTTGTTTAGTCATTCATTGGTTGATAGCCATTTACTTTATTTTCAGTTCTCTATTACCACAAAAAGTGCTGCTATAAACATATTTGTATATATGGGAACTTTCCTTCTGTCAATGACCTCCATGGGTAAAATCTCTACTCAGTCTTTCCCTAGAACATTTTCCTCCCCTCTGCAAAAGAAAAATTTCTCAGGGAAGACATCGTAGATGGCTCTCCTCATTACTAGGAAACTGATTCTTTCTCCCCCTTTTCTTCTCTCCCCTTCCACCTCAGTTCATCATTACACTCTCAATTATAGCACTTCTCCTCTACCCACTCCTTCCCTTGCCCTCTATTGATTTGTTATTAAATAATAAATTAGAAAGAATGGTGAACTGGGACTCAGGACTCCTGGGTTTCTAGTACTGGCTCTGCCTCTAGTTAACTGAATGACCTTAGGCATATCACTTTTCTTCTCTGGGATGCATTTTCCTCCTCTATAATATGAAGATATTCAACTGGATCAGGGGTTCTTAATCATTTTTGTTTCATGGATATGTCCATTGGTATCCTGGTGAAGTCTATAGATTCTTTCTTAGAGTGAATGCTTTTTAAATGCATAAAATAAAATGCCTAAGGTTACGAATGAAATGAAAAGTTAGTAAAAATAAAGATGTAATTTTTTTCCTGTCTTGAAATCTATCTTTGGGCCCCAGTTCATAGATCCAAAATTAGTAGTCCCAGTGGATAGAGCATTAGACCTGGAATCAAGAAGACTTGAATTCAAATACTATTTTAGACATGTACCAATTTTGTGATCCCGGGCAAATCATTCAACCTCTGTTTACCTCAGTTTTCTCACCTGTAAAATGGGTTTAATAATGGTACCTGTTTTCTAGGATTGCTGTAAAGATAAGACAAAATGATATTTATAAGGTAATTTGTAAACCTTAAAGTGCTATGATAATGATGAAGATGTTACTTCCATTGCTAACATTTTGTGCTTCTATAATTTTTTACATACTAGATTTATAGAGCTGGACAGAAGCTCTAAGGTCATCTAGTCCAATCTGCATTAAAAGGCTGAATTCCCCCTATAATATCCTTGTTGATAGTCATTCATTTCTGCTTGAACATCTACCATGGTGGTGGCATTATTACACCCAAAAGACTGGCCAGTGGTCATAGAGCTCTTGGCCCCAAAGGTCTTAGAAAGAGTTCACGTCTCTCTCCTGTCCTTGTCTACTAAAGCTGAAGGAAATTGGTTCAGTAAGTGTTTTAGGTAGCATTCATAACCTTACTTTAGATGTTAGGGGCATCTGCTTACTTGGGAAGACATACTATAGCTCTTGAGGGGTATGTGACTAACCCTCTTGAGGCTATAGAAGAAGGAAACTTATTTTCCCTTCCCTTTAACTGATACCCGCCAGTCAATCTGTTCCTCTAGAATTATGCAACCAGTCTTGTGGCCACAAGGAAAGGCAGGTCATCCCTGGTCTCCCTCTAAGTGGTCAATAAGACAGCATTGGATTAGGAGCTGAAGTAAAATTCTAATCCTCCATCTGTTGCAATTTACTGTGTGATCCTGGGGAAATCACTTAACTCCTCTGAGATTTAGTCTCCTCTGCAGTCTGAGAGGGCTCTCCTATGCATTCCTTGAAGCCTCTTCCAGCTCTGACGTTCTTTGTTCTAAGGTCTTTTCTAGCTTTAAGATTCCATCTCCCAGGACACCGGGAGGCCTAAAAATGACAGAAGTCCAAGACTCCTATTCTTGGCAAGGGAAACACCAGGGCTGGTTAATGACGATGGCCGTAATTAGCAGCACCGATCCCCATGACTAGTATAAAACATGCTAATTACAAGTTGGAAATGAGAGAAAATTGTCTGTTCTCTTCATTAACACAGGGGCTTCCCCATGAAAAATGCATCTGGGGCCCTGGGCAACTTTTTAAGGTTATAGAACATTCTTTATCTTTTTCAATTACTTTCCCTTGTTTGCTGCTAACATCATTTGTTTGAATTTCAATTCCAAGCTCCGTGGCACGTTTGCTCTTGTCTGTAAAGCTTCTGTCCATTCCCAGAGCTCAGGGAGGCTGCACGATTCATTTAGCTGCTGGAGAATGTACTTCCCTTGAATTCTTGCAAAAGAATTGCTTGCTTCAATGTTCTTCCAAAGTGACAAGCTCTGAATGAGTTAAAGAAAAACAATTAGATCATGAGGTCTGGTTCAGTGAGGAGTAGGACTTCTTCAAGTGACTTGATTCCAGCTGGCCTGAAACCACCTCATTCAGGGCTGTTAGCTTTGTGCATGGCTGCCATTAATGAGTGTCGGACATGACTCCCTTCCCTCTTCCATACAGGCCCTTAGGCATTTATTTGAAAGATAGCAAAGACAGTTCTGTGTGTGTGTGTGTGCGCGTGCTAGGCGAAAGCTCCCTGCTTTGACCATCATGCAAGAAAATATGGAAGATGGGTCTGTCAGAAACACCAGGGAAAAAAGATCACAAGGGCTCTGCTCTAAGGTGGAGGGTGAGGAGGAGCTGGGACTGTTTCTTATCTGACATAATGCTTTTCCCTCTCTGAAAAAGCAGAAATCTATAAGAACCAGCAGCAGTCATATCTGGATGCAGGGGATCTTTTCTGTTGGCCTTTACTCAGTTGAACAAATTGAGTGTTCAAAGACCATGTTGGGCTTCCTAACTGGACTGTTCCCAGAAATCTTCTTGTTCACATTTTGGGGCGGTTGCCTTCTAAGTGTGGGATTTCATTGTTTCTCCCCTGGACCTCCTCGTTCAGATGCTGTCTTATCCCTGTACTCGTGGGAGCATAAGGATGGCTGATGGGTGGCCTGTTTGTGAGAGAACCTCTGGAGTTGTGTCAAATTCATTGTTAACGGGACTTGACTGCACTCTGGGCTATTTTGAATTTTGTTTGAGTGAGTAACACTAAAGTGCCTTCTTTTCAAATATAATCTGTGGCCCAGAACTAAGGTTCTGGGTTTATTTGGATTACATTCAGTCTCAGGTCCTTTTCAAGTATCCTATTCTTTGGCTTATGCTCTCAAACAAGGTTTCACCTGAGGACACCACCATTTAGCTTCTTTTGGCCTTATTTTGAGTTTTCCTTGGGAACATCAGAATTTGACTTGGGTCTAGGTTTTTACATCAAAAGAGAAAGAGATCTGAAATCCTATCTAAGCACTCAGGCTAACAAGATATTGAATATAGGACAGGCTTTATTTAACCCAACCAAAAATGTAAAGGACTTAAAACAGTTAAGACATTTATCTTTCCTTCTCTGGGGAGCTTCACTTTCCCAAGAGACTTCATATAGTCTTGTTAATTTATAGCATTGATCTGGAATTAAGGTCTCTTTTAGAAAGTGAATGCACACAGGATTGCTGAGGAGTTGAATTTCTTCCCCAGGTGTGCATAGTCCATATAACTCATTGAAAAATAAGTTCCAGGTTTGTTTTTCTACACTATGGCTATCTCTTGCTGCAATTTGGCTTTGATTTTTAACGTGTTCAGGTATTCTTTATGCATTATGTTCTCCAGGGCCCTGTTCCTGAATTGCTTTGTTATTACTATTACCTTCTTTTATCCCTATATTTTTCTCTCTTGGTGGTCTCATCGGTTCCCTTGACTCAAGAATCTTTTTTTGCAAAATAATTCCAAATCTATATATTCAGCCTTCCTCTCTTTCTTGAGTTCTAGGTCTATCTCTTAATTTCCTCCTGAATATCTCAAACTGAACATCCCATAGACATTGTAAAGTCAACATATCCCTAGCTGAACTCATTATTTTTCTGAGGAAACCTACTTCTCCTAATCTTTGTATTCTCACTATTCTTCCAGTTGCTCAGTTTCTCAAGTTACGAGTCATCCTTCGTTTTTTTTATTCTCCCTCATTCCTGACTTCTGTATCCAATCAGTTTCCAAGTCTCGTAGTTCTATCTCTACAGCATTTCTCACATTTGTCCCATCTGTCTCCCCTTCATTCACACAATTCTATCTATTCACACAACTCCATTAATTCAGGCCTTCATCACCTCTGGCCTAGCTATTGCAATAGCCTTTTAATTAGCCATCCAGCATCAAGCTTCTCTCCAATCTGCCCTTCATGTGGTACCAAATTAATAATCTTCAAGACAGATTTGACTATGTTCCTTTGTGTTTAAAACCTTTGGTAGCCTTATTGTTTCTAGGATAAAATGCAAACTCCCTTCTCTGTCCACTGTTTAAAGTATGTCACAATCTGGATCCAGCCTCCTTCCAGACCAGTTAAAAATTACTTCTCCCATATTCTCTGGACTACTTGATATATCTTATATGAGACATTCTTTTTCTCACTTATCTGCCTTGGCACAGGTTGTCCCCCATGCCTGGAAGGTTTGTCTCGATTACCTCTACTTCTTGGAATATGCAGTTCCCTTCGATACTCAGATCAAGGCTCCTTAAAAGTATCTTTCTTGATTCTTCTAATTGTTTGTGTCACCTTCCAAATTTCTTTGTGTTTATTTTATATCCTTGTCCTGCCAAGCCTTAGCCTTCAGTTATCCTCACCATCTGATATCTTTGCCCCCATTCATATGCTATTAAATGAAGATGGAGGAAATTGGGAAAAGATGCTCACTGGGTCCACAACAAATTTATGCTACACAATCTCATCTGGACTTATGTTGTGGCAAATAAATCCTTTTGCCCTCCCCATCCCCCCCAATTGACTTCCTATTCCACTCAACATGGTAGCTTTCCAAACCTTTTCACCTCTTCTTGAAGCTCTCATGGCTTTCCTCCCTCATCCTTTCCAGCTAAAAATCTATTTCGCCAAAAAAACCTGAGACCATTTACTAAGAGGTCCCTCTTTTCCTGTCCTCATATCATTCAGATACCTTCCACCAATTTCTCTTCTTTCACCCTTATCTAAAGAAAAGAGGTGACCTTTCTCCTTGCCAAGGAAAATCTTTCTATAATGAACAAGTGATCCCATTCCAACCCATCTTCTCCAGTAGATTGATCTATCATCTCCATTTTCTCACTAATCTTTCATCTCATTGTCTACAGGCTGCTTCCCTAATACTTATCAACATGATTGTGTCTTCCTCCTCTTCAAACTACTCTTACTTGGTCCATCTATCACTTCTAGCTATCATTCTCTGTTTTTCTCCTTTTTGTAGCTCAATCCCTTCAGAAGATTCTCTATGTCTTCTATTTCCTTTCCTCTCTCCTAACTCTTTACAATCTGGAGTCTGGCCTCCTCATTCAACTGAAACAACTCTCTCCAAAGTTACCAATGATTCTTACATAATGATATATTATATATATATTTTTAAATATATTTTATTTGATAATTTCCAAGCATTATTCGTTAAAGACATAGATCATTTTCTTTTGATATATTATATTATATATTAAATGATAGACTTTTTATCAATGCTCATATTTCTTGACCTCTTTGCAGTCTTTGATGTTGCTGATCATGTTTTCCTTAATATTCTCTTTTCTCTCTCTCTCTCTCTCTCTCTCTCTCTCTCTCTCTCTCTCTCTCTCTCTCTCTCTCTCTCTCTCTCTTTTTGGGTGACACCTATCTCTTCGGTTCTCCTCTATGTCTGACTCTTGCTCTTCAATCTTCTTTGCTTGATCTTAATCCAGGTCACCTTGGGTATCTGCCATAGCTCTGTCCCAGGCCCTCTTCTCATCTTCCTCTATGCTATTTCACTTGATGATGTCATCAGCTTCCAAGACCTCAATGATCACTTCTATGTAGATGATTCTTGGATTTATTTGTCTATACCCAGTCCCTCTCCTGACCTCTAACCTTGCATTTCCAGATGCCCATAGGTTATCTCAGACTGGTTATCTTGTATAGATTTTAAATTCAACATGTCTGAAAGTAAATTAATTATCTATCCCCTCCCTCCAGCTTATCCTTTCACCTAACTTGCTTATTATTATTATTTAAACCCTTATTTTCTGTCTTAGTAACTTTAAGACAGAAGGGCAAGGGCTAGGAAAACAGGGTTAAGTGACATGCCCAGGGTCACACAGCTAAAAAGAGTCTGAGGCCATATTTGAACCCAGGCTCTCCCAACTCTAGGTCTGGATCTCTATCCACTGAGCAACCGAGTTGCCCCACTTGCTTATATATATATGTTGTCAAGGGCTCTACCATGTGTCCATCTCAAAGGCTTACAATTGAAGGTATCATCTTTGACTTCTCACTCTTTTTCTTTATAGATAATCAGTTGCCAAGTCCTGTTATTTCCACCTTTGCAACATCTCTCCTATATGCCCCCTTCTGTCCTCTGGTTACCACCTTGGTGCAGACCCACATCACTCCACACCAAGACTATTTTTTTTTCTGGCGCTAACACAAACTTATTTATTTATTTATTTATTTGGATTTTTATTTAATTAATTTAGAATATTTCCCCATGGTTACAAGATTCATGTTTTTTCCCTGCCCTCCCTCAACCTCCTCCCATATTCAACGCGCAATTCCTCAGGGTTTTACATATCATTGATCAAGACCCATTTCTATACCATTAATATTTGTACCAGGGTGATCATTTAGAGGCTATATCCCCAATCATATTATACCAAGACTATATATATATATATAAATATATATATATATTTATATATATATATATAAATAATAGCCCTGATGGTTAATTTGTCCCTCTTAATTCTTTCCTCATTACAGCCTATCCTCCACTCAGCTGTCAATTTGATCTTTTTACATTTATACTTTGCCCCATCAATCAATTCCAATGGGTCTCTATCACCACTTGGATCAAACATGAGACCCTGTTTGGCCAAGGAATCTGGCACCTTCTGGTGTTTTTGCACTGTACCTCCCTCTGCTCTCCCTCCTCCCCATGCTTTGTGATACCCAGTAATACCCTCAACTTGCTGTTCCTCACATTCAAGCATTTTCACCAAACTGCCCCTCTATGGCTGGAATGCTCTCCCTCTTCATCTCTGCTTCCTTGATTCTTTGGTTTGAAGTCTTAGGTAAAGTTCCAGCTCCTATAAGAAGCCTTTCCCAATTTTCCTTAATTTTAGTACCTTCCCTTTGAGGTTATCTCCAAGATATCCTGTCTATGCCTTGTATGTACATAGTCCTTTTGTGACTTATTAGATTACGAGCTCTTTGAGGGCAGAGCCCGTCTTCCCTTTCTTTGTATTTCTAGTGTTTATCACAGTGCCCAGAAGATAGCAAGTCCTTAATAAATACCAGTTGACTTTTTCTTCATTTTTGTACATGTTGAATATCCCTTGAGTGAAGGGACTATTTTGTTTCTGCTTTTCTTTTTCTGGTGCCTAGCAAGACATTTGGCACATGGGAATCTTTTTTTAAATAAATGCTCGTTGATTGATTAATGCTTTTTTTTTGTTTTTGTTTTTGTTTTGATGTGTCAACCTAGAGCAGGAATTCATAGCATCTAGGATTTGACCTTGTTAAGGCAGTTTCACATCTTGTTAAGGGGCCTTCATCAAAGCTATTTTTATCAGTTTTATCAATATTTATTTTTTATATTTATTATATATATATTTATTTTATATATTTATTATTAGTTTTTATCAATATGGCAAAGAGGTTACAGGAAAATGGCTAAATACATATACAGCACACATGAAAAGGTGAGAGAGAAATAAACAGGTTATCAGTACGGACCACTGGAAATAGAATCCTTTTCAAGAGAATCATATCACAGTCTTTGAAGGTATTTCTATAGGCAATATTTTTCAAATGCATCTTGGGAGCTTTTGTCATGTTGATGCTCAGGCAAACCAGGCAACCCTCATTCATATGTTTTCAAAATCTCTGAGAGCAAACTTTGCATTTGCCCAAACATACATACAAGTTAGAGGGAACCCCTATTTCTCTTGAACTTAGACATAGTCACAGGCATATATACCCCAAGCTTCCCTGGCTCACTCTTTCTCTTCTTTCTTTTCTACCACCCTCTCCTCTGCTGTTCCTCCTTTTTCTCTTCCCCTTCTTCCTCTCTGCTTCACACATACCCTGAATCACAATATGTTGGGCATACATCTGCCATCTCTCTCCCTTCCTCTCCTTCTCTCTCTCCCTTCCTCCTGTCCTCCCTCCCTCCCTCCCTCCCTCTCTCTCTCTCTCTCTCTCTCTCTCTCTCTCTCTCTCTCTCTCAATCTCTCTCTCTCTTTGTCTGTCTGTCTCCCCACAACTTTAATTCAGTTTCTGGCTATTTCTCACATATCTAATTTGTAGTTCCCCCTTCCCTCCAAGCCCATCTATCCTGAGTTCATTTATTTGTGGCTCACTGTACCTTCCTGTATCCCTCAGCAAAGTGGGGATGTGTGAATTAAATTTTACAGTGACATTCAAAACCAGGGAGTTCAAAGCAAACCTGAGCAGGCAGGCTTTGTCACAGGGCATGGAGACATGTGGGCTGTGGTATTCGGAGGGCTTTCCTTATGGAGAACTAGGTGACCCTTGGAGGATAGAAAGGTTGCTAATTGAGCTTAGTATTTCCCATCCTTTTTCATAAAGGTATTAAGTAGACACAGCATCCTTTGTTTATTCTCAGCCAATTTAGCAGTGGTGTGTGTGTATGTGTGTGTGTGTGTGTGTGTGTGAGAGAGAGAGAGAGAGAGAGAGAGAGAGAGAGAGAGAGAGAGAGAGAGAGAGAGAGAGAGAGAGAAGGGGGAGAGAGAGAGAGAAGGAGGGAGAGAGAAGAGAGAGAAGGGGGAGAGAGAAGAGAGAAGAGAAAAGGAGAGAGAGAGAGAGAGAGAGAGAGAGAGAGAGAGAGAGAGAGAGAGAGAGAGAGAGAGAGAGAGGGAGAGAGAGAGCGAGCTAACAATATTTATTGAGTGCCTACTGTCTGCAGAGCAATGTACCAGGTGCTGCAAAGAGATAACGGACATGGAAGATGTACTCTCCAGTCTTGTTGGGTAGACAGTACTTATCTGAGTGAAACGGCTTAAGAAGATTCGTAAACAGAACAGGCCTGGTACGTGGGAGGAGTATAGGCAGTTGTCTAAAAGGTGTATTGCGGAAGCTATGAATTTGGGGGTCTGGGTTAGAGGGTTCCTGGATGCCTCTTACTTCTCACAATAAATTGAAAGCAGAGCCTCAATTTCCCCACCTGTAAAATGAGGGATTTGTGATCTCTAAGAATTTCTTCATCCCTAAGAGCTACAGAATAAAAATACAGACACCTTGCTTGGCATTTGAAATCTGATTACAACTACCTTTCCATCTTATATTTCACATTACTCTCCAACAAAATGGACTATTAACCTTTCCTAATATCGTCTCCCATATGTGGGATGGACTTTCTGCTATCTCCTAATCTTTCCTCTCTATACCAAGCTTTCCTTTCTTCAGGGCTCAGGTTAGCTATGCTGCTGGTGGTAAAATGGACCTAGCTCTGGACCGGAAGTCAGACCTGAGTTTCAATCTGGTCTCAGACACTGCATGGCCCTGGGCAAATCACTTAACCTCTGTCTGCTTCAGTTTCCTCAACTGTGAAGTGGGAATAACAGCACCTACTTCTCAGTGCTGTTGTGAAGATGAAATGAGATACTTGTGTTTAGTGTTTAGTGGCTGCTCTATACCTGCTTATTTCTTTCCCCTTCCCCTGTTAAGCTTTTCCTCCTTCCATTTAATTTGAGGGCAGTTACTTCTGAATTCCTCAGGTTTGTTGGCTTGACCTGCTGTGTACTTAGACATTCTCTAGTTTATGTTAGGGTTTTTTTTGGGGGGACAGAATCAGCCCCTTCCTCCTAACAAACTTGGCTGTAAGTTTGAGAGTAGAGACTATGTCAAATTTTTATTCTTTTACATGTTTAAATATGGTAGGTTGTTTGACAAATTTAAAAAAAACAACATTTCAACGGGAAGATTTGGGGAGTATTCCTTGAGGACCTCTGTAAGGTCAAAGCATATATTATTCTTTAAGATTAGTCATGAGGTTAATAAATAAATTTTATTTAGTTTAAGTTTAGTTTTATTTACTCTCAAATTTATATTTAAATAGAATAAATATAAGATAATTTGTCTTATTTACTTAGCTTAAATAACAAATATTAAGTACTTCCCAGTCCTGGACTTAGCCCTCTTCTTTCAATTCCTTTTTATTCAGCCAACCTGAATCAACTCCCCAGCTTCTCCTCATAGCATTCTTTTATGCACTTGATACTAATGCTAAGACTTACCATTAATCAATCAGCAAGTATTCATTCATTAATTCATTTATTAATTAAATTAAAAATTTTCTTACTTTCTGTCTTAGAATCAATATCAAGTATTGGTTCCAAGACATAAGAATGGTAAAAGCTAGGTAACTGAATTAAGTGACTTGCTCAGGGTCACATAGGAAGTGTCTGAGGTCACATTTGAACTCAGGACCTCCTATTTCTAGATCTGGCTCTCCATCCACTGAGGCATCCAGCTCTCCCTCAACAAGTATTTATTAAATGATTACTATGTGTCAGGCAGAGGATGGAAGACAAAAAGAGACAGTCCCAAAGTTCAAGGAACTTTCATTCTTTGGCAGAGATAAGTTCTACTTGTTGGTAGATTGATGCTATCATTTCTACTTCATGTATATGGATAGAAGTAATAGTTCCTCTGTCCTTTGCCCTGATCATATCCTATCTAGAGCATCATGCCCAGTTCTGAATACCACATTTTAGAAAGGTTATTCAGGCCTAGAGACAGGAAGTCCTGGGTTCAAATCTGGCCTCAGACACTTCCTAGCTGTGTGACTCTAAGCAAGGCACTTCACTCCCACTGCCTGGCCCTTATCACTCCTCTGCCTTGGAACCAATACACAATATTTATTCTAAGAGGGAAGGTAAAGGTTAAAAAAAGAAAATTATTAACTGAGTTGACCTTGGATTCTTAAGGACTATGGGGATGGATCTGTTGGGAGCTGAGAAGAACCTAAGGCACAACTTTGTGATTAAGGGATAGACACAGAGAGTAGAAGGTGGCTTCACATCCTTCAGGAGTTACATCACAATCCATCCATGATAAACTCGAAAACCTTAGCTTTGCTCTCCAGCATGTATTCCATGACCTTGTGAAAGGGAATTCTTTATTCTCTTTGTATATTTTGAGTTAATCAATAAACCACTACTTAACACTCTGTTAGCCATCAAGTAAGAGAATTCATGAGTTACTTACTTAGAGAGCTCCACTCTTTTAACTCAATCAGTCAGAAACTTGTGAATCCTTTGATAAGAGTTTATACCCGCAGAGGACAAGAGGTAGATCCCACAGACACTGCCACCCCGGGCAATGCTAGGCAATTTGGAAGCTGTGATTGGCCCCTGTGAAGAGGGGAAGGGACAGGAAATGATGTGAAAAAAAGACTATAAAAAGTCTGGAACTTCCTGTCCTCCTGACTTCTCCTTTGGGCTTCTTCTTTGGAGGACTGCTCCTTGGGACTTTTGGCTTGGAAAGATTCCTGCCTTGGTGGCTTTGGTAGGACACTCCCTTCAGCGTGAGTTCTATGGAGAGACTCTTTTCATTGGTTCCTGCATTGGCTTGCTGGTGAGTGACCCAGACTTTCACATGAAGATTGGAACTTTGTTGGGGAGTGAGCTGAATTTCACTGGATCAGCACTAGGCAACTCCTTACCTCTTTCCCTCCTACATTTCATACTTCAATTCTTTCTCTTCCTTGTTATAAATAAAAGCTACTAACAGTTTTTTTCTGACTGAGGGATAATATTTTGAATTTGGCAACCACAACATTGAATGTATAATTCTTTTATTTAGTAAAAACCCCAATTTAACCCTTACAACCCAGTGGTAACTGGCTTTCTTGGGGTTCTTTACACAGAATACTTCATTTCCTGACTCAGGGACTTTACACTGGTTCTCCTCCTCTCCCCTACCCATCCCCACTCCTAACCCATGATTGGGATGCTCTCCCTACTCACCTTCACCTTCTGGATTTCTTTAAGACTTAGTTTAAATCTTGACTTCTACATCAGGACTTTCTTGGTCCCATTCCTACTTCCCCCAGCTATCCCTTTGGGTTTACTCATACCATCTTGCTTACTTATCTTACTTATTCATGCTATCTTAAACTGGAACAAATAACACTAATCAAGTCCAAACAAATAGCCACTAGCAGGGTGATAGCTCATCGATTCACAGTTTCAGAACTAGAAGAGCCCTTGGAGAACAGCTCATCCAGATCCTTCATTTAACTGATGGAAAACTGAGGTTCAGAGAAGGGAAATGACTTGGTCAATGTCATAGATCTAGTAACAGAATTAGGACTTAAAACAAGTCTTCTGACTCTGAGAAGTCTATAAGATATATATAGCTTATAGGAACACAGTAATTTATATATTGACCTCTCTAGTTGCCACTAGACCATGTTTTTATCTTGTTTTTGCCTTTTTTTTGAAACCTCATTGCTTGGCAGTTCTTAGACCGTAGTAAACACTTAATTGATTCACATTGACTGACCAATATATATACATGTATGTATGTATATATACATATCCTGTGTTACAGAGAGCACAGCCAATATGCCAGGAGCCTTCTTCATGTTCTCTTGACATTATGTAGTTGTCAATGGAATACACAGGCTTTCCAACTATTGAATTCTTCTCTCCCATGAGACCAACCCATTCTGGTCATACATTTTCACTTATGATATACGCTCTTATACCTTTTCTCTTGCATAATTCTTCTTTTGTAATGTATCATAGGATGTTCATATCCACCAGGACCTCTCCATTGCCCTTTGGGTGACTTTCAACTTCAACTCTACTAAGACTGCAGTGTATGACTTACAATCATATAACATCACTGGAAGAATATTGGTTTTAATGAGATAGTCCTTTGTTTCTGGGAGAAGTTTGGGGTCATTAAAAGAACTGTATAGTTTCTTAAAGGCAATCTACTTTGTTATCCTCCAGATATAATTCTAGGCCCAACTCATTGTCCACTTGCATAGTCTGTCTAAAAATATGTTTAGATAGATGAGATTTATTACTTAAATTAGAAAATTACAGAATGTCAGAGTTTAGAGGGATGACAATGGATATCTAGTTAAAGCAGGAATAGGTCTTTGGGATTTTGGTCTAGGGAGAGTTATTGTAGGGAAATGGTCCTCAGACATGATCCTATGCCAGCATAGCCCAACAATGGCATTCTTTTCTTTTCTCTGCTTCACTCAACCTTTTCTAGATGGCATCCCTTGCTGTTGAGGTCATGATGCCAGCTGGATCTGTCCATTGTTGTAACCAGTCTATGCCAAGATTCAGCTTAGACTTTATCTCTGCCTCCTTAGTTCACCATAGTTAGAGGTTACCCAAGAGGAATTTAATTCATTTGATATTTATTAAATGACATTTAATAAATGATATTTATTAAATGAGCATAGCACTGTATAGGCACTGGGGAAGATATAAAAATAATATACAAAAAACCCTGAGAGGGCAGCTGGGTGGCTCAGTGGATTGAGAGTCAGGCCTAGAGATGGGAGGTCCTGGGTTCAAATATGGCCTCAGACACTTCCTAGCTGTGTGACCCTGGGAAAGTCACTTAACCCCCTTTGCTTAGCCCTTACTACTCTTCTGCCTTGTGTAAATCTTGAAATTTCTCAGACTTGTGAATGTTAAAAATTTCCACATTGAGGGAATCCTTCATTGGAACAAATTCCCTACTGGGAAACATTCCCCATTTTGATGTGAGACCTCGCCAGTATCAGAAATGGGAGGACCTCTACTCCACCCATACTTAAGACTGCTTTAGGGGAGGAAAATCCTTGCTATGGGAGGACCTCTATTCCACCTGTACTTAAGACTGCTTTAGGGGAGAAAACTCCTTGCTAAACAATGAAAGTACTTGGACCCATACTTATAATAAGGCAAGGAGTTCTTTGAGCCATGCCTGTTTTTTAGAATTGATACAATGAGATGCTAGGTACCTAAAAGGGTCGGGCAAGTTTTCTCTTAATGAGATTAGTTGACTCAGCTGTGTTTTCACTGGTTCAGACTTACTGAGGAGATTAGTCGACTTAGCAGGAATTCAGATGGGCAGTCCTTTGGAAAACGTCTACAGTGATTGGTAGATGTAAGGACTTAGGGGAGGTGACATAGGAGAAAAACCCCTATATAAGAAAAAGCAGAATCTCTTGAGGTCACGATCCTTTTGGAGGATCTCTGATGAGGATTGCTTGGGAAGAATCTCTTGAGAGAGGCTCTGGAGAAGGGAAGCTCTTGGAGGACAATCTCTAAGGAGGTCTCGCTGGAGCTCCTCTGAGGGGACTCTGTCCCTCTGGAGGCTCTGGAGAGAGACCCTTTGGAACAGTCTCTGGCTGGAAGGCTCTTTAAGGAGGACTCTGGCTGGAACTCTCTCTGGTGAAGTCAGCTGAGATGGAGCTGGCCTGGTGTCCCTAGAATCCTTGCTTAGACAGACCTTGTGGTGAGTGTTAAAAGACTGACTGATCTCTCTCTCTTAAGACTCAGGTCTAGGCCATGTTGGCTTAAGGCCCTTCATACTTATTTCCTTTTTCTCTCTTTCTCTCTTTTCTTTAATTTCACATTGATATTAATTAAAATCTTTATAAAATCCAGTTGACTTGGGTATTTGAATAATTGGGAATATTTCCCTGGCGACCACCTTATATTTGATTTAAAAACCAAGACACTGTAGTGAAACATATTTTCTGTGGTCAAATTTACTCACCCTCTCTTATATCTATCACAATTTATATCTTCCACCATTTTAACTCACTACAGTTTACAACATTAACCATTTTAATTATTACAGTTTAAGGCCTTCAACCATTTTAAATCTAACACTTGGAACCAATACTGTATTGATTCCAAGACAGAAGGTAAGGGTTTTTAAAAACAAAGCAAAAACCTGAACACAATTTCCAGGCTACAAAGCCTGGAAATCTTATTCTTTGTTCTTAAAAAATTATTTTTTAATTTATTTTTAAACCCTTACTACAATACTATGTATTGGTTCCAAGGCAGGAGAGTGGTAAGGGCTAGGCAATGAGGGTTAACTGACTTGCCCAGGGTCACACAGCTGGGAAGTGTCTGAGGTCAGATTTGAACCCAGAATCTCCCATCTCTTGGCTTGGCTTTCAATCCACTGATCTTCCTAGCTGGCCCCTGGAAATCTTATTCTAAATACCCTTAATCTACCCACATAAGCCGGCATGGTTTTTTAGTCTATAAGCCTACTCTTTTGTCAGAGAATTTGGTCTACTTACCACACAATCATTATTGCCCCAAAAGAAGACCCATCTTATGTCTTTCCTTGACTTTGTCCAATCCAGTTCATATTGCTTCAAAGCTGATATCCTTTCTGACCTTTCTCATTAGCTTCTAGACTTAATTATTTCAGGCATCATTAGTCTTTGTAAATTAACTAGACTCTTTCCCAGATGACTGAGTCATGGTTTTTGGTGAACTCCCTCCATTCTTTTTCCCCCAAGCTAGAAAATTCAGTGGAAGCCACTTCCTTGTTCATGATTACCATAATAACAGCACATTTAAATAGCACTTTTTGTACATGGGGCTTGTAAACCTTATACTCAAATGGATCTGTGAACTCAATGATGGGGGATTCCCTCCAACAGTGCAGATGGAAACCCACCTGGACCTGCCTATCCAGTGTGATTTTTGCCATTTTCCCATAAATTCATCACTAATCTTGGGTTCACTCAACATTTTTGGGGTCAACTCACTTTTTCCTCACATTATGAATATATTTGTGAAGTAAAAGCATGTCTGTCATTCTCTCCAGTTGTTCCCAATCTTCTTTTTTTTCCCTGATATATTTCTTTGCTGATTTCCTTTTTTTTCTGCTACCTTTTAATAATTCTCTGTTTATAATGTATCACACGCTACTCAGGCTCACCATATACCTTTCCATTGCCCTTTGGGTGATACTCATTGTAAATTCTTTGGAGACTGTGGTGTTCCCTGACTTGCAACCCTACTGGAATAGTCTCAGGTATAATATTCACCAATGATGATAGAATGTGGTATTTTTTTACAGGCAGTAGTGCAATGGGTCAAGAAAAAGGGTCTTCAAGGACTGTGTGGTAGAGTGGAAAGGGAACTGTACTTGCTTCTAAAAGTCCTAGGCTTGTCATTTACTAAATGTATGACCTTCCCCCAATAACTCTTCTTCTTGGGGCTTTATTTCCTTATCAGTTAAAGGAAGGATCTGATGAGATGATCTCTGAGGGCCCTTCCAGTTCTGTGATTGTAAATCTATAATCTCTCGCCCTGTTTGAGGCTAAGTAGATTTGGACGAGTTCAGTATCATATGTTATAGCTGAAGAAGGTGTGAATGGTTGGTTCTGAAGAGTGATATACAGATGAAAGAAGCCTGAAATATTAAGTTATGTAATGATTAAAATATTGAGGGACTGGTTTTTGGGTAAGAATATCAATTTATAGATTAGGTTAGTATTATAAATAATAAATTGGTAGGTCATTGACCCTTTTGATGATCAAAGACCCCAAAGGTCCTTCAGGCAGTAAATCCAGTTTGGGAGCTTATTATTCAGCTTCTCTCTAGGACTGCCCAAGACATCTAAGACAGGTGAACATAGATAGTAAGTAGGTTGTTCATTAAGACTCAATCAAGAACCAAAGAAATATAAGAGTCCGCCAACTGATTATAGTCTTTCTAATCTAGGATCCTGACATGGGAATTCTCTCTGAGCCAGAACCATTATATAGGAATAACATAGTACATATAAAATGAATTCTCACATTTAGAAGATCTATGACCTCATGCTAGCTATTTTTATTCCCTCTTTGACCTTAGTCAAGTCAATTCCTTCTCATGGGACTCAAGGTCCTTATGCAGAAAATGAATGGATTATTTTAAGCAATCTCAAATGGGCACCTAGATGGCTTAGTGGATAGAGAGCTAGACCTGGAGTCAGGAAGACTCATCTTCCTATGTGTGACCCTAGGCAAGTCCCTTAACACTTTTGGCCTCAGTTTCCTCATCTGTAAAGGGAGTTAGAGAAGGAAATGGCAAAATACGCTGGTATCTTTGCCAAGAAAACTCCTAATGGGGGTCATGAAGAGTCAGCTATGACTGAAAGGCCTGAACGAGAATCACAGAGGCCCTTTCCAGCTCTAAAATGTTATAATTCTGTAACTATGAGGATTCCCTCCTGGTTGGAGAGTCTGCTTTCCAATCTGTCTTTGCTAATGTCTCCAAAGCCAGGCCTGGATTCAATGTGATCTCTTTAGCACCCAGTATATACCAGTCTCCTGTTGTGGGGGCTTCCAAAGGATGGGATCTCCCAAGAATAGAGCTGGAAGGAACACCAGTTTTCAAAGAAATTGTTGTTAAACTCTTGTGCCTCTAAAAAAAAAGTTGACTGTGCAATCTAGATGTTTTGGCAGCTAGCAGGAACATATGGTGAAGGGGAGTTTCTGATCCATGGAATTGTTCCTGTGTTGGGGAAAGTTTTCTTGCTTCCCCTTCTGTCTGTTTCTTGTTTCCTTTGGGGGAATTATGAATCTTTCACAGTGGCTGGGTAGGTGTGGGGGATGGAGTTTAGAGGGTGGATCTAATGCAGAAAGGCCAAGGGACTGGGTCATCCCCCTTCCCTGTGTTTCTGTTTTCACATCTGGATTGTGAGGGGATCATGAAGCTGATCCCTTTTAAGGCCACACTTTAAGGTCCCTTCCAGCTCTCTTTTCATATTCTATGGACAACCCTGGTGAAAGATGGTCTCTGCACTGATTTTCCTGATGCATTCTCAAGTGCATAGTCTACGAGTTTTAGTTAGTGTTAGCACCCCTTAAAAGCACACAGTCCACAATGCTTAAAGGATGAGCAGATTTATTTCCAGATTAGGAAAAAAACAAGACAGGCTTCCCTGAGAGCTCCTGAGAAATAACATTCACTGACAAACATCCTACTCAGAGTCCTGTATAGTCCCAGGCAGGCACTTACTGTCATTGCCCTAGGCAGGCTTCCAGGAGATGTCACCTCTAACGTGACGCCACGCTATGTGTCTGTTACCTGGGTCTCCTGGCTGTTCTCTGTTGCTGTTCTGTGATTGTGCTGGCAGTCATGGGAAATGCCAGGCACTGATCTGTTTGTAGGTCTCCATTCCTCCCAGCAGATGATGGGGTCATGACTCCCCATCTCTGTTTCCTGTGGCAGTTTTCTTGCCATCCTAAAGTCCTAGGGCAGATAAGCATCAGTCTTTTCTAGTTTTATGCCTGTCCATTATCTCCATAGTTCTGTCTTCAGTTTCCTTTTGCTCCCAGTAAATGGCATTCATTAGTCCTTTGCCCAAATTAGAATACTCTTATTTGCTAAACAAAAGAATTGTATGTTTAAGCATCCAATACTTGATACAGTGTCCTGACCATAGTAGGAACTTAGTCAATGTTGAATTGCTATCAGAGGTAGAAGTGACCTTAGAAAATATATAGTGGGCATTGGGTCTGTATCCGAGAAATAATAAAAAAAGGGAAAGGACCTGTTTGTACAAAAATATTTAGAGCAGCTCTTTCTGTGGTGGCAAAGAATTGGAAATTGAAGGGAAGTTTATTGGTTGGGGAATGGCTGAACTACATGTTGGTGATGGAATATTATTACGCTATAAGAAATAATAAGCATGATGACTTCAGAGAAAGCTGGAAAGATCTGCAGCAACTGATGCAGAGCGAAATAAGCAGAACTGGATGAACATTGTACACAGTAACCGCAATATTGTATGATGACCAACTGTGAAAACTTGGCTTTTCTCAGCAATGCAATGATCTGGGACAATCCTGAAAGACTTAGGATGGGGAATGCCACCCACCTCCAGAGGAAGAACTGTTGGAGTTGGATGGATGCAGATCAAAACGTATTACCTTTCACACCAGTTTATTTATGGTTTTATTTTCAGGTTTTGGTTTTATATGAGTGTGTTCTTGTAACAGGGACCAGGATGGAAGTATATTTTGTATGTTAACAAAAAGAAAAGAAAATATATAGTGGGTGATAGAAAAATTTCATATTGTGAAGAACCTTAGGTAATTCAAGTAATTTTACCTGGTTGGCATTAGAGAAACTTTTAGGTCCTAAAGGGACAATTGGAGGGAATCTAGGGGCTGTGCTAAACCACAACGCTCTTCAGGAGGTCCTGATGTAGGTGGGACATATATCATCCAAGCTTGGGGAAAGAAAGGACATTATTAACCTGGAGATGAATGACCCTACCCAATATTGGAGACAGAAACTCACTGGCAAATTGTAAGGGAATGTGATTCAGTGGATAAAGTGCAGGGCTTGGAGTCAGGAAGACTCATCTTCCTGAGTTCGAATCTGGCCTCAGACACTAGCTATGTGACCTTAGGCAAGTCACTTAACCCTGTTGGCCTCAGTTTCCTCATCTGTAAGATGAGATAAAGAAGGAAATGGCAAGCCATTGTAGTGTCTTTGCCAAAAAAAACCCTAAATGGGGTTATGATGAGTTGGACAAGACTGAACAACAACAGTGATGTAACCCTGGACCCATGTAAGCCCTCTTATGAATCAGAGGTCAAGGGTACCTTAAACCTTCAGAAAGAGGCACCTAGATATGAATCTATATTTTTGAGCTACTTTATAAAGACATGAGAAGAGGCCTTCATATCCTTAGTAAGGAGAACAAGGGTAGCAAAGGGATAGCATAGGGAACCTGAGGAGAGATAAGGTTTTATAAAGCCATTAGGGGAATGCTGTGATAAAGAAACAAATGGGAGAGAATAAAAGGAGAACCATGTAACAATGAGGGCTCCATTGAGATTACATAAAATGTGTTAGTAGCAGACCCAGCCTTGATGTTCTAGCAACAGGGAGGGGATAGGGAAGAGGGCTCCGGGCCCTGGAAAACCTTGTCTTTTCCCATTCTAACATTCATTGGTCTAAAGTCTTTTCTGGTGTGGACATTAATTTGTACTCTTTTTTTTTCCCTCTCTACCCCTTGCTCCAAAGACAGAATCCCTAAGAAGGAAAAGGGAACAGAATGGGTTTCCAGACCTTGGCTGTATTTCGCATTATTTTACTTAGGGGGATAGGGAGAAGTTGAGGTGATTGACCCCTTCTTTCCTTGCTCCTTTGTCCACTGGGAGGAAGAAGGGAGAAATTAAAGAGGGAACTTGACCGTGCTTCCAACATAGATCCATAAAGTGTTAAAGGAAAGACATCCTCTGCATCTTTGTAAACTTGACTATCAAAGCTTCTAACATATTTTCTCTTAAAAATAGTTTAAATGTATATAGTTAATAATCATCAACAGATAACAAACATTCAAATAAACAAAATAAAAACATGTATGAAACCATAAACTCCAGAATATTTAGTTCATTTTCAAAAAGAAGCATATGTAAACTAATACCATAATTATAGCAATAAAATCCTATTATTTAACATTGTTGTTGCTCATCCTTCATTTTTTGAAGAGGATCAGTGACAGGGGGTATTTTGATTTGCTCGTGAATTGGATTTAAGTGAGGGGGAGCTCCTCAAAGTCATCAGCCTCACTCTCTCTTCCACAGTCATCAAAGTCCAGTGGCAAGACAAAAGTCAGGATGCCTGATGATGGCTGGGGTGCAGTGCATGACCTTGGTGTCTTCAATGTCCAATCAGACTTTAAGTGCTCCACAATTTAAAAAATATTATCTGATATGTATCCTTCTAGTCTTTTTTAATATGTGCAGATCAGATTTTCTTGGTGTGGTTTTTATTGATGTCTTTTGCTTTGATATCACCCATATTTGCCAGAATATCCCTCTCCTGCTCTAACCCAAAGAACAGTCCCTTATAACAAAGAGTGAAAAGGAGTGAGAAAAATTCAGCCAAACTAACAAACACATTGAAAAAAAATGGCATTAGATAGTTGCACATCCATGGTCTACCATATCTGCAAAGAAGAGGAAAGCATCTTTTATATCTCTTCTTTGAGACTAAGATTAGTCATTATTCAGTTTTGTAGCATTCAGTCTGGATGATTTTATTGTTCTTTCCATTTAAGGTGATGCAGTGGATAGAATGCTGGGCCTGGAGTCAGGTAGATCTGAGTTTGGATCCAGTTTCAGATTCTTACCAATTATATGACCCTGGGCAAGTCACTTACCTTTTGTTTGTAAAATGGGGACAATAACAGCACCTATCTCCCAGGTTGGTATGAGGATCAAATGAGGTCATATTTCTAAAGTGCTTAGCCCAGCGCCCGGCATATAGTAGGTACTATCTAAATGCCTGTTTCTTTCTTGTTGTCATTTTATTTTTTATGGCTGTAATTGATGTTTTTTGCTTTTATATTGTCTTCATTTGGCAGTATAATGAGATGAGAAAAGAGTGATTATAGTTTCCAGTTCTGCTACATTCTTCCCCCCAAACCTTCCTTGTTTAGTGGCTGCCGGTCCTCATCTCAACCCCTGTGATCATCTAGACCAGATTCCATTTCTTCTATAGACAGATGTAGCATTTCCTGAGCCCCCACAGTCCTCTGCATGGCTGAAGGGGCTTAGAAAAGCAGTTGGCTGGAGGAGATCTGTGGGCAAACAGGTGTCCTCTATGGTGCTGTCATTCCGAACCCTTCCCTTTTCTTTGCTTGCGTCTCTGGCAGATTCTTGACCCTGGACTAGAAAGCTGCTTGATGATCCTGGCTTGATTTTCCCACGATTTCTCCCCATATTTCTCTCTCCTCTGCTGAATAGGTCAAATGCTGGCAAGAGACTCTGGTTTGATCTCGGAAAGACTCTGGTTCTTCTCCCTTCTTGAGACCTTCAGGTCTTCCCTCTATCTCTGTTGGACTTGTCAGGGATCTTCCTGGCTAGACGAGGACTTACATTGGAGATGTTCTGCTTTTCCTTCTAGATGGGTCGCAGGGATCTGGGTGCCGTCAGCCTACCTGCTTAGCTCAACAGAATTATTATACCCATTCTCCAAGTTCATCCAGCTACCTGGTTGCCATGGGAACATGGATGGTGTCAAGTGTTTCCAAACAGGGCTGCTGACGATGTAGCTTCAGCTTACTGGGAGTGTTAGAGTGGAGCAATTCCACCCACATCCTGGTAGGTAGGTAGGGACTATAAGAACCAGCGTATGGCTCCTGTTCATCCCTTCTGTGAACCAGGCTCTCTCAGCTCCCCATATTGGGATCCTCTTGGGTTTTAGAAAACTTTTAATTGAATCACATCACCTAAAGGAATGCTGCCCTAGGCCAGAGGCGATGGTTATTTATTTAAGACTGAGATGTTAGTATTGTGTTTCTGGGTAAGCAGCATCACACTGTAAGGATGTGTTCTTTGGGAGTTCTGTCTTTCAGAGGTATAGTCAGGGATATTCTGGTGCCTGCTTGAACCAGTTAATGAGACCTGATTTAAAACTTTTTAATATTTGCATTTACCCCTTAGAAATCAGCAAACTGGGTGGGGGGGAGGTGGGTAGCTCAATGGATTGAGTGCCAAGTCTAAAGATGGGAGGTTCTGGGTTCAAATCTGACCTCAGACACTTCCTAGCTGTGTGACCCTGGGCAAGGCACTTAACCCTCACTGCCTAGCCCTTCCCACTCTTCTGCCTAAAAACCAATACATAATATTGATTCTAAGGTAAAAAAAAACCCAGCAAATGCTACATATCAGGATTTGATTTATAGTGATTTGTTACTTTGTTAATTGTCTAGATCTTAAGAAGATGATGGATAAAATATTAATAATTCATTAAAAACTCAAGTGTGTCTTGCATGCATTTCTTTGGGAACTCATTAAACATTTATCAGGACATGCCTGGATGCAGTCTTCTGTTAGCAGACCTGCTGTGGTTGTCTGTGGTGGCTGTGTAGTACTCAGCATTCCTTCTCACATTTAGTCTTTCTCAATACTCTCAAGATTAGGTTCAAAGCACATTATAGGCATGGATCAGCATCCATTCAAAGCCACAGCTCACGTCCTGCCTCTGAAATGCTTGATTTTTTAATTCAAAACAAAGGAAATTTAATCAATTAAAATTCCAAGAGGTGGTTAAAGTCCCCTTCCCCACCACCTTAAACACACGGGGTATCCTCCTCTACAGGATGCTATGCCATCGGTAGCAACCTAACCAGGGTATCTATATGATTGGGAAAATTCACATGCTCAATACACCAGAGATGCTTTTTTCCTTCAGTGGTGGTGGGTCATTGTGCTACTATTTGTCTGTCTATAAAGCACATTACAACAATGTTTTCTGTTTTGTCTGCTTGATGGGATGTGCTATCTTTGTTCTCAATGGTGTTATTAATGTTTTTTAAAAATAAAGAGAAATATTTCTACTGCAGTTGTTCTCTACTACCATTTGCTAGTCTTCAGTCTCTAGGGTCATCTGGCTTTCTTTACCACCATCTGCTATAGTAACTAGTAAGACTAACTGAGGTTTAACCCCCCCCCCCCCCCCACTGGATATCTGAGGGTTATGACACATCCTACCCAGCCACATAGACAATAAAAGGAGAATGATGTGGGCTAATATTCTCCTGGTCCTGACTGGGGATACCTGGCCCATGACAACTCTTTGACTTGGGGTTAGAAAATTCTTCTTAGATTCCCATAAAATCTCTGTTGCTCTGCAACCCCTAAGCCTAATGAGTATCCATAGGAGCTGTGTGAAGGGAGTGCTGAAGCTCTCATCCCATAATGCTCTTTGTTGGCATGCAAACAAACCTGGGGGCAAGAACAAAGGGAAAGGTGAAGCTAGCAAGGACTGTCAGCCTCTACTTTTGTTCTACATTCCTGTGTTTATTATGTCATACCTGCAAGCAACAAAATTTCTAGTCTTTATTTAGCATTCCTGCCACCTACAAGCCTGCTCTCCCTACAGCTGTAGCTTACAGACTTCTGCCTGAGGCACAATTATCTGAGCTTCCACCTTTAATAGAGAGTAAACTGAAATATAATTGGGAAACACATACCTCCTTAGTCCACATTCTATTTCCTGGGAATACACTATAATAGGAAAAACACTAGAGTGGGAGTTTGGAGGCTTAAGTCCTAGGTCTGGCTCTGCCACTAATGCCCAGTAAGTCTCTGGGTAAATCCCTGGATCCTCCCTGGGTCATAGATTCCTGAACTGTAATCCTTGTCCTACCTGTCTCCCAGGAGTATTAGGTGAATCAGATGAGATCAGGATCTGAGAATGCTCCTATCAGATTAAAACATTGTATAAATGGGAAAGCAAGTTAATTACTAGATGAGTGAGGTTACCCCCTGGCCATATCCACAAGTTAAGTAAGGCCAGACTTTGGAAATGCCCAAAAGACATATTTACTCTCTTAGCCCTAACCACCCCTCAGCTATTTCTGCATTGGCCAATATTTCAATTATTTACAAGAGGATTTTAAAATTTAAATAAAAAGCAACACTTCAGGAACCAAACTGAACTATTTTTTGAAAAGATGTTAATTTAAATCACATTTCAGTAGGGAAATAATATTTGGGGTTTGAGTTCTTTGTTTGAGGATAATGAATTATATGTGATTTGAACTCACCTAGCTAATTTCTGATTTTTAGTCTCATATTGCTCAAAGGTTGAGGACAGGTCTTGAATCTAGAACTCTATAACTCTGTGGCCTGGCTTAGATTTATGTCCCCATACAAGATTGCTAAGCATGTCAATTTTTCCTATGGATTCTATGGGATAATTGGCCCCATTTTTTTTTTGAGGGGAGAGGTGAGAAATGCTCTCATTCTGTTTCCCTTACTATGCCATTTCATTAAATGCCTTTGGTTTAAACTAATTATATCTTCTGACTAATAAAAGTAAACACTTTGGTGGGGGCTCATAAACTATAGTTGTGAATGGATAGATATCCACATTATTATACCTTGGTTTGGGACTAGTTTTTCTGGGGGTGCATCTATGTGTGAGATGGGATATCTTAAGTATTACACAGAAATAACCATAATGCAAAATAGAGCCAAATGCACAGGAGAGAAATAAATAATGTGCCAAGCAATAGCTTTGGAAGGAAAGCTCATCTCTAATTTACAAGGGGCAAGGGTGAGAGATAGAATGGAATAAAGTAAAAGCTTCATTTAAGCTTGCAGGATGTATTAGGCTTTAATAGGTGCAGATGGAGGGAAGTCATTCTCTTTTCAACACCCTGACAAGTTGTCATCTATCCTGTGATTAAACATCTCCACCATTATATCTTGAGGCAGCCCATTCCACTTTTGGACAGCTCTAATTTGTTAGGAAGTTCTTCCTTATGTTAAATTGAAACTTCCCTTCCCTTCCTCCTGCCCTTGACTCATGCCTCTCCTTAGGGCCAAGCAGAATAAATCCAGGACAGTCCTTGAGATATTTGAAGATAGCGACTAGGTCCCCCCAGGTCTTCTCTTCTCTAAGCTAAATGATCCTTTGAAGGATTCTCATATATTATGGTTTTGAGTCCCCTCATCATCCTGGGCATGTTCCATCAGCTGATATCCTTGCTAATCAATGGTTCTTGGCTATAGGCATGAGATTCAGTGGTTGGGGAACATCACAATGAATGGGCAGGAATCATTCAGACCAACTTCACTCCTGTTGTTGGGGTTGGGGGTAGTTCTTCCTTGTGATCCCCATATCATCTGCTGGCTGCCTAGGATGTAATAGGCAGTTCCATGATCCCCATCCACACTCCATATTTCTAAAACCTTTTTGGTTGTTGCTTCTGGGACTACTGGGGATGGGGGTGAGGAGGAGACCTGGAAACTACAAGAATCCTGAGCAGGGGGAGTTTTCATTTGCTGGATGGAGTGGTGGGGGAGACTAAAAATACCAAGCAAATGACATATTTACGTTGTTCTTGTTAATATCATGGATAGAATGCCGGGAGTCGTTACCACCAAGCCTGTGATTAAACGATAATAACCACTTTCATGTTTATAAATTTTGTCCTTGATATCAGAGAAGAATATTTTTAGGTTAGAACTTGGAGCAAACAAATTCCAACCCAGAAGGTGCTGGTGTGGCTGTGAAATGAACTCTCTCTACTCATTCCCTGAATTCCTAACAGTCTAGTCAAGAGGGAAGTCTTGAGGGACTGAGACTCAGAGAGATAAAGGCAGTCATCTGCGGTCACACAGCATCCTGGGATTTTAGTTGCTTTTCAGTAATTCATTGTATAACGCCAACACCTTTGGAGTCAGTCAGGTGGCAGGGAGATTGGGACAGCATGGGGAGACCACAGTGGGGAGGGCATATATATTGGTGATGGAGTGGGGGAGAAGGAGAGAAGGTTGAATGAAAAATCCCATCTTTCAATATAGTAGGAAGAACATTGAATTTGGAGTCAAAAGATCTGGGTTTGAATCCTGACTTTGTCACAACAGACAAATTCCTTTTCCTCTCCAAGCCTCAGTTTCCTCATCTGTAAAATGATGAAGTCAGCACTAAATGATCTTTAAGGTCTCTTCCAGCTCAAACATTCTATGTATGATTCCCATTCTGTTTGTGCTCCAAACACTCCTTTGAATACAAAAACTCCCTGTAGTTTGAAATGGACAATCAGACAGTGGGAACAGCTGCAACCCCATAACTTCAACTCTTGGCAACCGGATCCTGACAAAAAGTATTTCTTTTGCAGCAAATTATGCATTCATCTAGCTCATTGGAAACAAAATATGATTTGCAATTTAACTTCCTGTAATGAGTTCCAGCTATTATTCGGATTTCATAATGGCTGGTTTCGTTGGACCAGATTGGTGGGGCACATGGTTTACCAAACATTTTCGATGCAAGCCCAGGTTTTTCTTATTTTAAATAGCAACAGCTGCTAAGCATGATAATTATTGTATTTCATCAAAATAAACTCCCCAAGTTGATTTGGGAGGCGTCTCTTGACTGCACTCCAGTGGACCAGAACGCTACGGACGAAGGTGGAAACTTTCTATCTGAGAAAGGGAAGCAGAGTGTTGTATAGACCCAGGGGACCAGGTGGGATGGAAAGAGGAAAATCAAGGCAAGTCAGTGGAAGAAATAGGTTACCTTTTTTGGAAAAGAGCTTGGGTTTTTTATTTTTAAAATATAAGCAGGTCTTCCTTGCCTCCTTGAAATTCAGTCCTAAGGTCCATGGGGCAAATTTGTGAAATCAACTGTTAACCTAGAGAATGCCAAGTTCCAGAGGCAATTGGGGGGCACAGTGGATAGAACTCAGGGCCAGAGTCAGGAAGACCCGAGTTCAGATCCAGCCTCAGGCACCTATTATCTGTGTAATCCCAGACAAGTCACTTCACCTCTATTTGCCTTTGCTTCCCCATCTCTAAAACAGGAATAATAATCACCCTTACCTCATAGGGATGCCTGGAGGATCAAATGATATAATAATTGTAAAGGGCTTAGCACAGTATCTGGAATACAGTAAGTGCTATATAAATACTAGCTACTAAGTTTGGAGTCAGAGGACCTGAATTCAAACTGGGCAAGTCCTCTGAGCCTCAGTTGCCTTATCTGTATATGAGAAGATTGGACTTGATGATATCTAAGGGTCCTTCTTCCCACACTAGATGATTCTGATTTTATGAACTTTGTCATCCTTGAACAAGCCATATTTTAGTCTGTTTGCTGTGCTCTAGAGGACTCATTCCAGGTTCATTTTCTTCTTCAGAATGCCTTAGAATAATAGGATTTAAAGTGAGATGGGACCTTGGGGATGATCTATCCTAACTCACCCATTTTACATATGGGGAAGCTGAGGCCCAGGAAGATTAAATGACTCTTCCACAGCAATTTGCAAGTTTCAGCAAGTTACCACTACCACCACCACCGCCACCACCACCACCACCACCATCATCATCATCATCATCACCACTACCACCACCATCATCACCACTACCACCACCACCACCACCACCACCACCACCACCACCACCACCACCACCACCACCACCACCACCACCACCACCACCACCACCACCATCATCTCATCATCATTACCATCATCATCATCATCATCACCACCACTACTACCATCATCATCATCCACTTTCCCTTGTTAGACTGTTAATTCCAGGAGGGGAGAAATTGGTTCTCATCTAACCCATGTATGTCCTCCAGAGCCTGTCACAGGGCTCTCTCTATCCCCAGGGAATGCTTTAAAAAAACATTTGTTGAATTAGCAACAAGATGCCATCCAATTTTGATAGTGGGATTTTGAGGGAACTATTTTATAACTGCATCTGCTGTTGCCTTCAGTTGAGTCAGGCGCTCCCATTTTCAAAGACTGGATGTCCTGGATGACTTGAGGTGAAGGAACTGCTCACTTCTTTGGTGCAGATTCTAAAGGATGGTGACAGGAGGGAGCCTCAGACACTGAGTGGCATGGGCTCAGCGAGCAGAGTTCCATCGCTGATTCCCCTCCCTCTGTCTCCCCCTTTCCCTTATTACCAGGTTGGCTGAGTTCTGCCAGGACAGGCAGAGGGTACAGCTCTGAGCGGATCATTCCTTCCTTTAGATTGCTTTCAGTCATAGGATCCACAGGGGGATTTCCTACCCCATGACTTCATGCTTCCCTGTGCCTGCAGACAAATGTAGACCAGTGAGCTCCTTGCCCACAGAGCTCTGCTATATTGTTCTTTTCTTTTTTTAAACCCTTTTGGACTCAATACTTTATATTGGTTCCTGGACAGAAGAGCAGATAGGATAGGCAATGAGGGTTAAGTGACTTGCCCCAGGTCACACAGCTAGGAAGTGTCTGAGGCCAGATTTGAACCCAAGACCTCCCACCTCTAGACCTGGCTCTCAATCCATTGAGCCACCCAGCTGCCCCCTTTGCCATGAATCTTTGCCTACATCAATGTCTTTTCCAATGAGCTCTGTCTTCTCATTATGTGACCAAAGTATTTACGTTTCAGCTTCAGTATTTGACCTTCCAGTGAATAGTCTGAATTAATTTCTTTAAGTATTGACTGATTTAATCTCCTTGTTGTCCAAGGGACTTTTAAAAGTCTTTTCTAGAACCATAATTTGAAAGCATCAATTCTGAGGTACTTAGCTAATCTGATAGTCCAACTCTCACAGCCATACACAGTTACTTGTTTATACTTCTTTATCCTTGCACACACTGTCCTCTAATGCATTTCTGACCTTCAAGGCCCTTCTCTAGGTATGATTTCCTTTATGGAGTCTTCCCTGGTACCTTTTGCTCTAAGTGATCTCTTTCTCATTTTATTTCTCATACGACTCTAGATGACTTTCTTCTATAGCTTTATCATATTTTTATTATAGTTATTCATAATGCATTTGTATCACATTTGCATTAGAGTTATCTGTCATACATCTCTACTAGATTGCACCTTGAGGGCAAGAATGGTGTCATTTTTCATCTCTATTTTCCTAGCACCTGACACTGGGCTTTGTACATCATAGGAATTTTGTAAATGTATCTAGAATTGAACTTGCAGAAAAGATAAGCCTTATTGGAGCCAAACCTGGTGGTATAAAGCACAGAGATCAACCACAGGGGTCACAATACTCTGGAATATAGCAGAGCCAGATGAAAATGTAATTGTAGATATTAAACAAAATAAATAAAAATACAATGAAACATGGATAATTTTATATTTCAAAGCTGAGTCAATATATAGCCTATAGGGACTCATATACAGATGAATGGTCCCCATTCCCATTTGAGCCTGGCACCACTGGAATAGGGTAATTATTTTCAAGTTGGAGTTGGCCTTGCTAGGGAACCATGGCATGAGCTCAAGCTGGCTGTTCCATGACCCCAAGAAATATGTTACCAACCAACTGGACGGTTGTAAAATAGATCAAATCCTTATGAAATAGCCTGTTGTAGAGCTTGTCTCAAACACAACCACACCAACCCTTCAACCATTATCTTCCAATATTCTGCCACCTGCCTTTTAACTACTATCATGCAAGTGACAGTGCTCATTCTGTCAAGGCTATTAGTCTCTTGCAGGGCAATTATCACCTAAATGATAAGTTATTGCTATTGTTGAGTAAATCCCTTCCCACTCTCATACTCTACCACCGCGCGTGCGCACACACACACACGCACACACACACACACACATCCCTTATCTATATGGCAGGTGACCCTTGGAGTGGGACCTTTTGATTCTAAGGTGGAAGGTAAGGGTTTTAAAAAGAAGATTAAAGGCAAAAAGAGAAGGCGACAGCAGAAGATGAGATGGATAGACAGTGGCATGGAAATAATGAGCATGAACTTGGCCAGACTTTGAGAGATAGTGGAGGACAGAAGGGCCTGGCATGCTATGCATAAGTCCCTGAGGTTACAAAGAACTGGTCTGAACACCAGTGACAATTTGGGGCAGTGACTGGTGAGTGAGAATTCCCCGCCCCCTGCCATTTTTGCCTTAGATTGGACAAAGTTAATTATACACATCAGTTTGTATAACTTATAAACAAAGAATATACCTATATTGGAGATCTGTGCTCAAAATCTTTTTTATTGATGAGGTAAACAGTTGAAAATATTTTTGCGGCCACCAGTCTAAAACACAAGGAGACAAACATTCTCACACATCTGAGTGGAAAGGAACAGAATTCCAAAGTCACCCATGGTGGAAGAAGTTGCCTTGCTCAAAACTCATGTATTCAATCTGCACAGCAATTCCAGTTCAAGTACTTGACCCTGGCAATACCAAGGAAAGTGTCTCAGGTTAAATGGATCACCAGCATCAGTTGTCTCTGCCACTGGCATTTGTATGCTAGTGTGACAGAGGCTGGCACTAAAGTGTCAGGCTGACGAGTGGGTGAAACTGATCACCTTGATAGGGGAGGGGCCCCAGGAGTGTGGAATCTTGAGAAGGAGAAGACTCTGGCTGGTAGAGGAGTTGCTTTCAGTCTTGAGAAGCCGAAGGGAGATTTTCTCCTGAGGGTTACCCATTTTTCCTGCTGGTGACTGGAAATCTTTCCCCCCAACATTTCCCAATTAACGGGACTTTCTGAAGAGAAACCTGAGCAGACTTTACCTCAGCTCCTGTTGCCCAGGGGTGAATCAACCTGACTTTCTCTCAGCAGGGCTCAGGCTGCCAAGGTCTGAATTCCCCCCACAAACTTGAGGAGGGAGGGGAAAGGGTTTAGATAGAGACAGGGACCCCCTTTTCCCAGTTTCCTTTTCCCATTCTTCCCTGCCCATTATTCCTTTTGTATTATCTGATTGAGTTAACATTAAAAGTTATCTGTTCCCCAAGCTGAGTGTGAGTGAACAGATCAAGGGGAGACCCTTTGGTCTTGAGTAGTGGAGGGGGGACAAGAGGGGTAAGAGTGAATTGGGGAGAGCTTTAGCTAAGGAGGGAAGGCAGAAGGGGGAAAATCTTCAAACCCCCTCTCCTCTCTCTGAGCAAACCCTAAACATTAGCTTCTGTCACACTAGTTCACAATTCATATTTACACAGTGATTTAAGGTTTGCAATAATAAATGATAATAACTATATGATCTAGGTGGTACAAATATTATCTCTATTTTTTATACTAAATTGAACCTCAGAGAGTCTAAATGGTTTGCTAATTATTTTCATTATTAGGAAGCGGATGAGAATATGCTGCCTGAATGGTGACTACCACACCTCTGCATTTGTCCTTTGTTCAGGCTCCATGCTGTCAGCTTCCCTATTGCTTATTAATTTGTAGTGGACATGGTTTTCATTGATTGCACAAGGTTTCATTTAATTCCCTTCTGACTCGTGTGCCTTTGAACAATGAAAACAGTTTTCCTGATACTTAGAAATCAAGGGGGTCTTAGTATTCCCAAATGAATTTTTCTCTGACTTTGTAAAGTCAAGACCAAAGAAGGAGTAATAGGGTTATCCCTGCTATCAGAGCCCCTTGACCTTTGATGCAGATATACCCAAGGAAATGTGGAATTAGGTACTCTGACATTGTTGAGAATACAGCCTTTACTGATCTTTGTGAACAAAGTCATCATCACCTAGCTCTTTTGTGTATTTCTTCCCCAAGACCTCAGGTAGCCTAAGGAAAGAGCAATGTATGAAACAGAACATGGAGGTCCTAGGTTCAAATCTGGCCTCAGACACTTCCCAGCTATGTGACCGTGGGCAAGTCACTTCACTCCCTTTTCCTAGCCCTTACCACTCTTCTGCCTTGGAACCAATACATAATAGATTCTGAGATGGAAGGTAAGGGTTAAAAAAAAACTGGAGACACAAAGACAGATTTACTGTATAGGTGGTATCACCCAAGTAATCTGATGTCTCAAACCCTACTGTTCTGCCATGAAAAGGTTTCAGGTGGCTCTCTCGTTCCCCTTCCAATATTTACCATTTAACAGTTACAATCTAAAGATTAAGTTAAGGATCTTGAGAAACTTGGGTGATCCTTCCTGCCCTACACAACCTGGGAGTGAGGGAGAGGATGGCACCCTTTGAACTCTTGGCAAAAGCTGTTCAAGCTCAACTATACTGACTCCTTTATGGTGGTTATCTTGGAGCTCCAGTGCTCCAAGTAGGAATTCCTGCACGTAGGGCAAATTCATTTGAGGGTGGGGGAAACAGCAGTGCAGAGTAGACTCTGGCCATGGCTATAGTAATGCTGGGGAAAAGGTATGGCTCATCCCACTCAAAATCTCACCTGGGCCTTCTGAGGAGTTAGGGAAGAAAAAAAGACCAGGAAAAAGGAACTCCATGACTATGAGCCTTGTAGTCTTTAGGAAGGAGATGGAGAAGTTTGCGGTTCAATATGCGGGAAGGCAGTCACTGTAAGGAGGAAGGACCTGTCCTCTCTGCCCATTCCTGGTGTCCAGTTCCTGGGCCCCAAATTCACTTTTTCTTATGCAAGTTATGATCCCAATGCTTCAGTGAAGTCAGAATCCAATCATGGTTTCTGTCTAAGGTCTGTGCTCCAAAGCCTAGACTCAGAGCCATCAAGAGGCACACAGACCAGACCCAGAGCAAGCAGGCAGTGCTGACTGTGCAAAGCAAAAAAAGGAATTTGAATGTCAGCATCTCTTTCACATTTGGTCTGGGAGCATCAATTAGCACTGGCAAATTGGTTCTCAGATTTGCATCTGGTTTGGGCTTTGGGTCAGAGCCACATCTCAAGCCTAGTTTAACAATAATTATACCCCACATTTGTTGAGTACTTTTAACTTGATCTCATTTGGGACTCACAGAAACCCTATGAGGGAAGCAGGGATTATTATCCCCATTTTACAAATGAGGAAAGTAATGCCCGGAGAAGTTGAAGTGACCTAGCCATAACCAAACATCTAATTAATGTCAGAGTCAAGTAAGAACTCAGGATTCCAAACTCTTAAACAAGAGCCCTTTTTCAGGGAACTAGAAGAATGTGGCCATAAAATCAGACATGCATATTCCCACCATGCAAACTATATGTCAAGCACTTTGCTAGGCACTGGGGGCACAAAGATCAGTCATTCTCTCCCCTCACAGGGCCGACTTTCTAGCAAAGTGGTACAGTGGATAGAATTCTGGGTCTTGAGTCAGGAAAATCTGAATTCAAATATAGCTTCAGACACGTACTAGCTGGGTGCCATCGAGCAAGACTCTTAACCTCTATCTGCCTCAATTTCCTTAATGGTAAAATAGGGATAATAATAGCACTTACCTCTCAGAGTTGTTGTCAGGATCAAATGAAATCTTATTTGTAAAGGATTTAGCATAGTACTTGGTATCTGCTAGGTAGTAACATTTCCTTCCTTCACATCTATAGATATAATATGTATATATGTAAGAATATACAAAATAAATATAAAGAGAATAACACATATGAGGCATGGGGAGGGATAGTGTCTATTCGAGAAATGCCTACATACATAATTATAATAAAAGAAATGTATGATGAGGACATTAGCAAAGCATAAGCAAAATGCTATCTAAAGGGACAGCTATGTGGCTTAGTGGATAGAGAGCCTGATCTGGAGATGGAAGATCCTAGGTTCAAATCTGGATTTAGACACTTCCTAGCTGTGTGACCCTGGGCAAGTCACTTAACCCCCAATTCTCTAGTCCTAACTGTTCTTCTGCCTTGGAACCAATATTTGGTATGGATTCTAAGACAGAAGGTAAGGGTTTAAAGAAAAAAATGTATAAAAAATGCTGTGAATTCTATATAGAAAAAAAGCCTTCTCTCTCTCTCTCTCTCTCTCTCTCTCTCTCTCTCTCTCTCTCTCTCTCTCTCTCTCTCTCTCTCAGTGGAAATGGGGAAGGAATTAGGGAAGACTTTTTACAAAGGTGGTATTTGAGTTTTACTTTCAAGTGTGGGCCAGTATTCAACAGGTGATGAGATGGGGGCAGGATGTTCTAGGGATAAGGGACATCTCCTGCAAATATAGGAAGAGCTGGAAATGGAGGACAAATTTGGGGGATGATGAGCAGTGTTACTTGGGGGAGAGTAGAGTATATGGATAGCATTAATATGAATTGGAGGTACAGTCTGATGGAGTAGATAGAGAACAGACCTAACTTACAGAACAATTACTGATTTATGTTGGCAGAGGGAATTTCCTCACTAAAAGTTGTTAAAACCAATGAAATCACTAAGTCCAGATTCTACTTTCTTCCTTGCCCCACCCCCCATCTGAAAAAAAAAAAGACCAACACCAGATTGTATTGGAGCTTTGAATGTTAGGCAAAGGAGTCTGAACTTCACTAAAAAAACCATCAAAGAATTTTGAGTATAATGATGTGATTAGAGAGGAAGATGTTTGGTGCAATATCTTTATATTGCGTACTAGGTTAGAAGTGGGTTAGGGGATGGAGGTTGGAATGCCTATTAGAAGAGTAGGTTATTATAGTGATGGTCCAAGCAGCTGGTCATGAGGGCCTTTCTTATCTAAGGTTGACACAAATTATCTTGGGGATAAGAGGAAGATCAGACCGGGGGGTTAGCTAGCTGCTGAGGATGGATGGGATGATGATAACTCACAAGCAAAGATGAGATTCTTCATCCTCATCTTCTTTCTTTCTGTCACAGAGAATGATCTTTAGACTGGAAAGACCAGAACAAAAATGATTAATAGAGAGTTGACACCCAAGGTAAGTAAAGAGATAGTAAGAGAGCACTTAGCTACTCTTGAGGAATTCAAGTCACCCAAGACCAGATGAACTACATCCTTGGGTTTTGAAAGAATGGTAGATATGATTCCTAAGTCTGTTGCATTTGGATAGAACTTGAAGGAAAAAAAGAGGTACTTTTGGATTAGAAATGGACAAATACCCCTAATCTTAAAGAAAGGGAAGAGAATAAAATCTCTTTGTTGAACTTGGCTTCAATTCCCTGGAAAATTCTAGAATGGATTACTAAAGAGAGGATTAGTGAATCATCTATAAAAAGAAAGTGGTGATTGCAAAAGATAAGCATGCCCTTCAAGAATAGGATCTTTCCAGATTAACCTTATTTCGCTATTTGTTGGGCAAAGTTATTAAACTGGTAGCTCAAGAGAACATTAAAGGTGCAGTTAACCAGATTTTTAGCCAAGTGTTTGGTAAAGTATTTTATTTTATTTTCTTGGAAAAGAAGAAGAAATGTGAGCTAGATGATAGTATAATTAGATGAATTCAGAACTGGGTGAATGTCAGGACTCAAAGAAAAGTCATAAATAGTTTGAAATCAGCCTGGCAGGAGCTCTCTGGACTGCCTGCCCCAGGAACCTGCATTGACCATTTTCATCCATGGCTTACTTAAACGCATAGACAGGAGTCTCATTAAATTTGCAGATGACATAAAGCTACGAGAGATAGCTGATAAACTGGATGACAGATTAGAATCCCAAAAGATCTTGATAGGTTAGAACTTTAGGTTGAGTCTAATAATATGAAATTGAGTAGAGACAAATATAAAGTTTTACTCTCATGAATCTGCCCCTTCCCTGGGCTCATGTGACCACCACTGCAGCTCAGGTCCTCATCAATCCCTACTATCCTCACCTGTGAGCCTGCAGCATCCTCTTAATTGATCTCCCTGTTTTTAATTCATCTTCTTAGTTGTCAAAGAAATATTGCTAAAGAACAAGACTGATTATGTCACTGCTCCCCTCAAAAAGCTCTAGTAGCTCCCCCTTCCTTCTAAGCTGAAATACAAATACCTTTGTTTGGCTTTTGAAACCATTCAGAGGTTGCCTCCAGTTTACTCTCTGACGCTTACATGCCATTGATTTTTCTTGTTGAGTGTTGTTGAGTTGTTTCAGTCATGTCTGACAATTTGTGATCCTTATTTGAGGTTTTCTTGGCAAATATACTGGAATGATTTGCCATTTCCTTCTCTAGCTCATTTTATAAGTGAGGAAACTGAGGCAAACAGGGTTAAGTGACTTGCCTAGGGGACACAGGTAGTAAGTATCTGAGGTTGGATTCGAACTCCTGTGCCATCACTCTCCTTCAATCATTGTATATATTCCAATAAAGCTAGTCTACACTGCTTACTATCTCCTATACATGACATTCCATTTCCCAGGCTGTTCAAAATGCTTGCAACAGAATTCTTAGGGGATCCCTGATTTCCTTCAAATGCTCAAGTGACTTGACTGCTGCTTTCTACAGGAAACTTTCCCAAATCCCTAGTTATTGATTCCCAGATCCCAGAAATTACTTTGTCTATATTTTGTACAAACAATATCTCCCCAAAAATCTTAGTGATTTTTAAAGCTAATTGGAAAACACTCCCATTTTAAGTTAGTCTTAAAACAGAACTAAGGGGGCAGCTAGGTGGCTTAGTAGATAGAAATTGAGGCCTGGAGATGGGAGATCGTGGATTTAAGTGTGGTCTCCAACACTTCCTAGGAAGTCATTTAACCCCAGTTGCCTGGCCCTTACCTCTTCTGCCCTGGAACTGACACTTAGTATAGATTCTAAGAAAAAAGGTAAGCTTTTAAAAAAACCCCACGCAAACAACTGAAACTTTTGGGGGCATCTTGTATGTATTTTTTGCTTACTTGTGAACATATTGTTTATCTCAATTAAATGTAAGGAATGTCCTTATCCCTCTTTTGTTGAATTTGTATCAGAAATACTTAGTATAGTGCACAGCAGATAGTAGGCATTTAATAAATGTTTTTATTTTTTTAAAAATCAACATTGCACATACAATATGGGAAAGGCATGGTTAGACTATAGTTTTTATTAAAAAGGTTGGGGTTTTTCATGATCTGGAAGCTTAATACAAGACAACAACTGTGTAATATGGCAGATGGAAAAGCTATTTTCACCTTTGGCTACACTTAGGAGGCACAATTTTCAGGAATAAGGAGATAATAGTCCTACCATTGTCTGCCCTGGTAAGATCACATGCAATCAGTTCTAGGTGCTGCATTTTAGAAAGTACATTGATAGACTGGAGAACTTCCAGAGGAAGGCAACCAGAATATACTAGTTGAAAGGACTATAGATATTTAGTCTGGAAAAGAGGACTAATACTTGAAAGGCCATCATGTGGAGAAGAGATGAGATTTGTTTGGATTGGTCAGAGAGCAGCACTAGGAACTAGGAGCAAAATTTGGAAAGGGACAAATTTAGGCTTAACTTGAAGAAACTGGAGTTATAAGACTTGATTTCCAGCCCTGCTCATGCAACTTACTACTTGTGTGATGCTAGGCATGCCATTAAATATTTTTGCTCTTTGATTTTCTCAAGGGGAAAATAAAAAGTTTGGACTATTTAATCTCTACAATCCATTCTAGTTCTGAACCTAAGAACCTGTGAGTGTAGGATCCTAATTAAAGCTCTCAGAAAATAGAGTTAGTGAGTTCCCCTTCACTACAGATCACCAAGTCAGGGCTGGAGTAGTGTGCTGCAATAAGGATTCAAGTATGGATTGGATGAGATGGCCAATGTGGTCCCTTCTAATGCTGAGGTTTCATGATTTTGTGAGGATTGACTATATGAGAGAAGGTAGTAAGAAGAGTCAGAGGTAAATAACACCAAGTTTTTGAACAGAGGAGACTAGGGAATGATGGTCCTACTGACATTTCAGAAGGAAAAGCAGCATAAAATATCCTTAGCTTCTTCTGGCAGTGTTGAGTTTGATGCCCAACTCCCAGTCTGTCCACCATGCTTGCAACATCACTCTTCCTAGGATCTCTAGCTTCCTTCAAGTGGCTAGACTACTACTTTCTACAGGAAACTTTCCTGACTCCTAATTGCTGATTCCTGGGTCCTGGAAAGTACTTTATATGTATTTTATATAACCAATATCTCCCCCCAAAATCTTAGTGCTTTTTAAAGCTAGTCTGAAAGTATTCTAGTTGGATGGACCATCCAGGTGAAGATATTCTGTAGGCTCAGACTAGCTTGCTAATTATCACAAAGCTAGAAAATGTCAAATCTCAGACTCCAACCTAGATTTTTCCCCCCTGATTCCTAGATTTCATCGAGCATTATGCTAGGCACTGGGGATAAAAAGGTAAAAACACATTTCCTGTCCTTAAATGCAACCAGAATGTATTGGATGAGGGAAATAGAAATATTTAGTCTGGAAAATAGAGGCTTAAGAAGACATATTTAAAAAAAAAAGATTATATTCTATTGGGGTTGGGGGAGATACACCATATGAATAGAAAAGTCAACACAAGGTGTGTAAAAGGTCATTCAAAGTAATTTTAAGAGGGAGAGAGAATTAACTACTGGCTGAATCAGGAAGGCTTTGTGTAGTATATAGGACCTGAGCGGTGCTTTCAAAGAAGATAAAGAACATAAGAAGCAGAGGCAGAGAGGGAGTGTATTCCAAACATTCAGTTATCCTTATGCAAAGCTATGGAGATGGGAAATGAAATGCTACATATAGGAAACAGCTGGTAGGATAGTTTGATAGAAAAAGTATGCATGTGAAGAGGAGTGATAGCGAATAAAACTGGGACGGGAGATAGTTGGAAGAAAGACAGATCCTAGAAACTCTTTAAAGCTGGATTAACGGTTTTGTTTTTAATGCTAGAGGCAATAAGAAATCATTGAAGATTTTTGAGTAGGAAAATAAGTCAGATCTAATTTTGGCACCTGTTTAGAGGAAATATTGGAGAGTGGGAGGGGCTGGAAGCAGTGATCTCTTGGAATCTGAAGGGTAATTTGATAGGAAAATCTGCAGGATTTGATAATAAGATAAAACTTGGGTTGAGGAATAGAGGGGAAAAGAAACAAAGAATTGGTTCTAATGATATGATTTACATCTCAGAAGTGGAACAAATATGTCTTGTACTATCTAGAGTGGCAACTAGTAAAGTTAACTCTCTGGGAGGCAAGTGAGTTACCTAGAGGGGAGGAATAATACTCAATTTCAGGGTTTACTTGAGTCTCATTTAAGCCTATTCTCATTGAGGGGCTGGGTTTTTGTCCCTGGACCATGATCTGCCATCTGTAACCTTCTTTGGACTCCTTAACCTGAAAAAAATTTAGCTTTCCTCATGGATTATTAATTGGGGAAATAGCATTAGGGTCATTTGTCTGAGGTCCTCTGAATGGTCTGTGGCTATGTATTCCCCACCTGTTCATCCTGATGTGTTCCCTTTCAACTGATCAGAGAAGGAATTTCCATCCCTTATGGCAAACCTTGGGCTTCCTGTCTGCCTTTATTTGGGGATTTCTAAAAAGGGAGCAAGTGCTGCAGTCTCTGGGCACGAATTCAAAAAAACCCAACACATAAGGAGAAATTTGCCAAAACCCGCATCAAATTTCTCCCGCTGTGAGTTCCTCTCCCAGTCTCCCCCTCAGCCCCATTGGGCAAGACTCCCAGATAATGAAGAAACCCTCTACCATAGCATCAAGATCTTTACTTTGCCAGATCAGTGTAGTTCAGGGCAGGCTACATTAAGGTTATCAGTAAGGCTTGGTATAGGCCAAGGCCAATACCTTCCCATGAAAATGGATGGCTCTATCATTGCCAAAATAGTTCCACAGAGGAATGGCTCCATAATTTTTCCTTATACACAACACTTTTTATTTCATCTTGGTATCTTTGCAGGGGCTATATATTTCATGCCTAGAATACATTTCCTCCTCAGCTCTCTCATTTCCTTCAAAATTTCTCCTACATGATGATTCCTCCAGCTACTAGTATCTTCCCTTTATGGAGAAGAGAGAAATTATAAGAAAATGCATGCAAAGGACAGAAGCTGGAGATGGGTCAGCTGTCAATCAAAGGAAAATTCCATTTGGAATGTTACCGGGAAAAGTAGTTTGGAGCCAAGCCAATGGTGACTGTTTTGAAGGCTTTTGGGTTGATGGTGGTGACTGTGAAGGAAGAAGCTGGGTTTATTTCTGGGACTTGGGATAATCAAGTTGGAGGTGACCTGGCGGATTTGAAGGCAGAAGAAGAAGGAAAATATTCCATATCTCTCTCTCTCTGACTGACTCTGTTTCGTGCTAGTGACTGAATTGCTATTTCTCTTAATATCCTCCAACCTAAGACTCATTGTAGATAATAGGGAAATCCCACCCCTCTTACCTTATCCTCCATCTTTCCTGTTTTCCCCAATAAACCCCTACTTGAGATAAAGAAGGGAAAAGAGTATTTCCTCTGAAACATCATAGCTCACCCTGAGTGACTTAGAAGGAGGCTGAAGAAGAAGGGGGAAGGGGAAACTGAAGGGAAGAAAAGGGGAGGAAGGGAGATTGGAAGAGGGGAGAAAGGGAGGTATAAAAGGGAGGAGGGTAGACAAAAAGAAGATTAACTGCCTGATCCATTAGTTATCTAGAATCCATCCATCAAAATATACCCTCAAATATCATCTATTACACCTCCTAAATCACTTTTAATCCACTTTGTATATCTTTTGTATATACCTAAGTATATGCTATCCCTCCCATCTAGATGGTCAATTTTTTGAAGGCAAGGACCTTTGTTTCACTTATGAATTTGAATACTAAGTGCCTGACATGGAGTGAGTACTAAATAGATGCTAATTGATATCTCCCTCTAGGACTAATTAAGAAATGATGAAGTATTCCAATACCTATGAAGGGCTACTATGTGCCAGGTACTGAGCTTGGCAGAGGCAAAGACAAAATTGAAATAGTACTTGATCTTCAGGAGTTTGCAGTTTGGCTAAGAGAGACATGGTAATGGGAATTTCTTTACCTAAAAGTTCTCCCTACACTGACAAAACTGTAGGTCTAGTCTATATCTCTATCAATTTAGAAAGTTCTTGTTGAATATCAGTATGAGACGCTAGAAGACTGAGAGGGAGAGAGGTGGAGGGATGGGGGTAGAAATGTTAGAATAGACCATGAGTCAATTATAGTATGTGAACCATTTCAAATGTGGTGCTAATAAGGTCACTGCCATGTGATCATCCCTCTGGAGGTCTATGATTAGCTCTGCTCTGTTCTATAGATGCAGAATGACCCCTAATTCTGACTCTTCAGCTTTTTGCCAGGGTATGCTATTTCCTCACAGAGTTGACTGGACAAAAGACATGGATGGCATTGCAGACCATCCCCACTGCTGGAACCCATCCTTTAGATTAGAATAATGGTTCTTAAACCTTTTTTGGTGGGTGCAATGAGTTGCTTTGATAATTTGGTGAAGCCTTTGGAACTTTTTTTTAGAATAATTTTTTAGACAATTGAAGGAAATGCTTAATTCCAGGAGAAGTTATTAAAAACAAAGATGTATTTTCCCCCCATCCACATTCATGGACCCTTTTGGCCTAGAGGCAGAGCCAAATGCAGTAAATAACAGTAATTATAGCTAATGATGTAGTCTGTAAAGTGCTTTGTACACATTTATAGATAGGCTGATCTCCATAAGGAAGGACCTTCTAAAAATTAGAGCTATGCAATAATGAAATAGACTGACAAGAGGTAGGGAGTTTCCCATGATTGGAGGGATTTAAGCACTTGTTTACCATTTATCCAGGGACCTACTGGAGGAGAATTTTTTTGAGGTAAGGGCTTGATCTTCCCTAACAAAAGCTCTATTCTGAAGCCTCCTCATGGTGTACAGTTAACCTTGGGTTTGTAGAAGGGTGTTCCAGCAGAGTTCAAAGTCTGGCAGGTTCTATTATGCTGGAAAAGCCCTGAACATGGTCTCTGTGAAAGACTGTTTATTGTCCAAGGATTAGCCTATAGAGAGGCTTATTCCCAGTAGACTGCTCATGACAATTCATGATATACACAAAATTATAAATGGGCCCCTAGTCTTATATATCTTCCTCTGTTGCTTCAGTGTTGGTGAAAGTGGCAAAAAGGAGCAGGGGCAAAGAATCAAGCAGTTTTAGATTATTTATAAATATTTATTTAATTGTTGTCACCTTAAATGTGAGATGCTTATTCAATAACGAATAGGCTGGCATCCTAACAGAGAAGCTAAATCACATCATAATTGACTTTCTCACTGTGAATATAATAAGAAGACATAAGAACATTGCAGTTCAGTAGAAGGATGGTTTTTGGGTTTTCTTTGGAGAAGCAAATAAAACAGTTGGTCTCATTGTACAATCAAACTCTATAAGAAACATTATTTCAAAATCTGACCTCAGACACTTACTATGATGCCTTGGGCAAGTCACTTAAACCCTTTGGCCTCAGTTTCCTTATCTATAAAATAAACCAGAGAAGTAAATGGAGTGGCAAACTCTTCCAGTGTCTTTGCCAAGAAAACCCCAAATGGATTCAGAAAGAGTCAAATGTGACTGGAAAATTACTGAACAAATGTGCTCGGAATTGTGCTAAGTACTGGAGATACAGATATAAAAAAGAAAGATGGTTCTTGCCCTCAAGGAGCTTATAATCTAATGTGGGGAAAGACAACACATAAAAGAAAACTGCAAATGGGAGAAGAGGAGGATAAAAAAGGTGAGGAGGTCTTGATGGCATCCAAGGAACACAACCCAGTGGGAAATGAAGAGATGGCATCGTCCTTAAATGGAAGTTTTGAGAGGAGATGCCCATCTATCATCCTTAGTCTCAGACTAAGACTTAGGGGAGTCTGAGGAGCAGAGGGTACTGATGAATTGTGAGTCTCAAGGCAAATGTAACATTGTAGGGTGATGAAGTTCTAGTGGGCATAATGAAGTTCAAAGGAATATACCCAGTGGGAAATGAAGAAATCAAAGACTTGTCACTTAAAAAGAAGCCTTATACTTTTATATCATGAATATTTTCTTCAAGAAGAGAATCAGAACTGCTTATCATCTCAAGGGTGGTGGGAGGAAAGGAGAGAATTTTGACCTCAAAATATAAAAAAAAAAAGCACTGAATGTTAAAAAATTATCACAGAATCTTGAAGTTGGATGGGAACTTAATATTCTTAAGAAATTATTTTGTTGTGACAGTAAGGCCATAAAATTCTTAGACTTAGTAGATTAAAAATGAACACTAAATTAGGAGAAAGATGAGAAAAATCTGTGGTATGTAACTTAAATAGCCTACTAAAAATGGAAAATGAATAAAGGAACAGACACTGACATGGAATGCTATCATATCCTACTTAATTTTAAGCAGCACAAAAAATTGTCAACATAAAGAGGCCAAAAGAGTCTAGAAACTGACTTATGGATAGGAATGATAGAAGTACTGTAGTCTTTGAAGTTGTTTAAAGAGGAAGACACCCAAATGGCAAAGAAGAAATATATGGTAGACAAATTAACTGAAGCATATTAACACTGACAAATTATGTATAAGAAGAAAGGTAGAAGATGATAGAGTAGAAGCTGGGATAGCTTGAACCACCTGAATTCTTTCTAACTAACCTTAAAATAATCCTTAAAAATGAATACTAGAGTGACAGAACCAGTAAGGAGATAGAGTGAAGCAACTTTCCTGTAGAAAACAACTTGAAAGGTAGGCAGAGAGGGTCTGGTTCACTGGGATGAGAGCAGCAAAGGCCATCAAAGGGAGTGGAGTGGGACAACAGTAAGCCCTCACCATCCCAAATCTACTGTTCCAGGTCCTGAACCTGTACTCAAACTAAATTCAAGATCCTGAGACTCTGCCTAAACCAACAGCAGTGCGTTCCCATGTCCACCCCTTAAAGTTCCAAGCCCTAGCCCAAAGCTGCAGTGACGCCTCAAACCCCAGTGCAGGGCAGTCTGCAGTGAGCCTGACTGGTGTAGCCCCAAGCCCAAATTGAGGACTCAAGCCCAAACAGAAGGCAGCCAGCAAGATGCCTAGTGGGTGTGAGCCTAAGGGGAGGCCCAGAATCCTCTCTCAAGCATTCAATGAGGTTCTGAATCTCAATACAAGGAAGTCTGTGGGATATGCCTGGTCTGTGTAAGACAAGGGCAAGGCCTGGAGCCCCAGTCTAAGCCTAAGTAAGGACCTGAATCTAAGCACAAGGCAGTCCTACCCAACCCTCCCCTCTCCAAGTTCAAGGCTAGGATAGAATTCCAGGGGGTGTGCCTGACCTGATCAAGCCCAGAGTGAGGTCCAAAGCCCCTGCCAAGCCTAAGGCTAGACCTTGAGCCCCAGCACATGGTAGTTCACAGTGCTCTGAGCTCTGCAAGTCTTCCTCAGTTCCAGGGCGTGATTGATGGGAGAGGGAGCAGTGGGAGATGACTTTTAGAGCTCCTGGCCCACAAGTCATCATACCATTATGGAAGAGCTGAAAGTTGTAGAAACCCCAAAATAGCACTAAGAATAGCAGCAAGGAAAAACTGAAGTTTAAGAAAGTGCCTCCTCAACCCTGAGAAGAGAGCCCACCTTTAAGATAAAAGTAAAAGTCAAGAAAAAAGGCTGGGAAATTGAGCAAACATGAAAAAAAAAAATCCAACACCTAAAAACACACAAAAACTTTACAACCAAATACATAAAAGTAGAATAATAAATGAATATTTTCAGATCATAATACAATAAAATTATAATCAAAAAGAGTCCTTGAAAAGACAAATAAAAAATTAATGGGAAACTAATTTAATTCTTTAAAAAGGGATGGGTTAAAGAACAAATTATAAAAACAATAAATAATTTAATTAAGGAGAATGACAAAGAAAAGACAACATGCCAAAATTTATGGATATAGTCAAAACAATACTTAGGGGAAATTTTATATTTCTAAATGCTTACATCAATAAAATAGAGAAAAAGCAGACCAATGGATTGGGTTTACAACTAGAAAAAAAACAACTGAAAAAGAACAAATTTAAAATCTCCAATTAAAGACTAAATTGGAAATCCTAAAATTTAAAGGAGAAATTAATAAAATAGAAAGTAAGAGAACAAATTGAAATAATAAATAAGACTAGGAGTAGGTTTTATGGAAAAACAAATAAAGTAGAGCATTGGTTAACTTGAAAAAAGGAAAGAAGAAAATCAAATAACCAGTATTAAAGAAGGAAATGGTGACTTCACCACCAATGAAGAGAAAATGAAAGCAATCATTAGGAGTTATTTTGCCCAGTTATATGCAAATAAATCTGACCATATAAGTGAAATGGATGAATATGTATCCAGATTAACAAAAGAAGAAATAGAATATTTAAATAATCCCACCTCAGAAAAAGAAAATTGAATCAATGAACTCCCTAAGAAAAAATCCCCAGAGCCAGATGGATTCACAAATGAATTCTATTAAACATTTAAAGAACAATTAATCCCAATATTATATTAACTATTTGGGGAAAGAGGCAGAGAAAGAATCCTGCCAAATTCTTTTTATGGACACAAATATGGTACTATTACCTAAACCGGCAAGAACAAAGACAGAGAAAGAAAATTATAGGCCAATTTAATTAATGAATATAGACACAGATTTTTTTTAATACACTAGCAAAGAGACTATAGCAATATATCACAAGGATCATTCACTATGACCAGGTGGGATTTATACTAGGAATACAGGACTGGTTAATATTAGGAAAATCATCAACATAATTGACCATATCAATAACCAAACTAAGAAAAATTACATGATTTTCTCAATAGATGCAGAAAAAGTCTTTGGCAAAATATAACATCTATTCCTATGAAAAAACACTAGAAAGCTTTGGAATAAATGGGTCATTCCTTAAAATGATAAGTATTATCTACCTAAAACCATCAGCAAGTATCATCTGCAATGGGGATAAGTTAGAAGCCTTCCCACTAAAATCAGGGGTTAACAAAGGATGCCCATTATCACCATTGTTACTTAATATTGTATTAGAAAACTAGCTTTAGCAATAAGAAAAAAGAAATTGAAGGAATTAAAGTAGGCAATGAAGAAACTAAACTATCATTCTTTTCAGATGATATGATGTATACTTAGAGGATTCTTAGAAAATCAATTAAAAAACGAATTGAAATAATAACTTAAGCAATGTTGCAGGATACAAAACAAACCCACATAAATCATCAGCTTTTCTATATATTACCAACAGAGTTTTGCAGCAAGAGAAAGAAAGAGAAATTCATTTAAAATTACCCTAGATAATAATAAGTACCTTGGAATCTACTTGCCAAGACAAACACAGGAATTATATGAACTCAATTACAAAACAGTTTTCATACAAAAAAGTCAGATCTAAATGACTGGGGAAAAAAATGGACTAACATACTAAGAATGATAATTCTACCTAAAATAATTTACTAATTCAGTGCCAAACCAATTAAACTACCAAATAATTATTTGATAGAACTAGAAAAAACAATAACAAAATTTATTTGGAAGAACAAAAGGTCAAGAATATCAAGGAAATTAATGGCAAAAAATGAAGGAAGGTGGCCTAGCAGTACCAAATCTCAAACTGTACTATAAAGCAGTAATCATTAAAACAGTCTGGTACACAATATATAAGGTTAAATGACTTTAGCAACCCAGTGTGTGATAAATCCAAAGATCCCAACTTTTGAGATAAGAACTCACAACAAAAACCAATGGGAAAACTGGAAAACAATTTGGCAGAAACTAGGTATAGACCAATATCTCATACCCTATGCCAAGGTCAAAATGGGTATATGATTTCAATATAAAAAAGTGATACCATAAATAAATTAGGGAAAATAGAATAGTTTACCTGGCAGATCTATGGAGAAGGAATGAATTTATGACCAAGGAAGAGATAGAGAGCATTATAAGATGTAAAATGAAAAATTTTGTTCATATTAAATGAAAAAGCTTTTGTACAAACAAAACCAATGTAACCAAGATTAGAAGAGAAGCAACAAAATGTGGAAAATTTTTATAATAATTTTCTCTGATAAAGTTCTAATTTCTGAAATTTTTAGAGAACTAAGTCAAATTATAAGAATACAAGTCATTCCCCATTTGACAAATGGTCAAAGGATATATGAATAAACAATTTTCAGATGAAGAAATCAAAACTATTAACAATCATATAAAATGTTTTAAATCCTCCTTGATTAGAGAAATACATATTAGAAAAACTCTTAGGTACCAACCCACAACTATCAGATTGACCAATATGATAAAAAAGGAAAATGATAAATATTGGGAGAGGTGTGGCAAAATCGAGACACTAATCCATTGTTGGTGGAGTTGTGAACTATTCCAACTATTCTGGAGGATAATTTGGAACTATGTTGAAAGAGCTACAAAATTCTGCATACCCTTTCATCCTATAATATTACTACTGGGTCTATATGCCAAAGAGATAATAAAAAAGGGGAAAGGACCTATTTGTATCAAAATATTTATAGCAGATCTTTTCATGGTGGCAAAGAATTGGAAATCAAGGAGATGCCTATCAATTGGGGAATGGCTGAACAAATAGTGTATATTGGTGTTGGAATACTAGTGTGCTATAAGAAATGATAAACAGAATGATTTCAGAAAAAGCTGGAAAGATGTACATGAACTGATGCAGAGCAAAATAAGCAGAACCAGGAAAATGTTGTACATATTAACATTGTTATGCAGTGATCAGCTATGAAAGATTTAGCTACTCTCAGCAATATAATGATTTGTGATGATTCTGAAGGACTTAGGAGAAAGAATTCAACCTATCTCCAGAGAATGAATTGTTGGATTTAGGTCAGATCAAAGCATACTATCTTTCACAATAGTTTATTTAATTTTATTTTGGGAGTTTGGTTTTATATGAGCATTTTCTTGCAATAGTGACCAGTATGGAAGTTTATTTTGCATGATAATATATGCATAATCCAGATCAAATTACCATCTCCAAGAGGGAGAAGGGAATGGAGGGAAGGAGACAATTTGGATTTTATAATTTCAGAAAACATATGCAGATAATTTTTTATCATGTAAAGTTGGGCAAATAAATATCTTTGAATTAAAAAAGTGAAAAAAGAAGTGAGGTAAGAGATAATATACAAGAAATGGAGAATTGTAAAAAGAGGCAGACTGGTCAGTTGACAAGAATGAAGGTTAATATTTGAACAACTATGCCATACTCATACCCATGTAATATTAAGAGACCTAGAGGGAGGCTCTGAGAACTTTAGGGTGTGGAAATGGGTATGGTAGTTAATGTAGTAGATATTATCTAGCATTTTCAGAAGAGATTCATAAAGCATTTTGCATTCATTCTTTTATAATAATAATGATGATGATGATGATAATAAATTGCAAGACTTTATTTCTAATGTAAATGAGGAAACAGGCTTAAAAAGGCTGTTACCTGTGCCCATGGTAACACGGCTAGTAAATGTCAGAGGCAGGATTTTAACCTAAGTCTTCCTTACTCCAAATTTAGTGTTCTTGCCTACTATGTTTCCTCTCCTCTTCTTGCTCGCCTCTGCCACTTGCTACCTGTTTGCCTTTGAGCAAATCTCTCTTCCCCAGGACTCAGTTTCTTTGTCTTTATAATGAAATGTTGGCTTAGATGATTTCTAAGGTTTCTTCCAGCTCTAAATCCTATGATCCCAAAGGAATTTAATTTAATAATAAGGTTTTAATTACCTAACTGGGGCAGAGCTCTATGCTAGGTATTTAAGGATATGAGTGATCCCTAACCTCATTAAATATATAAACTAGTGAGAATGATACAGCATACGTGCACACACGGAAACTGGATGGCACATGGATAGAGTCCCAGACTTGGAATTAGAAAGACTCAAATTCAAATCTCGCTTCAGACACTTACTCGCTGTGTGACTCTGGGGAAGTCACCTAACTGCTGACTGCCTTAGTTTCCTCATTTGTGAAATGGGCATAAATTACAATACCTTGCTGTGAGGATCAAACAAAATATTTTAAAGCTTGTCGTAAGCTTAAAGTACTATATAAATACTATACCAAAAGTACTCACCATCCAAAATGCACCCAGACAGTTTGCACATTTTACAACGTGAGTCGTCTTAGAGATCCATCTTATTTGCAAACATTCCAGTCCTGCCTGGACGACAAGCTGTCTGCCAAGGGACCACTCACTGGAAGCTCAACTGAGAAATGGAACCAGTTCAGAGACTCAGTGAAGGAAACATCAAAGGCAGTCCTAGGCCCAAAACAACGCAACCACCAGGACTGGTTAGATGAGAACAACACTGCTATTAAAGACCTATTGAGCAAGAAGAACAAAGCCTTTATGGAGTGGCAAAATAACCCAAACTCTGCTCCTAAAAAGGACAGATTCAAGTCTCTTCAAGCCATGGTGCAGCGTGAGATCAGGAAGATGCAAGACTGATGGTGGGAAAAAAGGCAGAAGAAATCCAGCAGTTTGCTGATATGAAAAACTACAAACAACTTTTCAGTGCCCTCAAGACTGTCTATGGGCCATTAAAACTCCCCACTCCCTTGCTATCCTCTGACGGCGACACTCTCATAAAAGATAAAAAAGGCATCAGCAACAGGTGGAAAGTGGAAAGAACACTTCAGTCAGCTTCTCAACTGACCCTCTTCAGTTGACCAAAGCACCCTTGACCAGATCCCCCAAAACCGCTCTATTGAACAACTTGACGTCCCTCCTTCAATAGAGGAAGTCCAAAAAGCCATTAAACAAATGAGTGCAGGCAAGGCACCTGGTAAAGACGGGATCCCAACCGAGGTGTACAAGGCCTTAAATGGAAAGGCGCTTCAGGCATTCCACATAGTGCTGACCAGCATATGGGAAGAGGAAGACATGCCCCCAGAACTCAGAGATGCCTCCATCGTAGCCCTATACAAGAACAAAGGCTCACGAGCAGCCTGTGACAACTACAGAGGCATCTCACTACTCTCCACTGCTGGAAAGATCCTCGTCCGTGTTATACTCAGCAGACTCCTGTCATTTGTTTCAGAGCAGAACCTGCCTGAATCACAATGTGGCTTCCGACCAGATCATAGCACCATCAACATGGTCTTCATGGTGAGGCAAATGCAGGAAAAATGCCTTGAGCAGAACCTGAGTCTCTACATTGTCTTCATAGACCTGACAAAGGCGTTTGACACAGTGAACAGGGATGCATCGTGGGTGATCCTCAGCAAGCTCGGTTGCCCAGCAAAATTCGTCAAACTGATCCAGCTGTTTCATGTTGACATGACAGGGGAAGTCCTATCTGGTGGAGAGATTTCTGATCGCTTCAACATCTCCAATGGCGTGAAACAAGGCTGTGTCCTCGCTCCGGTACTATTCAACCTATTTTTCACCCAAGTATTACAACATGCTGTGATGGATCTAGACTAGACCTGGGCGTCTACATCAAATACCGACTGGATGGTTCACTATTTGACCTTCTCCGCCTGACTGCCAAAACAAAGACAACAGAGAGACTCATCCTGGAAGTTCTCTTTGCAGATGACTGTGATGTCATGGCCCACCAAGAAAATCATCTCCAAACCATTGTGGACAGGTTCTCTACCGCAACAAAACTGTTTGGCCTGACTATCAGCCTCAGCAAAACAGAGGTGCTGTTCCAACCTGCACCAGGGAGGCCAACGAACCAGCCATGTATTACAATTGACGGCCCACAGCTTTCTAATGTCAACACTTTCAAGTACCTAGGCAGCACCATCGCCAATGATGGGTCCCTAGACCACGAGATTAATGCCAGGATCCAAAAGGCCAGCCAGGCACTTGGGTGGCTGTGCTGCAAAGTCCTCCAACACAGAGGTGTAAGCACTGCGACGAAGCTCAAAGTGTACAACGCAGTGGTCCTCAGCCGCTCCTGTATGGTTGTGAGACATGGACACTGTACCGGAAGCACATGAAACAGCTGGAGCAATTCCACCAACGCTCCCTCCGGTCAATCATGAGGATCCGATGGCAGGACCGAATCACCAACCAGGAAGTCCTCGACAGAGCCAACTCCACCAGCATCGAAGTCCTGGTCCTCAAAGCCCAGCTACGATGGTCTGGACACGTCATCCGCATGGACCCACAGCGAATACCAAGACAGGTATTCTATGGTGAACTGTCAGCTGGACTCAGGAAACAAGGCCGACCAAAGAAAAGATTCAAGGATCAGCTAAAGTCCAACTTGAAGTGGGCTGGCATTACACCAAAGCAACTAGAACTCGCTGCCTCTGTCAGAAGCAGCTGGCGAACCCACATTCACCAGGCCACCACCACCTTTGAAGATGAGCGACGTCGACGTCTTGCCGCTGTGCGTGAACGCCGACACCAGGCCACAACCGCACCTCCCGTAACAACTGGCGTCCCAGGCCCCATGTGCCACAAACTGAGCGCCTCAGCCTTTGGACTCCAAAGCCACATGAGGGTACATCAATAGATGATAATGCACAAAGACAATAGTCATTCTCGGTCACCGAGAGACTACCACTAGACTAGACCAAAAGTCCTATACAAATATATAATAAATGAATATATATAAAATATATAAAAATAAATATTTTTATATAGGTTATATAAATAAAATACTATATAAATTATGATGCAAGTATTTCTATAGAGATGCCTCTGGAAGTCAGAATAGAAGTGTGCGTGAGAGTTGCAAACAAAGTGTTTCTTAAGGTCTGAGGAGAGAAAGTTTATTTACAAGTGGGGACAGGGATAAAGGAAGGCATCCTAGAAGAGGAGGCATTTGAGGGAGACTTTGAGGGATATTCAGAAAATAGTGCTAGTGAGCGACAGTCCAAAGGGGTGGAAGCCCCATAAACAGACTCATATGAAGAAAGCGGCAAATGGCACAGAGGGGAGAGTGAAGAGCGCAGTCAGATGGGAGGTCGAGTAGAAGGAAGAGAATAGGATAAAAACCCCAAAGCCCCCAAAGTAGATTCGGAGTCAGGGGACTTTGGTTCACATCCCAGATCTGCTGCTTACTACCTGTGCAACTTTGGGCAAGCCACTTAACCTCTCTGGTCTCATTTGTCTCCTCTCTAAAGTAAGGGTGTTGGACTAGATGGCGGATTGGTGGAGGGAGCCTGTGGATCGAGGGCAGGAAGGATGGGTCCGAGGGGCTGATGGGATGGGGAGTTGGGGATGGGGGAGGGTCTTGATCAAAATGCCAAAGACAACAACGGAGAAGACTTGAAAGATTTTGAGCAGATGAGTGACACTTGTGGGGACGAGGAAGAGCAGGAGCCTCTGTCTGTGGGCACAGGATAAAGGCTTGCTGGTGCTGGAAATAACAGGAATGATCCCGGGGAAATGCCTCTTGAACAAGAATGGAAATGCACATCTCTGCCTCCCCTGCTAGGGAGGGTAGGGTTGTGCTTTGAATGCAGCAAAGGATTCATGAAATCCAGCAGGCAGGCAAAGTTTTCCTGCACTCCCCTCTCTGTGCAAGTGTCTTGGGAGCTGAGCTCAGAGTCTCGGAGGACACGCCTGCCTCTCTGGGCCCCTGCGGTTGCTATGGTGAGGACTGATTTCTTTTTTTAAATCTAACAGCCAAATTAAGGATGATTTCACCCTGCTTGGAAGCTCTGGGCTTTGTCTCGCAGGGTAAGGACCTGATTCATTCCCTGCCAGGGCTCTCCATCTCTCAGGCACTCTACTCCTTCCTCGGGTCAGGGGTCCGGGAGGGCATTTCCCCTACATCCCTCAGGGATGCCCATCCTGGTCCTCCCCTTCTCCATTACTCACCACCCTACTTGCTTCTTTGCTCTTACAACTTTGGCTCTGTTCTGTGCATCTGGGAATTAACATAAAATCGAAAAGGAATTATTACTGAGAAACCTTTCAAAGCAGCAAGTGGGAGGAACTTCAGCAGAAGAGAGAATGTTGCAGGGAGAAAAACCTGTGCCTGAACCCATTAGAGGCCCCTGGAGACCCTCCTCAACCTGGGCCCTGAGGGTACTCTCTAGAAACGACTTCTCCACCTCTTTTCTTTGTCCCCCACCCCTCTCCTGCATCCATAAATCATTTCTTAAGTTTTCCGACCAGAAGAGCCACTAGAAATCATCCACTCCACCTCCCTTTGCTTCTATAAGAAAACCACATTTTCTGTGGTCAGGTAGGAAGTGGCAGTCTCAGAATTCGAACTCAAGGTTTTGGACTCCAAATCTAGAAAGTCAAGCTCAATTCTTGGGTACAGCTGATAACAGCAGACACTATTGTTGGCACTCTAGAGAGAGGACCAAACCTTTGATTTGAGGCATGACAATGGGAATGGGTGCTGGGAGGCCTTATTTTTTATTTAATTATTTAATTTATTTGGACTTCAGTTTCTACTCTGTAAAATGAAGTAGCTGCATTAGTGAATCTCTTAAGTCCCTTCTAACTCTACGGTCTATGATACACCCTCTCTGGATAAGTCTAAAGATAGAATGTCTGTCTGCCTCTGTACAGTCTATGTAAATGAAAGTGTTTGTAGATGCTAGCAGGTAATATTGGAGGAGGGAAGAAAAAGTGCTTGGATTGGCTAATGGAGCAAAAATAATAGGTAGAAAGAAAGTTTGAGACTGCAAGTTCCAGGAGGAGTAAATAAGGAATAATAATAGCCCCAAGGATGAGAGCTGGAAGGGACTTTAGAGGGCATTTGGCCACCAAATTTCATTTTATAAATGAGGAAACAGAGGCCCAATAAGGTGAAGTGACTTGACTAGCATCACCCAGAGTTGGTATGAGAATCAGATGCGATATTTGCAAACCTTAAAATGCTAAAAGAACACTAGCAATGATTATGATTATTGTTGTAATAGTCACAACAGAGGTAGGATTAGAACCCAGGACCTCTGACTGTAAAGTCAAGTAAGGGTTGAACTAAAAGATTTCCGAGGTTCCTCCCAATTCTGAGATTTGATGGTTTTTTTTCCTTTTCAGATCATCTATGAACCCATCTTGCTCCATATTGTATCATTGGTTTGGATTATTGGTATATATCGAATCTGACACTAATGTGTAAACTTCATGAGGGCAGAAACAGAATGGAAATTGATAGGATAATTGAGTGAACAAGAGACTGGACGAAGGTCATACAGGTAGTACTTTCTAGCTGTATGACTGTGGGTAAATCACTTAACCTATTTAAGCTTCAGTTTTCTTTCCTGTAAAATAGGGTTCATAATAATATCTGCCTCACAGGGTTGTTGTGAGACTCAAATGAGGTAATATTTGAAAACGTTAAAGCATTATAAGAATGTTTGCTGCTATTATTATTATTATTATTATTATTATTGTAGTAGCCACAGTAGACAACACCATAGCCAGTGTACATCCCATTGCACTACCCTGCTATCTGTGTCTTTTCCCTGTAAAGCCTTAAATTTCACGAGGGTAAGGGACCCTGACTTATGTACTCTTTGAATTTCCGCAAATCTAGATCATTGTTTTGCACAGTACAAATGCATCATAAATAGCAAAGAATTTTTAAAATTGAGAGGATGAAAAGAAAAATTGAAGAGAAATGAGCAAAGCACAATGACTAGGCAGCATGTAAATTAGTGCCAACTCTTTTTGAAATACAGCATAACTATAATTCAATTATCCTTTTTTTATGCCCCCTGACATGAGGCCAGAAGGAGGACTTGGCACATTTCTTGCTCCTCATTTTCATTTTCATATCCTCCTCTAACCACTCTCATCTAACAACTTGTTTTCTTTCCATGGAAGTTCATTCCATCCAGAGATAGCATTCCATCTGGATCTTGGTGGCTGATCCAGGTCATTCTCCCTTCTTTCTCAAGGAGCTCAGTACCTGGCTTACAGTTTTCCTTTTCTAACCAACTCCTGTCTTTAGATTTGAGAACTTCAATTTACACATCTATGTCCTCTCAAACACTCTGGCATTCCAGTTTATCCATCTCCTCAGCTCCCATGATCAATACCTTCATTCCAGATCAGTTGCACATAGGTATGGTCCTACCCTTGATTTTACCATCACCCACAAGTGTTTCAATTCCATTATCAAGAACTTTAAAATTATTCCTTCTGCCCATAACTGCATGTCCTTCTGCCTTACCCTCGCACTCTTCCTAACTCTATTCTTTAGCCTCAACTTGACCTCCAGTCCCTCCATCTCTCCATGATAGCCCAGCCTATCACCATTCTTTTTTGGTTTTGCTTTCTTTCCTTTCCAATCCTCAATTCTCCTTCAATCACTTTATCCCCAATATTTGGTTTCCAAGTCTCACCAATTTTATCTCCACAATATTTTTTTATATCATCTCTTCCTCTTTAGTCATATAAGCCACCACCTTAGTTCAGATTCTCATCGCCTTACTTGAACTATTGCTATAGTCTTTTTGTTGTTCTTTATGCCTCAAATTTCTCAACTCTTAAATCCATCCTCTAAACAATTGACAAAATGATACTTGTAAAGCAAAGGTCTGAATGAATCATCCCCCTGCTCAATAAAGCCCTTGTGACTTTTGATTGCCTCTAGTATGAACTATAAATTCTTCTCATTGTCATTTAAAGTCCTTCACAATTGGGCTCCAAGATTATTATATATAACGTTCCTTTAAACATTCCATGGTTCAGACAAACTGTTGCATTTGTTGTCCTTCAGACCATTTCATCCTCTGTGTCTGAGCCTTTGTCCAGGCTGTCCCCCATATGTGGAATGTGATCCCTTCTTACTGTGCCTCTTAGAATCTATGGAGCAATTCAGTTGAGATCTTCAACATTATTCCTTTTGTGATTCCCCAGTTGCTGATGCCCCTCAAATTTCTTAGAATATATTTTGTGTTTATGTACATGAATATATGTTGTTTCCACCCAGGAGGATGTGCCTAAAGGGCATGGACTTTTGCATTTTTGTCTTTGTATCTGGTATAATGCCTGACACGTAACAATTTCTCATTGGGCAGTTAGGTGACAGAGTGGATAGAGTGTGTGCACTTAATCCTGTTGGACTCAGTTTCCTCATCTGTCAAATGAGCTGGAGAAGGAAATGGCAAACCACCCCAGTATCTTTGCCAAGAAAATCTCAAATGAGGTCATGGGTTGGATGCAACTAAAATGATTGAATGACAAACATAGCAAGTATTTAATAAGTGCTTGTTTATTGATTGAATGAAGAAGCTAAAGGAAAATGTTGGAGGTCAGGAGAGTACTTTCAATGAATGGATCTGGGAAATTCCTAGTAGGTGTCTTGGCCAGAACTGAGGGTAAGAATAGACAGAAGAAAATCTACGTCCTCAGTGATCAGAGCAAGAGGGAAGAAGAAAAGGAAGGAAAGGAGTGGGGGAGGGAAGGAGACAGAGGAAGAACACTTCAGGTTTGGAATGGGAAAGGAAGCTGGGTAGAATAAGAGGAAACAGAATTTTCAAGGAACTAGGCAAAGAAGGATATGGGCCAGTGCTCTAAGATATAGTTCCCTGACAGGGAAAACTGAAGAGACTGATGAATGAATATCCATGAGTGAAGCTCCTGATAACAAAGGGAATCAGAACATTTGTTAGCTCCAGCTCCCTTAGTCTTAATTCATTGTAAAACTGAATAGTCCCTGGTGTCTATAGGTTATCTATGCCTTGGATATTGGTCTGTTTAGAGTTAATTTCCTAAGAAGATTCACATGGGCAGCCTCATTTCCTTAGTCAAAGATAAGTACCCAGTGGGTGTTAGTGAAGGAGATAAAAAATGTATACATTATTTTTGCTTTTTTTGTCTGTCATACTGTTGACTCATAGTAAATTTGTATTCCACTGAAATCTCCAGATCTTTAAAAAAATTAATATTTTCATTAGCATGCACTTTTATACAGGGCTGAAGTCACTTCCCAATATATTTTATATAAAATTTTTATTATTAATTTAACTAACACCAACATTTTAATATATAAGAACAAAAAAGGAAATTGCATATGAAATTGCAAATTTATGTAACCTACAGCTAGTTTTAAAAAATTCAATTAAATTTAACACAGTAGTAACAAAACTACCCTGTTTATCTTGGTTCTCTTCTGCATTCCCATCTTATAGCTTCTGTGTATTGTAAAATACTTCACTGGATGCCTTCTTTTCTTCTTTTGCATCTGTGTCTACTCCCACCAAATTAATACAGTCAAACAAAACAATCCAGTCTCAATTTACTTAATAGTCCTTCATTCTCTCTCTATTCTCTCTCTTCTTTCTTTCTTTCTTTCTTTCTTTCTTTCTTTCTTTCTTTCTTTCTTTCTTTCTTTCTTTCTTTCTTTCTTTCTTTCTTTCTTTCTTTCTTTCTTTCTTTCTTTCTTTCTTTCTTTCTTTCTTTCTTTCTTTCTTTCTTTCTTTCTTTCTTTCTTTCTTCCTTTCTTCCTTTCTTCCTTTCTTCCTTTCTTCCTTTCTTCCTTTCTTCCTTTCTTCCTTCTTTCCTTCTTTCCTCCTTCCTTCCTTCCTTCCTTCCTTCCTTCCTTCCTTCCTTCCTTCCTTCCTTCCTTCCTTCCTTCCTTCCTTCCTTCCTTCCTTCCTTCCTTCCTTCCTTCCTTCCTTCCTTCCTTCCTCTGTCTCTCTCTGTCTCTGTCTTTCTCCCTTTCCTTTTTCTAACCCAACTTATACAAATGAAATTAATGAGATTTTCCAGTCTTCAAACTCTATTTCTTTATTTAAATAATCATCTATATAACTCTAATATAAATAATAGCAAATTCTTCTCTCCCACCCCACCAAAATTCTTTCCTCTTTCTCCAAGGTTTTTCTCTACCCTTCAGAATGTCTATTTTTTAAACACCTAAGCCCATAATTTGTTTCTCTTTTCTTCTTGATTGATCCTCAGTTTCATTTCTTCCTTTTAGAATGTAATCATTAGATTTTTATTTAGCTATTTGCAGTTGTTCATATCATCTTGTTTTTCTTAAATTTCTTTTGCCCATTATGTTTATCTTTGAAAGCCTCTGCCTAACTTTATTTTTCTCCATAGGAATACTTAAGGTTATTGATTTTTAAAAAATTAATTTTCCTAATAACAGTATCTCCTGCTTTTCTCAATATAACCTTTGTTGCAAACCAATTTCTATTTTTGTATATATGATATTCTAATACTTCTTTCCTATCTCATAATTGACACACTTATTCCTAAATGATTGAAATGGGTTTCTGCTGTATGTAACCTATCATTCTATAGAGATTTGCAATATATTTTTATAATGTTTATTTATTTTAAAATATAACTCATTAATATTTTTTGAATAATAAATTCTCTCCTTTTCTCTCAGAACTCCCCTATCCATTGAGAAGGCAAGCAACATGACATCTATTATACATGTGTAATCATGCAAAACATATTTCCATATTTGCTATTTTAAAAAAAAGCCAGAAAAACAAAGTTTAAAAAACAAACCAACCCTTCAATCTGCACTTAGTTCATCAGTTTTCGTTCTGGAGGAAGATAGAATTTTTTCCCCCCATGAATCCTTTGGAATTACTGTGGATATTGACTGGAACAGCTAAGTTCTTCAGAGATGATTATCATTACAATGTTGCTGTCACTGTGTATAATGTTCTCCTGGTTCTGCTCTCTTCACTTTACATCAATTCAAAGGCATTTCTGAAACCATCTTCACCATTTCTTGCAAAACAACAGTATTCATCACAGTCACGCAATAATTTGTATAGCCATTGCCCAATTGATAGGCATCCTTCAATTTCCAATTTTCCACCACCAAAAGAAAGTTGCAATATATATTTTTGCCCCTATAGGTCCTTTCCCCTTTTCATTCATCTCTTTGGGATACAGACTAGTATTGGTATTGATAGGTTTCAAAGGATGTGTGGTTTTATAGCCCTTTGGACATAGTCCCAAATAGTTAAATAGTTCTCCCAAATGGTCGGACCAGTTCACAACTCTACTAATGGTGCATTAATGTACCTATTTTCCTATATCCCCTTTAGTATTTGCCATTTTTCTTCTCTGTCATGTTATCCAATCTGGTTGGTATGAATTGGTATCTCAGAGTTATTTTAATTTGCATTTCTGTGATGGTTAATGATTTATAGCATTTTTCATGTAATTATTGAAAGCTTTGATTTCATCTTCTGAAAACTGCCTGTTCGTATCTTTTGACCATCTATCAAATGGGGAAATGACTCTTTGAAATATTTTAAATTTGATATGGGTACTCTGAAACTGAGAAACAATATTTCTTGATTTATAGCTGAGGTTTTTCTCCCATAGTGATATATGGATTCTATAGCTCTTCATTTTGCCCTCTGGTTCCACTATTTCTTATATAATTTCCTGTGATAAAGCATTCAAGGTTTTTTGTTTTATCATGTTCTTGGGGAGTCTGATAATTCTCCCTATGATCTTTTTTTTTAGGATACTTCTTTTGATAATAGATATATTAGGTCTTTTTCCAGTTTCTGACTTTTGTCATTACTCTAAAATTTCTTAACATACCATTGAATTTTTGAGATGGAATATCTTATGCAAGGAACAAGAAAGAGGCCAGTGCCACTGGATCAAGGAACATGTGGGAGAAATTAAGGTATAAAGATGACTGGAAAGGTAGGAAGGGGTGAGGTTATAAAGAGTTTTGTAAGCCAAACAGGATTTTACATTTGATCCTAGAGATTATAGGGAACCATTGAGTTTGGTGAATAGGTGAATAACATGGTCAGCTCTGTGCTTTAAGAAGATCAAGTTGATGTCTGAGTGGAGGATAGATTGGAAAATGAAAGATTTAACATAGGGACACCAACCAGAATGCTATTGCAATAGTTCAGATATGAGGTGATAAAGGCCTGTTTATTCCAGGATGGTGGCAGTGTCAGAGGAGAAAAGGGAGTATATATGAGATATTTTATGAAATTAGAAATGACAGGACTTAAAACGGATTATTTAGAGGGCAGGAAAAATAGAGAGATTGTGACCAGAGATGGAAACTTCAGAATTCAGGATCATGGAGGTAGGTAGAACAATAAAGGATGATGGTGAGATCAAGGAAGGTTTGAGATGAAGTAAAGATAGTTGTCTTAGAAGCTGAGATGAATGAACTAGAAATCCAGAGTATTTGAAGGGGCATCAACTTGTATATTGAAATCTCCAAGTATGAAGGCAGATGATGAAATGGAGAGGAAGAATGTATGAATATTGACCTCCTTGAGAAAAGAGAGATAATGACCCAGAGTACAGTAGATAACTGTGACAAGGATTTAGATTGGGTGGTAAAGATGTTAGAAAGAACCTTAAAAGATGTAACTTGCTGAGTCATAGTGACAAAAAGATTGTCTTGAAGTGGGAATGAGGAGCAAGGAGTATTCCCACTCTTCCTTCTTACCAGGTTATGTAGGTTACATGAGAGATGGAGCATTCAGTATTGGAGAGGGTGCCCAAGGGTGCAATGCCTGCAGGAAAGGTTCCGTTTTCTAATAATCCAAGAAGATGGGAAAAAGGTGAAGTGAATTGATCTGGTAAGAAGGAAAGCTTATTAGCAATAGAACAGACATCTTAGAGGAATGAGAGGGAAGAGAAGGGCATGACTAGGCAGGAATATGGCTATAGTGGAGAGGGATGAGCTTATGAAGGAAGGAAATCTTGCTTTAGTCCATGATGACTATGGATCTTCCATCAGTGGGGGAATGACCAGTTGACTGGGACCCTTTTACTCTAGAGTACTGTGATAACTAATTATGGGCACAGTATGGTCCCTCTTATTATTGTTCATCCTTTGTTTTCAAAGAGGACCAATGACAGTATGGGTTGACTTGCACATTAATTGGATTTAAGGGAGGCAGAGTTGCACAAAGTTATTGACTTCAATCTCTCTTCGAGAGTCATCCAAGTCCAGGGGCAAGACTAAAGTCAGGAAGACTGGTGCTGGCCCGGGTTGCAGTGGATTATGTTGGCATCCTCCATATCTGACCAAGCTCTAAGCCCTCCACAGTGCCAACTTCAGCCACCCTAATGACCATTGGGACAAATTCTCTTCCAGCCATTCCATTCATTCCACCAGAGGAAATCTTTATATGATTGGGGTAGATGTTCTCTTAATTCACTGATGGGTTTGAGGCCCATTGGTTACCTTCAACCTGATTTTAGCCTGCATGTTGAAACAGTTTTACTAGGATGTGACTATTGCCCAGCTTCTTGGAATTATAGGTAATCAGTGGGTGAAAGGTGGACTGAAGGTGTATGAGCAGCCCTCTTGAACCAAAGATGCTTCTCCTTCTCAATCATCCACACAATCCCTGCTTTTTAGTATTGAGACTTGTGACAGGGGAAGAATTGTCAGAAGACATGCTCCATGCCTGCCCCAGAATTTCATCCCAAGATGGTGAGGAATGAGGCATATTCAAAAAAATGGTCTGATGTGGAACAGGCATTCTGCTTCTGATCTTTGAGTTTATGAAAGCAAAGGCCTTTCCTTTTATCTTTGGTGCACTGAATGATAGGGTTGTTCTATGATCCAAGGATCATAGAGTTAGAGCTACAGGCCATATCAAAGTTGATTTAGTCTCACCTCTTCATTTTACAGTTGAGAAAATTGAGTCTCAGGACCTATGATGACTTACAATCCTTTTCAGAGTTGGCTTTCATTGACTGCCACGGCTGTGAAGTCTGTGACAATGTTGTTGACCAGGTGTTGGGGCCTTAACTGAAAATAGCATGGAACTGGAATATATGATCATTTCCTATTTTTAGTGATTTTAGGAATCTTAAGAGTCCCAGTGGCTCACATTTTCAATGTGTCTGGTTTCTAGAGTTCCGGTGTCCCTGATGATGTTTTTTTAACTCTTGAATTCTGTTCTTCTATAAGGTCAGAAAGAGGTAGGTTTTGATTCAAAATAAAGATGAATTTTTAAAAAGTTAAATCTGTCCAATAGTAGAATAGACTACCTTGGGAGATAGTGAGCTCTTCAGCAATGGAAGTATTTAAGCAGTTGGATGCTGACCTGTCAGGGAGGTTATTGGAGAGACTCCTTTGTAGAGTAGATAGTTGGTAGATGAGCTCTAATCCCCCTTCTAACTCTGAGTCCCTTTGAAAGAAAAACATCTATTTTAATTAGGTAATTATATTCCACATTTTCTGATCACTTGCCACTTTGGGGTTGTTTATCCTAATGATGTCCTAAACAAATTGTTGCTTTGATTTGTATTTTTTGTTCTAATGGGCCAGCATGGCCAAGAACATTTCATAAATAGATGTATTTCTTTGCCTTCATGTTTCTTCTGAAACCAGGGCACTAGCTAGAAGTATTTTTTTGTTGGGCAGAGTGAATACAGTATTAATTTAGTCTAAAAGCCAGGATCCTTGAACAAGCATCAGTCAGATAGCATCAATCTAATACTGTTCTTCCTGTTTTTTTAAACAAAATTTCTGTCTCTCTTTTGATGATGAAAAAATAGATTATTGGAGTTTTCACAGGATATCAAAGAAGCAGTGATACAGTACAATGAGAATCTGGGTTTAAATACTGCTTCTTGTGTAACTTTGGGAAAATAATTTTTAACTCTGTGGGACTCAGTTTCCTTCATCTGCAAAATTGGGTAGTGGTGGATCAGAAGACCTCTGAGGCCCCCACCCAGTCTAGATCTATGATCTGGTGACAAATTTTATTCATGGAGAGGTTGCAAGTCCTGCTACTTTTTTAGATAGAAGGGACTTTAAGCAAATCACCCTTGTGTGCCTTGCTTTCCCTATTTGTTAAATGGGGATAATAACATGCTCCCTCAAAGGGTTATTGAGAGGGAATACCTTTTTTAACTGTAAAAGACTCTAGTGGAAACTATTATTATCATTGCCAGGATCTTTTCTTAATTTGAAAAGCTAAAGGACTGATTATTTCATTGAAAAGCTTTCCTTTTAACTGTATGATGGTTTGATGGAAAGAGAATTGGTTTGAGAACCAAGTAGACTTGGGCTTCAGCCCCAGTTCTGCCACTATCTGTTTTCTTTATCAGTAAAATGAGAAGATTAAATTAGTTAATTTCTAACATCCCTTCTGACTCTAAAAATCCATGATGCTGAAAAGGGAAATCTATTACTACCATATTATGCCACTAATAAAGAGAGTGGAGATGAGAGTAGGAGGCTGATTTGATTTGCCTGGGGCAGGTGACAGGTATAAGTTCATCTCTCTTCTTTTCCTACTTTTTTCTTTTGGGATGGGATGTGATAGATAGTGTTCTGGACTTGGAGTCGTGTCCCAGTCTGCCAGCTGGCCATAGGCAAATAAGTCACTTTATTTCCCTACATTTGTAAAATGGGGTTAATAGTGCTTGTTCTATCTGCTGTGAAAAAAAGAGCTTTGTACTCTTTAAAGTAAGGGCAGCTCGGTATCACAGTGGGTAGAGTACCAGGTCTGGCATCAGGTAGACTCCTCTTCCCAAATTCAAATATGGCCTCAGATACTTACTAGTTGTGTGATCCTGGGCAAGATACTTAACTCTGTTTGTTAACAATGTTATTTGGAGGGGAGAGAGGAGAGATACATACTAGATTTGTGGAGAAAAGGAAAGAATGGTGTGTCCACTGGTTTGACTAGCAGAGTCTGTATGTATACAACAAGGCAGGTTAGTCTAGTCTGGACCGGGGAGAAAGTTTGAAGTTTACAACAATCCAATCAAGTTCTGATAACTTTTTGAGGAAGCATTGATCATCCTACAATATTGCTGTTTCTGTTTAAAACATTATCCTGGTTCTGCTTATTTCTCTCTGCATCAATTCATGTAGATCTATCCAGATATCCAGAATTCATTCTGTTTATTGATTCTTATAGCACAATAGTATTCCAATACAAGCATACACCACAATTTGTTCCTCCATTCCCCAATTGATGGACTCCCTTTGATTTCCAATTCTTTGCCACCACAAAAAGAGTTGCTATAAATATTTTGGTATGATTAGGTCTTTTTACCTTTTTATGATCTCTTTGGGATACAAACCCAGTAATGGTATTACAGGATCAAAGAGTATGCACACTTTTATAGTGTTTTGGACATAGCTCCAAATTATCCTCCAGAATGGTTGGACCAGTTTACAACTCCACCAACACTGCATTAGTGTACCAATTTTGCCACATCTCTCCCAATATTTATCACTTTCCTTTACTGTCATATTGGTCAGTCTGAGAGTTGATAGTTGTTAGGTGGTACCCCATAACTCTTTGTTGGGTTAATTGTTTTAATTTGCATTTCTCTGATTGACAGTAATTTGGAATATTTTTTCATATGATTATTGATAGCTTTGATTTCTTCATCTGAAAATTGCTCGTTCATATCCTTTGTCATTACCAATTGGGTAATGACTTGTATTCTTATAATTTGACTTAGTTCTCTACAAATTTCAGAAATTAGACCTTTATCAGAAAAAACTTATAAAATTTCCCCTCATTTTTGTTGCTTCCCTTCTAATCTTGGTTATATTGTTTTTTTTTTTACACAAAAGTCTTTTCATTTAATACAATCAAAATTATTCATTTTACATCCTATAATGCTCTCTATCTCTTTGTTGTTCATAAATTCATACCTTCTCCCTAGATCTGCCAGGTTCCCTAATTTACTTATGGTATCACTTTTTATATGGAACTCATACCCATTTTGACCTTGGAATATTAGTCTATGCCTAGTTTCGGCCATATTGTTTTCCAGTTTTCCCGTTGGTTTTTGTTAAAAAGTAAGTTCTTGTATATTGTGTTTCTAATCTATTCCATTGATCAACTATTTTATTTCCCAGTACCAGATTGTTTTGATGATTACTGCTTTATAGTACAGTTTGAGACCTGGTACTGCTAGGCCAACTTCCTTCATATTTTTAAAATTATTTTTTTTATTAATTTCCTTGATATTCTTGACCTTTTGTTCTTCCAGATGAATTTTGTTACTCTTTTTTTCTAGTTCTATAAAATAATTATTTAGTAGTTTGGTTATGGCACTGAGTAAGTAAATTAATTTAGGTAGAATTATCATTCTCATTTTGTTAGTTCAGCCTACCCTTAAACAATTGATATTTTTCCAGTCATTTATATCTGACTTTTTTGTATGAAAAGTATTTTGTAATTGTGTCAATATAATTCCTTTGTTTGTCTTGGCAATAGATTCCCAGGTATTTTATATTACCTATGGTTATTTTAAATGGAATTTCTCTTCCCATCTCTTGCTGCTGAACTTTGTTGGTAATCTATAGAAAAGCTGATGATTTATGTGGGCTTAATTTTTATTCTGCAACTTTGTTCAAGTAATGAATTATTTTAACTAGTGTTTTAGTTGATTCTCTAAGAATTTTCTAAGTATACCATCATATCATCTGCAAAGAGTGATAGTTTAATTTCTTTCTTGCGTACCTTAATTCCTTCAATTTCTTTTTCTTATTGGTGAAGCTTGTTTTCTAGTATAATATTAAATATCAGTGGTGATAATAGGCATCCTTGGTTAACCCTGATTTTAGTGGGAAGGCTTCTAACTTATCCCCATTGCAGATGATACTTGCTGATGGTTTTAGGTAGATAATACTTATCATTTTAAAGAATGGCCCATTTATTCCAAGGCTTTCTAGTGTTTTTTTTTCCCCATAGGAATAGGTGTTGTATTTTGCCAAAGACTTTTTCTGCATCTATTGAGAAAATCATGTAATTTTTCTTAGTTTGGTTATTGATATGGTCAATTATGCTGATGGTTTTCCTAATATTAACCAGACCTGTATTCCTAGTATAAATCCCACCTGGTCATAGTGAATGATCCTTGTGATAGATTGCTGTAGTCTCTTTGCTAGTGTATTATTTAAAAAAAAATATGTGTCTGTATTCATTAATTTAATTGACCTATAATTTTCTTTCTCTGTCTTTGTTCTTGCTGGTTTAGGTAATGGTACCATATTTATGTCATAAAAAAGAATTTGGCAGGATTCTTTCTCTGCCTCTTTCCCCAAATAGTTAATATAATATTGGGATTAATTGTTCTTTAAATGTTTAATAGAATTCATTTGTGAATCCATCTGGCCCTGGGGATTTTTTCTTAGGGAGTTCATTGATTCAATTTTCTTTTTCTGAGATGGGATTATTTTAAATATTCTATTTCTTCTTTTGTTAATCTGGGTACATAGCCATCCATTTCATTTATATGGTCAGATTTATTTGCATATAACTGAGCAAAGTAACTCCTACTGATTGCTTTAATTTTCTCTTCATTGGTGTTGAAGTCACCTTTTCCTTCTTTAATACTGGTTATTTGATTTTCTTCTTTCCTTTTTTTCAAGTTAACCAATGTTCTATTTTATATGTTTTCTCCCTCATGATAAAATGAGCTCATAGTCTTATTTATTAGTTCAATTATTCTCTTGTTTTCAATGCTATTAATTCCTCCTTTAAATTCTAGGATTTCTAATTTAGTTTTTAATCGGGGATTTAAAAATGTTTTATCTAGGTTTTTAGTTGGTGCTCAATTCTTCTATTTTTCTATTTTATTTATATCTATTGAGAGATATAAATTCCCCCCTAGGAACTGATTTGGCTGTATCCCATACATTTTGGTATGTTCTTCTTTGTCATTTTCCTTAATGAAATAATTGATTCTTTTTATAATTTGTTCTTTGACCCACCCCCTTTTTAGAATTAGATTCTATAATTTCAAATTAATTTTTGATTTGTCCTTTCATGAAACCTTAATGATTATGATATTTATTGCATTATGATCTGAAAAAGATGTATTTATTATGTCTACTTTTCTGCATTTGGTTGTAAAGTTTTGTACTCCAATATATGGTCAATTTTTGTGTATATGCATGCCATTTACTGCTGAGAAGAAGGTATATTCCTTACAATTCCTATTCAGTTTTCTCCAGACATCTATTAGTTCTAACTTTTCTAAAATTTTATTCACTTCATTCTTATTTATTTATTTATTTTTGGTTCAATTTATCTAGATCTGCAAGGGAAAAGTTGAAGTCCCCTACTAGTATAGTTTAACTGTCTATTTCCTCCTGAGCTTATTTAATTTCTCCTTTAAAAAATTGGAGGCTATACCATTTAGTGCATATGTGTTTAGCATTGATATTACTTCAATGTCTATAGTACCTTTTAGCAAGATGTAGTTTCCTTCCTTATCATTTTTAATTAGACCTATTTCTGCTTTAGCTTTGTCTGAGATCATGATTGCTAATCATGCTTTTTTTTTTACTTCAAATGAGGTACAATCAGTTTTGCTCCAGCCACTTACCTCTGTGTATATCTCTCTACCTCAAATGTGTTTCTCATAAACAACATATTGTTGGATTCTGGTTTTTAATTCATTCTACTCTCTACTTCCTTTTTATGGGTGAGTTCATCCTGTTCACATTTACAGTTCTGATTACCAACTGTGTATTCTACTACAATTCCCCTCCATCTTATTTTCCTTTTTTGATCCTGCTCTCTTTTCACTTTGTCCCTTCTTAAAAATATTTCTACTCCCTGCTCCTTTTTATTACCACCATTCCCCTTTGTCTTATTCTCCTCTTACTTCCCTATGGGTTAAGGTAGGATTCTATACCCAAATGTGTATGGTTGTTATTCTCTATCTGAGGCAATTACAATGAGAGGAAGGTTTAAACATTGCCTGTTGCCTCTCATCCTCTCCTTCAAAGTAATCATTTTTCATGCCTCTTTAGGTGAAGAAATTTATCCCATTTCACTTCTCTTTTTCCTTTTCTCTCAATGCAATCCTCTTTTTCACCCCTAGATTTTTTTTAAACCCTTACCTTCCGTCTTGGAGTCAATGCTGTGTAGTGGCTCCAAGGCAGAAGAGTGGTAAGGGCTAGACAATGGGGGTTAAGTGACTTGCCCAGGGTCACACAGCTGGGAAGTGTCTGAGGTCAGACTTGAATCTAGGACCTCCCATCTCACCCCTTGATTTTTTAATGCTATTTTATCATATAAATATCATACACTATTTTATCATATGTTATCCTAATCAGTTTACTCCCATGTATGTATGTATATTCTATATCTATCTATCTATCTATCTATCTATCTATCTATCTATCTATCTATCTATCTCCTCTATATATTCTATCTAACTGCTCTACTACTGATACTTTTTAAAGAATTACAAATATCATCTTTCCATATAGGAATATAAATAGCTTGATCTTATTGAATCCTTTACATTTCTTTATTTACCTTTTTGTGTTCTTTTGAGTCTTGTATCAAATTTTCTTTTCAGGTCTGTTTTTTTCACCAGGAATACGTGAAAATCTTCTATTTTATTAAATGATCACCTCCCCCCCCAATCCCCCCCCAGAATATACTTAGTTTTCTTGAATGAGTGATTCTGGAGTGTAAACCAAGTTCTTTTCCTCTCTAGAATATCATATTCCATGCCTTCCAGTCCTTTAATATTGAGGCTGCTAAGTCTTGGATTATCCTGACCAAAGGTCCAGGGTAGTAGTAGTCTCTCGGTAACCGAGAAAGACAATTGTCTTTGTGCATTTATTGCACAAAGACACTTGTGCGTGAAGGAAATTTAAGTGGAAAAGTCGATGCACAGAGACAGTCCCACTCTCTCAACGTTGGAAGCCTGGGTCCAGTGGCACGAAAAATTGTTACATCTGGAGACTTCCTCAGCTGCATTGGATGGCCATGTTGTCTTTTGTGCTCCAACATGCCCTAAGCACTCCACAGTGCTTTGCTGCGTCGCCCTCTCAGCCATTGAAACTTCTTGTTGGTTTCTTCCGCCTGTTCCACTGAAACAGTCTTCACATGCTGGGTGAGCAAAGCCCTAGTTCACCAGGGGTCGACGACGACCCGATGGCTACCCTCACAAGGTTTAGCCGGCCTGTTGAAGCCATTGCCCGGGATGTGGCCACTGCCGCATGCTAGCAGCTACTAGGAGCCACAAGTGAGAGCTGGGTGAGAGCTACCCCTCCCTCTGTCTTCTTACAGTATTTTCAACTTGATGGGGGGGGGCTCTTGAATTTATCTATATTATTCCTGGGAGTTATCATTTGGGGGTTTATTTCAGGAGGTGATCTGTGGATTCTTTGATTTTTATTTTACCTTTTTGTTCAGGAATATCAGGGAAATTTTCTCTGATAATTGCTTGTTATATGATATCTGTGTTGTTGTTTTTTTTTTGAGATCATGGTTTCCAGGTAGTCCAATAATTTTAAAATTATATGTCATGGATCTGTTTTCCAGGTCAGTTTTTTTTAATGAAAGAGTTCATGTTTTCTTCTATTTTTTCCCAATCATTTATTGATGTATCATGAAGTCATTAGCTTCCAGTTGTCCAATTCCAATAAAAAAAAATCCTTATCTTCTGTCTTTGAATCAATACTGTGTATTGGTTCTAAGGCAGAAGAGTGGTAAGGGCTAGGCAATGGGGGTTAAGTGACTTGCCCAGGGTCACACAGCTAGGAAGTATCTGAGATCAGATTTGAACCCAGAACCTCCCTTCTCTAGGCCTGACTCTCAATCCACTGAACCACCTAGCTGCCCCCCTTCTGATTTTTAAGAAATGATTGTATTCTATAAGCTTTTGAACCTTTTTTTTCCATTTTTCTAATTTTGCCTTTTAAGCTGTTATTTTCTTCTTGCACTGCTTTCCTTTCTTTTCCATATTTTTTTGTCTGTCTCTCCTAATGGATTTAAAAAATCCTTTTTGAGCTCTTTTAGAGCCTGAGACTAATTAATATTTTGCTTTGTTTGGCATATAACTGCTTTGCCTTAACTATTCCCTTCTGAGACTGTGCCTTGCTCTTCTTTTTTTCCATAAATATTATCTATAGTAAGTTTTCTTTTCTTTTTTGATGTTTACTTATTTTATTTGCCTTTTTCTTGAATTTTACTTTTATCTTAAAGGTGGGCTTTGTTCTCCTGATAGTGGGCACACTATATTAAGTTTCATTTTTTTCTTGTTGCTACTCTTAGCTCTATTTCTGGATTTCTTTAAGTTTAAAGTCTTTCATGGTGGTATCATGGCTTGTGGATTGGGAACTCTGAAAACCACCTCCATTGCTAATTCAATCACTTCCTATTCTTATGGCTTGCAGAGCTTAGAATTCAATGAGATACCTTGTGCTGAGGCTCAGGATCTAGTCTCAGGCTTAGGTAGGGCCTTTTGACTCACCCTGGGCTTAATCAAGTCAGGCACACTTTGGACTGCCTTGTTCTGGGGCTTGTAATCTTTCCTTAAGCTTGGGTAGGGGCTCTGAGACTTGCTCTGGGGTTATCCAGACCAGTTATACCACAAGAACTGCCTTGTGCTGGAGTTTAGGACCTCACTGCAAACTTGGACAAGGGCTCTGGGGGTCCTCTGTTAGGTGTCTTGCTGACTGCCTTTGTTAGAACTTGGGACCTCAATTTGGGCTTGGGAAGGGGCTCAGAATCTTCTTTTCAGTCTGCACCTGCCTGGCACACTGTGATCTGCTTTGGGTTAGGGCTTGGGGACTCACTGCTGAGTTGGGCTTGGGCTTGGAGTTTCCAGGGTATGAGTGTAGGGTTGCACAGCTATTGGCTTAGGCAGGGTCTCTGGGCCCAAGTTTTGACTTGGGCCCAGATTCACAATCTTGAATGGTAGATGTAGGATGGGGAGAGATTTCTGTTGGCCTGCTCTGGCATTCCTTGGTGAGACTTTGTTGCAGGCTCTTTCCCCTTCTCACTCCGGTGAATCAGACCCTCTTTGTCTACCTTTCAAGTTGTTTTCTGTAGGAAAGTTGCTTCCCTCCATTTTCTTGTTGGTTCTACCCTGCAGTATTTGTTTTGAAGCATTATTTTAAGGTTGGTTGGAGAGGATTCCAGTGGTTTGAGCTTTCCCTATTTCTACGCCACCATCTTTAATAAGTTAAAATGGGTATTTGCATTTTCAAAAGATGAATTTTAAACACAAGAAGCTATTGATTTCTCCTAACTGGGGATTGTATTTGATACCCATAGGAATCAGAAAATCTATGATGGGGGTGTGTCCAGAAAATCCATAGCTGTAGTCATTATGACTCCCAATTCAGGGAAACTTGAAAAAGTGGGGTGTTTGATTCTATTTCAACTATGTCTTCATATTTCATAGATCCCTTGAATTTTATATAATATAACTTCCCAGAAGTTACACCTAATTTTTGGCACCAGTTGAGGTCCAGAGCAGAACTAAGTTCATCCAAGTCACTGCCTATGTGATTTTGGGCAAATCATTTAATGTATTTATAGAATGAGGGAACTGGTGGGCAAGATCTGTGAGCAGACAGCTTTAAGATGAAGAAATCAAGGTCAAATATAGGCACAAAAAAAAAATGCTCGAAATCACTACTGATTAGGAAAATTCAAACCACAATTCTGATTGGTTAAAATGATAAAAGGGCAAAATGACAATGATGGAGGGGATATGGAAAAGCAGAGACACTCATACACTATTAGTGGAATTGTAAACTGATCCAACCATTCTTTTGGAGAATAATTTGAAATTATGCCCAGAGAGCTATAAAACTGTGTATACTTAGACTTGGCAATGCCATTGTTAGGTTTATTTGCCAAGGAGATCAGGGAAAAAGGCAAAGAACCTTTATGTTCCAAAATATTTATAGCAGCTCTCTTTGTGGTAGCAAAGAAGTAGAAATTGAAGGGATGTCCATCTATAGGGGAATGGCTAAATAAATTAGGATATATGATTGTTATGGAATACTACTATACCATAAGGGATGATGAGGAGACTAATTAAAAAAAAACTTGGAAAGAACTACATGAGATAATGAAAAGTCAAACAAGTAGAATCAAGAGAACATTATGTATAGCTACAGATTTAATATTTGAAGAATAACTAGTGAATGTTCACCTCCAGAGTATGAACTGAGAAATGGAAACATGAAAGTTATAATATATATTTGCCATATATTGCCTTCTGTGGTGTGGGAAGGTGAGGGAGGGGCTCAAAAAATGAGAGGGCTGGATTAAATATTCCCTTCTAGCTTTACTATTTCATATTCTATGTTCTAAGGTCTCTTCTATCTCTGACACTCAATGATCATAGAATTCAAAAGTTACCTCAGAGATTATCTTGTTCAATTTTCACACAAAGCATAGCTTCTTTCCACAACCTCCTTTGAAGGTGGTCATCTTCTTTTGCTCTCAATTTGCAGTGATGGGGAACCCATTATATCTCTAGGTCACTTATACATAAGGGAATACTACTCTTTCTTCTAAGAATAGTCTTGGTATTCAATATATTCTGAAAAAAATGGTCATCCTGGTTTATGATTAATTTTTAACATATCCCTTCAGAACTGTAGGAGTCAGGAAAGGTCTTAAGGCTTAATGCACCTAAACCAAGAAACCTGGACAAACCTAAATTCTTAAATATGTGATTCTGTTGAATTTGGCTTGATTCTTCGACCTATTGAGTACATCATCATCTACTGATTAGAGTGGAGTAAGAGGGAGAACCTTGGAGATATGATAGTGATAGAATTTCCTGAGATAGATCATCTATCTCTTCATTAATTCATCCATCCATCTATCCATCCATTCATCTATCCATCCAAATTTATTTATGCTGGGTATAGAAGAGATAGACTTTTTCAAGATGGATATTCAGAGATCAGGTGGTGGCGATGGATGGTGGTTGCTATCTACTCTCAAACAGTAACAATATTTCACTGGAATAAAGGTCTTAATTTTGGTCTCAAGTCAGAAGACACTAATTGTGAGTTACAGGGCAAATCAATCACCTCTCCCAGCTTCAGTTTCCTTTTATTGAAAAATGTGGATTATAATGTTTCTTTTAATCTCTCATTGGGAAAGTGAGAGAACTGAACTAGATGAAGTCAGTTTTCCTCTAGCTTCAAATTTCATTATCTTGCTCTTACTTGTTATCTACTTCAGGGAGTTTTTGTGAGGAAATCTCTTTGTAAGTCTCAAAGTGCGATAGAAATGATTCATTGCTGTAGTTTGTTATTACTGTTATCATTCTAGGGGTGGGGAAAATGAGAATGACCTACATTCTCATCCAATGGCTACAACCTGTTTAGAAAGCTTGATTCTTTCTCTGCCTGAAAGAATCTCTGGAAGCTGATCTTGGTAATCCACTGGGAATATTTAGAGATTGTTGGAGTGTGGCCCTCAAGCATTATTTGGAAGCAAGTTCAAGGACAGAGGAGGAGGCTAAGGGTGGAGCAGAACTCCCAGCTTCCCTTTGAAAACATTTGGCTTCAGCTGCATCAGCCAAAACCCAACCTGTTTCAAAAGATATTTAAAACTCGAGAAAAATGATAATTTATTCCAATGCATCAGAGAGGGGAAAAAAGTCTAACAGGTTGTGAATAATTCAGCTCTAATTGCTAGGAAAACTCTTTTCTTTCTTTCTTTCTCTTTCTTCTTTATTTTATGCTGCAGTATCAGTAGGATTCTTTTTTTTTTTTTGTTCCAGAAATTCTAATTGAGAAAGATGATCCCAGACCCTCAATGTTTCTGAGCCATGACATATTTTTGGTGTTCAAGATGGGGGTCGGTGGTACCAATAGGTGTCTATATAGTAGTCTGGCATCTCCTGACTCCCATATGCCCATCATGCCCACAGGACATAATACCAGGTTTGGTACTCCTAGTAGGGTGGGAGAGAGTACGCCTACCCAAATTCCTAGGAAACTCATATGTATGTAGATTTAGTGGGGAAGGCTGGGGTGTGTGCTTTTTTGGAAATGTCACCAGCAGAGGAGCCTGGAGTATTTGTATACCCTAAAGCAGTAGAGTCAAACTCAAGTAGAAATAGTCCCTGCCAGCCAATTATTGACTTGGAAACCACAAATTAAAATGATCTGTTGTATTGTATTTTTATTTATTTTGTTAAACATTCCCAATTACATTTTAATCTAGTTTGGGCTGTACTCAAAAGTTTTGTGGCTTTGACATTTCTTCCCTAAAGGTTTCTCCCTAGTTCTCTCTGTTAGGTTTTTTAGAACCCTTTGTAACTGGACCTTGCCCACTTTTCCAGATTTCCTCCACCTTCCTGGACTTGACCCCTTTGCTATTCTTTAAAAAAGATTCTTTATCTCCTGAATGTTCATTTTCACTGGTTGTTCCCCCATGCCTGGAATTCTCTCCTTCATTTCTATCTCCTGGATTCTCTGGCTTCGTTCAAACTTCAACTGAAGTCCGATCTTCTACAAGAAGTCTTTTTCCAATTCCCCTTAATGCTAGTGCCTGCCCTCTATTGGCTATTTTCAATTTATTCTGCATATATCTGGTTTGTACATATTTATTTGCATTTTGTCTTTTCTACTAGCCTGAGCTCCTTGGCAGCAGGGATTGCTTTTGCTGTTTTCTTCATTCCCAGACCTTATTTTAGCGGCTGGCACATAGTAGCTGCTTAATAAATGCTAAACTAACTTTACTGACTAACTCTGAGGCCCTATTGATTTGCAAGTCTAGATTTTGCAGCTCAAACGTCACTTTTTCACTATTCTTTAAAGTAATCTTCCCTTAGGAAGGTTTGATTATACCACTCCTCTGCTCAAGAATCTTCAGCAGCTTCTCTTTGGGAAAAAAAGCACAAATTGCTCAGGTTGGCATTGAAAGCCTCTGGAAATCTGGCTGCCATTTTCTTTTCT